>NC_056737.1:1884773089-1885125589 GCF_019279795.1 Protopterus annectens | reverse complement strand
TATTCAAAATTTATATTTGGGGGACTCTGCATACTTGCATTTTACTTAGGTTTATTTCTGCAGCTTTGGTTTCTGTGTCTGTTCTTCAATCACACTAGACTCAACAGTCAAGTGTTCAGCATGTTTTCAGCCACTGAATGTCTCTGCTATTCTCTCTGTTAGTCACCTACACTAAATTAGAAGTTCAGTATGGGTGTCTTCATTCTGCTCGAGAGAATCATTTTTCTTTTTTGGAGGGTCTGTTGCAACAATATAACTTTCTTGTCTCATCTCCATATGAAAATCAAGGTTTAACATACATTGTTTTAATTGCTGTTTGCTTCTTCCAGGGATTGTCTTCATATTTTATTTACAGCCTCCAGACCATTGCACTTAGTTCAAGAATGGCAATATAATCTTCATCCGTCTTGCAGTGCAGTGTTTTCTTCTCTTCCTGAAGCACATTAACAAGACTTTGATCTTGTTTGTATTTTTGTTTCAGATCCTGGATATGCTGAGTGTGTGTATTTAAGTCACTGTTAATACATCTCTGCATTTCTTTACATATAGCCATTACAATAACATCCAGCTGTTTACTTTAATTTACATTTTCAGATATCTTTCTTTTAACAATCAACTACTTTATTTACAGGGAGCAACACCTAACTGTTACATACTTGAAGCATCTCATAATCACATAACTAACAAATAGTATAGATACACATTTGAACAAATCTCTTTAGAATGTCAGATGTTCATTCAGAAATTGCATCTGCCAAGCATTTACAATATTTTATTAGGCCAAAAAGAGAGAACAGTCTTCCAAACCAGTTTCCATAAACTTATTCTTCATACCACCGGCCAAACATCTGGAAGCCTGACAGCATTAGAAAAATGTCAGTGTTGCACTACCAGCTTATATTCAAAATCCATGGTGTCCATTTTGCTAGTGTTCTCTCTGAGACTCAGATTCTGTGTAGCCAATTCTTATCATGTTTTTCCATACATTATTAATTTTACATTATCACCTTTGTTTTCATTTTCAAGTAAACTGATTTTTAGTAGGCAACCTTATTAAAGCTTGTTGGATTGTTCCCATTCTTTTTAATGGGTTGACATTATTTATACTTATCAAAATAAAGACAAATGAATCTTGCTTGATCAGATTCTTCCAAATATTTCCTGAAATTCTTGTTTTAGTGGATCAAGCATGACATTTGATCCATGCGATAGGCCATCCAACACCCTGTTTGTTTTTTTATTTTTTATTTTTTGCTCTTCAGTGGAAAAGCTAGCTGTTGAGCATGGATATAAATGTAAGAATCCAATCACTACAATGTTGCAATCTGGTTATTACAAGGAAGTGCTTTTTTTATTTTTATTTTTTGCTCTTCAGTGGAAGAGCTAGCGGGGGGGGGTGGACATAATTGTATTACAGTGAACTTTATAGTGTGCTCTTCAGTGGAAGAGCTAACTGGGAGGTGGGGTGGATATAACTATAATAACTGAATCACTAGAATATAGCAATCAGGTTATTACAGAGAAGTTTTTTTTTCTCTTCAGTTGAAGAACTGCCTATAGTTGGGAGTTGGCTTGTGGTATTGGCACAGGACTGGTTTGCTGACTGAACCCAGCTACACCTCTGATCTAGAATGCCAGGATCACATCTCCAAGCTGTACGTACATACTTAAATAATTAAATACTTAAATACTTGTACCTAAACTACTACACCCACTTCCAAATTACCATTCCATTACTACTTCTCTATTAACACTTAACCTTGCTCATCCCCTCTAATACCTCAGTCTAATATATTTCTTGAATTACTGTTACCTATGCTATATACCACTCTTCTATCTGTAAAGTCTCAGTACAATGCTGTATATTAATATGTGTGAATTTCAATATACATTTTATTATACTGTCTACTATAATATATATACATTGCAAATGCATGACAAAATGTGCTATTGTAAATATTGATTGCAGTAAAATTTGTTACTGTGGAGCTTGAACAGAGCATCTTTGCTCGGTCGGACTTTGATGGTAAACAAATGTCATTAAATAAATAAGTCAGGTTTAATGTGGAAAATATTCTGTTTGTTCTGTCAAGAATGTAAAAATACTCACACAGAGATTGCCAAAAAATTTATGTTTGGTCAGGGACTGGCATTACTTTCTCCCATCCTTTCTGAGCTGTTAAAATACCTAGATCCCTTTTCCATAACAGCCAAAATGTGTCCATCTCAGTTGTTTTAGTTCAACAAAGTATCTTAGACAAAGTGCTAATAATTTTACCTCTGTGTTTTTGCACTTGCCTAGTATCAAAACATCAGAGCACCCATAACAGCAAATCCTCTCCCTTGACAGTGCACAATTTGAATTTTCTTAAATGTATCTACAATAAATCAGAGATGTCCTTTTGTAATTTCCATAAATTGGTTCCAAATTAAGAGACAAGTGCCCTGCATCAAAAATTTTAGACATATATTCAAATTTCTTATGGCTTGCTCGATCTATATTCAAATCACCTTGCCAACATAATAGACATGAATGCTTCAAGCCATTCACCTGTGTAAATCACCTTTTTTACTTCTTTAATCTGTGACACTAAATGCATAGCTATTGTTTTATCCATTTGTCTTCTATGACATCTTGCTTTTAAGAATTTCATAAAATACTTTCTCCCCTCTATACATTACAATTACTTTTGATTTTAGTTAAACTCTATAAAAGCTTTAATCTTGCTGCTGTACTATACAACTCAGAATCTGTAATTTCTTTTACCCCATTCCCTTTGGAAGAGTATGTATATTCCAGGTCACCTTTGGATATTGCCCTCATCAAAAAAAATTCAGCTGCAGTCTTCCTTAGTTTACCAAAATAAATTCTGCAGGTACAGCAACAGCAAGACCTTGTGAAGTATGTATTATCAAAGAAAGCACAGAGCACTGCATTACCCTGAATCTTCTGTGTTATTCCCAAGTAAATTCATTTCTATCTTTTTATAAAATCTTTAACTTTCCTTAATTAACCTCCGACATTAACCTCATGGATCTACCCATTGTATCAGCTAATTTTAAACACAAGTAAGAAATGATTGTCTCTTGGTAAATGTAGAGTACTTATTTTTTTGTATATTAAATTACTGACCTAACAATCCTTCAGTTTTAATTCCTGTAGAATAACATCCACATCTTATTCGAGGTTACATAAGTATCATAAAATATCATCTGCACATAGAGAAACTATAAAAGTTAATCCCTGTGACATGTATCTCCTAGCTGACATTTGCCTTAACCTGCTCTCCAAGCTTTGAAATAAAAAACAAATACAAGTGGAGACAGTGGTCATCCTTGCCTAGTACATCAATGTAAATTACATACCAGAAAAAGATTATTACCCATTTTAATCTGACCATAGCACACTGATAATATTAATTTAACTAATTCAACAAACCATCCAGAAAATGTTGAATAAGACACTGGCAGCTAACTTTGTCAAGTGATTTTTCAGCATCCAGACTTCCTAGTAATAAAGAGTGTTTTGTTACAGTGGTGTATTGTGTTAATAAGCAAGTTTAAAAAAAAGTATTGTGTGGTTTTGGCACATATGAATCCTGTTAGGTCTAAGTCAAGCCATAGGAGAAGTATTCTGGCTGATATTTTAGCTTTAATACAGAAAAAATTGTGTAATTATGAATCAGAATCGATGCTGAGTGGTGCAAACCTACTTCAAGAGAGTTTTTCCCAGGTTTCAAAATGACAGGAATTATTGCCTGCCTCCAGGAATGTGGAGAGGGGCAGGTGAATTAAGAACATAGCAACGGTTATAAGATTATCCTGAATCATTTCCTTAGCATCAAGATATATTTCTACAGGCAAGCCAGTAGGGCCAGGTCATTTATCTTTACCCAGTTCAGTCAACAGCTGGTGTACTTCCTCTAATGATAACCTCTACATTAAGCAGTCTGCCTTGAAATAATTAAGCTTATTCAAAGAAACAGAATTAAAAATTACAACTACTTCTTCATTCTGCTTCTTTTAGATCTGCTGCATAAAACTGTTCATAAAGTTTAGCAAAATAATTTAATATATTTCCAGAAGTGTTCTAGAATTCTTCTGATAAGGGTCCTTTATTTTATTAACTATCCTATCTGTTATTTGATGATTACTAGAAGTAACCTCAAAGTCCCTTAGTCTGGGAACTCTCTTTAGTAAGTTTAAACTTATATGTCATATTTTTCAGTTTTATCCTGTATATCCTTAATTCTTTGTTCTGCACTGAAAACAACATACAGTGTCTTGATTAACTCAGCTCAACATTATGCAAACTTGTTACCTTGTAAAATTTAGCTTTGCTGAGATAAATTTCTTCAGAAATTTTGCTAAATTTCTTTTGAAGTTCCATTTTTTTCAAGAATTAATCCTTGATCTTGTGGCTTTAAATGACTTTAAATGAGGGCACTGTAATATTATAGCCCATTTAAATTCCTTCTAGCATATCCTCCCAACTACCAATAGGGAGAAGGTTCTGACAGTTCTTGCTAAGGCCAAAAAAATGCTGCTTTCATAAGACCTGACAGTGTCCCCATTTAAAAACTAAATAGCCTAAACATTGACCTAGCAGGACCACTTGAGGCACTTTTCAACTACAGCCTCAAAAAAGGTTAAGTGCCAGGTCCCACAACGGTCATCCATCTTCATAAGGATGGGCCATCAACTGACCCCAGAAACTCCAGACCTATCAATCTGACATGTCTAATATGCAAAGCCATGGAAAAGAATTATCATGGAAATGATGAATAAGAGCACTGGAAATCTATAGACACTGGACCCATTCTAGCTGGGCTTTGATAAGCGAAGATCTTGACTACTCTAGGCTTCTTCGAGAAAGGTCACCAAGGCTGTGGATGAGAGGAAAATGATGCATACTGCCTACCTTGACCTGGCTAAGGCATTCAATACCATACCTCACTTAGGCATTATTGACAAACTCTCAAATCTAAGCATGGATTACTGTCTGGCTCACAGATAGGACCCAAAAAGTCAGGATCAGTGAAACCACCTCCACCAGGAAGCCAGTCATCAGCCACATAACCCAGGGCTCCATGTTGGGCCTGCTCCTGTTTGGCATCTGCTTATCAGAAGTGAAGGTTGGTATCAAAGGACTCTGGCTCACCAAGTTCACAGATGACTATAAATGGCAAGCTTCATAGATTCCCCCTATGACACTGGTATCCTGCAAGAGAGTCTAACACAAACAAACAACTGATGTCACACCCATGGATTAAAGCTCAATGTGAAGAAATGTATTATATTGCCATTTGGGAAATCATCCACTCAAGCTAATTACTCTATTGATAAAATACTCTTATGAGTTAACTTGGTAGTTAGGGATCTAGAAACATATGTAAACAGTAATCTGACCTTGGAATAATATGTAGCGAAGATAGTAAGAAAATCATTCTGTGTTTTAGGGTAAGGCATCCAGGTCCAAGAAAACTATAGCACCACTCCACTCATCCTTTATCAGACCCATCAGTGAGTACAATGCCTCCTCTGGCATGTAACCAAGAACTTGCAACAGTTAGACTAACCTCACCAGAAGAATCCAAGGTATGAAAGTCCTGCACAGGCTGCCTTCAGGCCTTATCTCTGTACACAGTCTCCTACAGGTTATTGAGAGGTGATATATGTCTGGTTTTAAGGCATTTGCAGATCCAGCTCTGATGGCTGCTCTTGCACATCCACAAAACAAACATCACCAGAAACACTAGATCCAAGGACCTGAACTTTACCTGTTACATAAATATAACTGTCTGGAGAGACCAATATGTGTCTTGAAAGATCCCAGTACTATGGAATAAGATACCCATCAACGTGAAGAAGAGTTCATCCCTGACCCTGTTCAAACAAAATCTTGATCATTGGATGGGAAATCACAAATTCTCCCTAGGTTTGGCCCCCATATCTCTGAAGGACAAAGGTCAACAGTAAGTAAATGAATCCTCATCTAACATATTCCAGACACAACCCTTAGCTACCTCCTTACTAACATACCCCACCATACTGTGTCCAAGGTACTCGGGGACAAAACTGGGTCGGGTTGCACAGCTAGGCTTATAAATGCCTTTGTGGTCATTAGCCTGGAATAATCCTATGAACCTATGAACCTTACTTACCATCCTACTTATAAATGTCAAATATCTGCCTTCCCCACCAGCACTTTACTGTATGAGCTCAAAAGGGGTACCTCATCTTAAGAATGTCACTGCACCTCTACACCTACCAAAAGGATATAAAATTAAATAAATTGTGCGATAATGAAATCTACTTAACCTCAATTCTCAGGTCAGAAAGAAGTGATTCTCTCAGCAGCACAAAATAGGATTTAAGCTTTTTATATGTATGCAAAAACTTTGTTCTGTTGACTGTTCTAGAAAGTGCATTTCTATTCTAAGATATTAACAAATGCATATATGCTAAATATGGCTCTACTTCTAAAGCCTGAAGTTTCAAAACTTTATACTTCAAATGGCCGAGACCAGAAGATCAAAGTTTTGAAACTTCGAAAATGAAATAAAAAAAAAATAAAAACAATTTTATATTTTTGTTTTTACATTTTTGCAAGGAGACAAGTACCCCCCTGCACCCCCACCCCCTTCTAAATAAATATACCAACTCCGAGATTGTACTACAGTGAGGAAAACAGTAAATACCCCATTCTGCACTGTATGGTGATATCCATTCAAAACATTCAAAGTTTTAAAACTTCGATCTTATGGTCTCAGCCATTTGAAGTTTGAAGTTTTAAAACTTTGAGTTTCTGAAGAGGATCCACTATATATATATATATGTGTGTGTGTGTGTGTGTGTGTGTGTGTGTGTGTGTGTGTGTGTGTGTGTGTGTGTATGTATGTAGTAAATAATTTTCCAGTAAAAGTTTACTCTCTGGCCATAATATAATATCCAATTTATTAGCTCACTCCTACTCAGCATTTCTACTGCATATACTAAGAAGCCTTGTTGTTTGAAAGTTTGCAGTCAGTCTTTTGTGAAAAAAAATAGAACAGATAATTTTTAAACTTCTTACTCATCATTCTTTCAAATAAGTAAAAAACCTTAAAATGATTCAAACTCAAAAAATAACTATGCAGCAAATTGTCTGCTGAAAACATATGTAAAGCAGTCTTGTATTTATTGTGCTCCCAAGTAGTAAACAAATTGTCCATAAACGATCATATACAATGGATGATTTTATATAATTGCAATAGTTGTAACATGGAAAAGAAAGTGTAAACTCTCCAAGAAATAAACCTAGTTGAATACTTACTCTCCCATGTACCTGGTCATTAAGCTTTAACAAAACTCATTTCTCAAATATAGTGCATTTCAGTAAAATATCAGTGTATGAACTGTTACAGGAAAAGAAACTGTAAGAATCTGGGGGGGATTTAATAAAGCCTACATGGACTTATTTGCCATGCAGGCATAGTGGCATGGTGCTTACATGGAAGTAAGCAGATGTGTGATTCAGCAAAGGGAGCTGAGGGGCGTTCATGAGCGTGTGAACACAGAAGTGTACGTGGCATGCAAATCACCTCCTAAGCAGGTGAAATGCATCTAAATGAGACAGGTAGAGTGATCCAGCAAGCAGAAAGGCAGTTGTGCAGACCCCATATTGGTGTCCGTAATGTACATGGAAGGTTTCCATGTACAGGATGTAAAAATGACACCAGGAGCTGTAAAGGTGTAGTTACAGTGGCAGAAATACTAAAGAGAACACAGATACATGCAAAAGTAACCACTGTGTGTCCAAAAACATATGGAAAATAATGTAAAATATATATTTTTTAATACCCTGGATATGTTTTCTCTGCCTGCTGCAGTGTGCAGCCCACTGCAGTGCACAAACATGCCGTTATGGAAAAAAAATTAAAAAATATTGTAAAAACAGAATTTGTGAGTATGTAACAGTGCATTACAGGACTTTATGTGAAGTATGTACAATGTAGGACTACCGTGGTTGCTAACAAGGCAGGACCTGAAACCGTGTAGTTACCAGGTACTGTGCACAGATCCGCATGCAAATGAGCTGGGGTTACTGAATAACACAAATGGGTATCTGTATCCTCAGATCCCATCCATGTATGCACAGAACCATGTTGGTGTCCACAGGAAAGGTAGCTGGCATCAAAAGGGTATGTGTCCATAAACTTTTAAGCTCATTGTAGATCAGCAGCACCTGCTTGCCTGCTGCTCCATCTGCTCAGCAGGGGTCTGTTTCTACTGACTGGTTAGCTTTGTTTATCTTTGCGGTGTGAGTTTGTGTGGCACACCACAGTGCTCAGCAACAAAGGCTGTCTCAACAAAAAAAAAAGAAAAAAAATTGGCTGAGAAAGCCAATGATATATTAATTACTAATGAGCCCTGTTTCACTTGAACTAGGGCCATTAAATCCCCAAATTATGTACTTGGCAGGTGGAATGCATCATAGCTAGCCAATTACACAGAGTACACCTATAGCAGAGCACTAGAAAGTATGCATACCCCTTAAAATCAGATTTTTTCCCCATACTCTGCACCACTGGAGTACAGACTTGGGAATTTTAACCTTAAGAATGCTACAGGCTGCTGCAGATCTGCTACATCTGTATGTGCTAGATGCTGAGGTCAATTCAGCTGCTGCTGATGCTGACCAGAGGCCTAGCCCAAGAAGGAGAAGAGTGTTCAGGCCCAGGGTACCCTACCTGGTGGTACATGAGCTGGAGATTGTAGAGCACTATAGGTTGGACAGGGACATACTACAACAACTCAGCAAGCTCTGCCACCCTCAACTCAGACCCACATACAACATAGGGGAACCCATCCCAGTGTAAACAAAGGTATATGTAGCCCTTATGATACTAGCTACAGGTACTTTCCAAAGACCAACTGGGGAAATGGTGGGGGTCTCACAGGCATCTGCTTCCAGGGTACTCCACCAGTTCCTGGATGCCATGCTACCACATGCCAGTGAGCACATTTATCTTCTTCACACCCCTGAGGTGAGGGCCAGCAGTATGCAACTCTTCTACTGTGTAGCACACTACCCTGAGGTACTGGGTGCCATAGATTGCACTCACATACACATTAAGGCACCACCTAGTGAAAAGGGTAGAATCTACATCAACTGAAAGGGGTATCATTCCATCAACTGCTAGGTTATCATGAATGTGTGTGTGCTGGCAGCCCTGGCAGTTATCCCAACTCCCATATCTGGCGTGCATCACAGCTGTACCAGATGTTTGCTAGAAGAGACATTCCACATAGCCATTTATTTGGGGATGCTGGCTATGCACTGGAACCATGGATAATGACACCCATCAGAAAGGCACACCCACCTACCAAAGAATGCCATAATGAGGCACACACACAAACCAGGAACATCACAGAGCATGTGTTTGGGCCATTGAAGTTACAGTTCCAGTGCCTCGATATATCAGATGGAACCTTGCAGTATTCTTCAGCCACATGTGCACAGGTGTTCACAGTATGTGCCATGTTACACAATATGTTCCTGTGGAAACAGCTGCAGCAGGATCAGTAAAGAGAAGGGACACACAGCCCGCCACCAGTGCCTAGGTCACCACAGCCGCACCCACAGGGGAACTTAGAGGAGGAACCCCCAGAGGCTCTCCCTGTAGGCAGACATAGGTGCAGCCAATATGCCCTGGCCTTGTCCAAGATACAACTCATAGCACATGCACTGACACCCTAGGGCCCTAGGGACTGACACCATACTCCGACTCACATACATATCAGTAAAATTATGCCATCCAGGCCACAAAACCTGTACCTCACCATGTATTGCATATGGACTGCCTGCATCAGAGTCAACCCTGAGCTACAGGTCTGTGAACTGTTGCATTCGCAAGGTACGTCACTCTCCTGTACACCACTTGTATGGGGTCCTACAGTATGGTAGCATATGTATGGATCTGCCACATGTGTGCAAGGGAATATGGTGGGCTATATATATAGTGTGCTGCTGGGCTACTTGCAGAGACCTATAGTGGGATAATGGGCTACTTTTGCAGATCTAACAGCCACTTGAGACAACAGGTACTCTGTTCACTAGTATGTGCCCCATAATAGCCACTAGGCCATATGGCTAGAAACTCCACAACAGTAGTCCAGGGAGATGCCAAACAGTGGGGTCACAGGACAGTTACATGACTGTCTATGCCAGAAGAGTATAGCCTGGTTGTCCTACACCCCAAACACATCAGTGTTGCCATACAGCTGCTGTAACAGTAAGTCTGCAATGATATACCAGCAGACCAAACAATTCTTCTATCTTGTTGATAGTGTGAGGGAGGAAAAGTCTCTGTCTGGCGGCCGGTGTGGGTCATTGGGCCAGGGAGTGTAGCATGTGTGATGGTGCTGATGGTTTGAATCTGGCAGCATCTAACATCTTTTGCATGTCAGGTACTCATATGGTGGTAGTCTCACAGACTGTCATAGCCCCTCAATCTGTTACTGCAAGAAAGCTGGACAAAGCTAGAGTGAATGTGGGCAAAAAGGGCCATACCTAAAGACAGACATTATATTATGACCTGAGTAAGCTAGCAGGTGGCTAGTATAACAGCAGGCTGCAACAGATCAGAGTAGCTGCAAGATGTAAACACCATTAGTTAAATGTGTCAGTAGGTACAACAAGTCAGTAACCGATGTACAGTATATCCCAGGGAAACCACAAATGTATGAGGAGCACAGCATTGATATGGGGTGGAATACTGGACATTCTGCAAAAAAACATGTACAGGGAGAGGTATGCAGACTGTCATTCTGTCTGGTGTTTCACCATGTACCCCAATAACATCATGCCTCTCAACCTCTTATAGCAGGAAATCTGGTCCAATAAAGTGAATACAAGTGTGACCAAGGCCTATAACTTGGGACAGGTTTTAAATATTTGCTCCTACAACTGTAGAATGGATAAAATAACAGGTCCTGCATTTACATGACTCTCCTGTTGTGCTTGGAATCTGAAACTCAAATATCTGTTATTAATTTACTTCAGTCTTGACTGATTTGCCACTAACGTGTAAGAAAGTAACAATGTTATTTGAAACCTGCCAAAAATATGCAGCAAGAGCCTGGACAGTCTGTGAAGCTTTCTGCAGTTCTAAAGTTTGAGTCAGCAAACAGCCAGAAAATGTCTTGAACCATATCAGGCAACTGAGGTACTGTGCTAACAGGTGCAGCAGCCAATGGCCTGCAGCACACAATAATCCTAGACTGGAGTACGAGTAGCTCTGACCTGGAGTCACATTGTAAGTACTGACAATCATATTGGGTATGCTCCTACACTTAGCTAAATTGAGCCCAAGTCTGTTGCTTCTACTGCACAAAGACCTGCTATGTGGAAATATGTCTGGGCACAGATACAGCTATGTCTATATATCTGTCTCTGAGAAACACAAAACTTGCAAGTGTAGTGATAGGACAAAGCTCATAAAAAGTGACGCTGCAACCACTAAAAACAAAATAATTTATTGAGGTAAGCGCTTTCGGTGGTGAAAGTATCCCACCTTCATCAGACCAAGAGAAAAGACAAATTGTACACTTTATATAGTCATAAAGGTCAATTGATTAATAAACTAATCAATAACAAGATAATTAAATAATTACTTAATTACAATTAAAAATTGTATATATATATCCTTATATGCCATAATGAAACACTATAAAAAATTATACAATAAATAAAATGTCTCACATATATTAAATCAGTAATAATAAGTAGATAAATATATATTGCACAATGAATGCTGCTACATATCTGTCTCTCCCTATCCCCCTCACGCTTGATTAGTATCTCTATCAGTATGTGGCACACACACGCACACACACACACACACACACACACACACACACACACATATATATATATATATATATATATATATATATATATATATATATGAGAACAAGAAGTATATATAGCTATATAAAGTAAAATGATACATAGACTCCCCACATACTTCTACAGAACACAGTTACATTATTAACACACAACTACATTTAAGGAGACAACCCATTTATACACATTGATATGGATATTGGCATGGATGTACAAATGTTTTCATATACTCCTGAATTCTGGGGTTATCTTCACATTCACATCACAACAGCTGTCTGATGGCACCAGACCAAGACTGAAAGCAGTACATAATCCACTCACCCACAGACCCCTGAGCTTGTGGGCTGTCACCCTGCAGATAGACATAGGTATGCAGGTGTTGTAATGTACAATGTGTTCAACACATTCCTTGGACAGGCCATATTGTCCCTGGCCACATATCTGCCTATCAAACTGCAGCCACATACGGCCAGACTGGTAATTGTACACACATAACAGGGATATTACCAGGTATTCCACCCCTAGTACACTAGATACAATAACAGTACCAAGCAGTATCACTCTGCAGGCTACACATGCTGTCTAACACAAGGTCACTTTGTGTACTCCACAAGTATTGTGCCTGCATTAATGTATATAACAGACGTAACCTGTGGTGCATTCAATAGGTACTATGAGCTGTAGTGTGTAATAGTAAATAGGTAATCTCACATCCCCCAATTCTATGTGTGTGTGTGTGTGTGTGTGTGTGTGTGTGTGTGTGTGTGTGTGTGTGTGTAAATATATTCTCTCACAGCACTATGAACATGCCCATATGGGCTGTCTCTGTGCAATGGTATGCATTTTATGACTTTGTGACTGGCTGCTGGCCTCTAAATTCCCTCATCTACATGGCCTGTGGATCTCATTCACCTTAAGAGCACTGGCTGACAACTTAACAACCCATAAACACTGTGGTGCATGTAATAAGTACTACAAGCTATAGTGTGTATGACTAGATAGGTAGGGGTTCTAATCTCACAGCATCCAACTTGTATGTGTGAATATAAAACCTCGAAAGAAAAAACTTTATAACTTAACACAGGGATAAAGAAAAGCATTGCTTGAGCTAGGCAATGATAAATCCAGGCATGTAATGAAGGCAGACAAGGGAGGAGGTATACTTGTGACTGATACCACTAGCTACAACCAAAAGATAGAGAACATGCTGGAGGATAACAGATTTTATGAGTTATTTACCATGGATGACATAAAAAGAGCATATGATTTATGGAACACTAACCACACCACATTATGGGAAGAAAAACTTATCACTGAAAATCTTTATAATTATTTATGGAGCCCATGCCCACGTTTACCTTACTTTTTTGGAATACCAAAGCCGCACAAGAACAGAGAAGACCCACCTTATAGACCGGTGGTAGCAAGTGGAGGTTCCCTTACTGAAGCCACAGCCATTTACCTTGATTACTTACTGAAACCTCTAGCAGAAAAGAATAAGTCATACATAAGAGATTCAATGGATTTTTTGAAGAAAATAAAAAACATTACAGTGGAAGCTGACAGTATTTTGGTAACTATTGACTTGGAATCCTTGTACACAGTGCTCCCTCACAATTACTTTATAACAGCGGCTATGGAGTCTTTTAAGAAACATAATCAGGGTACACAGGCACAACTGCAAAAGTTAAGCAAACTCATTAATCTTGTACTGGACTTCAATTTCTTTACTTTCAATGGCAAACAATACAAACAAAAACCTGGTATAGCAATGGGGGCTGCCATGGCTCCCAGCATAGCTAACATAGCCCTGGGCAAATGGGAGGAGGACTTTGTGTTAAACAACACAGACTACATGCAGCATATCACATGCTATTTACATTTTATTGATGATGTCTTTATTGTGTGGGAAGGTGACACCTTGCAGCTTGGAGATTTTATCACTTACCTCAATCAAACAACCCCCTTCCTGAAGTTTACCTCTTCCCATAGCTGTACTTCAACCACTTTCTTAGATATGCAGATTTCCAAGGACATCAACAATAACAGAATCACCACTGATCTATTCAGAAAACTAACAAGGGTTAACTTATTACTCCACAGTAAAAGTCTACATCCTACAAAAAACAAGTATAATGTAGTGAAATCCCAAGGCTATAGATTAGCTCAAATCACCACAGAGATGGAACCATTTTTGAGAAACCTGAACAACTTAGAGAGTGATTTTCTAGTGAGAGTCTATGAAAGTCAGATGTTAAAAAACATCCTGGAACCCATTATAGAACTGAAAAGGACTGAAGCACCTTCACTCAACCTCCCCAGTAGAAAAATGTTAAGTAATCCCACAGGGTTTAACAAATGCAAAAATAGCTGCATCCTGACATACACTTTGGATTATCACAGTATCAAAAATATTATTGAAGAAAACGGGGACATTGTCACAGGAAACCCTTTTCTGATTAACATCTTAGGTGAAGCCCCATCATTTGTTTATAGGAAGGCCAGGAATATTAGAAGTTTTGTTGAATTTAAACCTAGACCATGTGACAAAAGCACTAAAAGATGTGAAACTAATTGTACATTTTGTATATTTATACAGCAAGATGATAGTTTTTATTGCCCTTATTTAAAGAAGATCATTAAAACCAGTGCAGGGGGTGACTGTAACACTAAAAAAGTAATTTGCAGGGCACAGTGCAATGAATGTGATGCATTCTATGTGGGCAAGACTGAAAATAAACTCAAGCAAAAGATTTCATGTCATCTGTCAGAAATCCGCTCTGGATGTAAAAATAATGCACTAGCCAAACACTTTTCTCTTCATAAAAGACACACAGGTTTTAAGTTCCAGATCCTGGATCGCATAGACATGGGTGATCTTGAAGGAGACATCCCAAATATTCTGGAGAAACAGGAACTCATGTGGCAATTAAAGCTGAACTCTTTTAGAAAGCCTGGACTAAACTACTACTGTTCAATCAAAAGTGCACTGGAACTTAGAAAATTGCCACATTGTTTACATGACTAAGTATATTTTATTTTATTTTTTTCTACAAATTGGTTTTAAATACCATTTTAAATCATTTGACATTTAAGTGTATATTTTGTTTCCATCATCATACATATATTTTTTTACTTTTTTCTGGTTCTCTTTTTTCTACTTTATTCAAAATGATGGTAATAGCAATACTAAGTAACTATACAATTATATAGGTTTTTAGGGTTCTTGTACACAGACCTGAAGAAGTCTAGAAGGACGAAAGTGATCTTTGTTAACAATAGGTTATGAAAATAGAAACAGATTTTTACATGCAAAATGTATATGTATATATTTATATATAATTTTTGATCGCAAAATGAACTAAGGTTGATATATTTCCAGCCATGTAGTATATTGCCTTGTATAAAATCACAGACTTAATAATTTGGTTAAATAAGATGTACCATTAAAGTACATTAGGGCTATATATTATTATGACAGCTACTAGGTAGGGCAGGACCAGCTCGAATGTCACACTGATGGGGGAAGGGATGTGAATTTAACATGTGTACCAATAACACTTTGTTTTACAGCACAGTAAACCACTCCCATGCCTGATAAAAAGTATATATATATTTAGAAAGCTTGTGAGGAAATTATTACTCTATTTTTGTTTTACTTGGATCGCTTGTCTGTGTACTTAATAAAAGATTTTCGACTGGAAACAGACTGCCTGCCTTGCTTGGATTACTTTCGAATACTTTGTAATACTGTAGAATTATATATTTTCTATTATTACTTTTTGACTTGACAAGTTTACGTTCGCTACTTCTACTACTATTGTCTGATCTGATTAATATACAGTGATTAACTAGAAATATATGGACTGAAAATCTTCCACACAGAGAAGTTTCTTACACTGTTTTGTAATATAAATATATCCTCATACCACACCTCAGACAAGCCCCTATGGGCTATCTCTGTATAATAGTTAAGCATTTTATGGCCACTGACTAGCTGCTGGTCTCAACATTGGCTTCCATTACAAGGCCTGCTGATATCATCCCCCTGAAGGGCACTGGCTGACAGTGTATTACAACATAAACAGCATGGCACATGCAATAAATACTGTGAGCTATAGTGTGTTACACTAGATAGATGGGAGCTCTAATCTCACAGCATCCAACTATGTGCCTGTATGTGTAAATATGTCCTCTGACAGCCCTAGAGACATGCCCATGTGGCCTAACCCTATGCAATGGTTATGCACTGACCCTAAATTGCTCTCCTCTATATAAGTATAATTGATGCCAGCCACCATCTATGGTTGTATGTGCAGACTACCCAGATGACATGTATCAAGGATAGTAGAGTGTGTCACAGGGCATGAAAGCATGATGATGCTGACTGTCCTCATTGTCCCTGAGACACTGTTCTGTACATATGCACCTAGGGAGTCATGCACATATACTGGCAGGCCTTGCTGATATTATATCTCTGCGGTGCTGCCATGCAATCCTGTGCTGCTGTATTGCTGCCATGTGTCTATAGCTCAGACTCCTGGGACAAAAACATACACAGGTCCATGACACACCTGTCATTCTGTAACACTACTGACAGTGTACCATCAGGCAAGAAAGATACATGATGTTTTATGTGTAGTCCTGACATATGCCAGCATACAATAACTGTTGTGGCTCACAACAACTGCCAGGGCATAACACTACTGAACTACACAAACACATGTGAAGTGATATAGTCATCCTGTGCATCAGACATATATATGCAGGTCTCCTCATCAATGGTATGGATGGCAGACATGTGGCATAGGTACCATCACATGCACAGGATGTGGTGTGGGGGTGCCGGTGGTCTAGGTTCTGCCAAACAGGTGACACCATGTGTATGAGTCAGGAAGGGGTGCTGGTTACATGGACCATGAAGAGGTGCTGTGTATGTCTGTAGGTGACCTGCATGTGACAGTGGTGTTGGAGTGTGGACGTGTACACAGTCAAGTCCAGTGCTAGCCCTACACATGTGTGTGGTAGACAGCTGTGGACTGTACATGGTAGAGTGGACAGTTCACCGTTTCTGGTAAAAAACACAGGAATTGGCTTCACAAGGATTAGCACGGGCATCACCATGCCCAAGGTCAGATGTGGTGCTAGTACCTGTCTCCCATGGGACTGCCCAGGACCACATGCCCATGGCCTGCCACATCATGGTGTGGACAGCACACCTCCTTCTGTAGCACTGGAGACACTGCCACTATGGGAACGAGAGTGTCCATGGCCATGTGGACTCCCAGCAGATGGTGTTGCTGGCCCATGTCAACGTGTCCAACACCCAACCCCAACCACATGTTCCAGCACAGACAACATGCACTCAAAGACAGACACTGTCTCAGCTCACCATCTGTCCACTACATCAATGAAACATGGTGTCACCAGTGCGGTGGAGGCAGTCACGGATGTAAGACTGTGCTGCTTCCATAACCCTAAGCATCCATCTGGTGTTGTGTTCAGCTCTTGCCTGTGCCTCCATGACAGCCCAAAACATGGAGCGAGTGACGTGCAATGTGACACATGCAACAGGAGGTGGATGGGCAGCAGTCCTCCTTTGAGCACCCCTGTCAATCTGCCTGTGTGGGACCTCACCAGCTGTCTGGCTATGGCCAGTGTCTACACTCACTGATGCCATAATTCTCACACTGCCCTGTAATATGTCATCACCCTCTGACTGTCCAATATCTGTGGCCTTTGGTGACTGGGTATGTGTGGGCATACTGACTGTGTGTAGGGACAATGGGGGCAGAAGAGGGATGTCAATCTCTGGGACACATTAAGCCACCGAAAACCCCACCTGTCCCTCACTATGGTCACCATCATCATCAGAGTCCAATGAGACACTGACATCAGGTTGTTAAGGGGACAGATTCCAACCCCCTGTTCACCTGTGAGAAGCACGACAAAAGCAGTACATTACCACCTGCACTGTTATGTATGGTAATCCACACAGACTCATACAGATGAGGATCCACAACTGCATTACATGTCCCACATCTCCTCATTTCTGAACCCATGCACAACACACACATTCACAACAACATACACAGGCAACCCAGTCCCTGTATAAAATGCACGTCACATGGGTAATGTTGCCAATATAATACACCTGTGAGGTATGCAATATGACAGAGTGTGTGTGACAGAACTACACATAACACCCAGTACACCTATCTTGACTATGATATGTCAGTTATAGTAGCACTGCCTCAGGTATGTACCTTCTCCCTATTGTGTTTGAATGGGCATCTTGGAGTAATTGCCTCATAAATAGCAGGCTGTGTAGGTGGTCATAACTATAAGTGCAAACATGTTAATATTTGTACAAATACACATCTGTCATTCCCTAGGCTATGCACTGTAGGTAACTGCCTCGAAATGGAACATACAATTGTTCTGCTCTAGCTAAGCACAACAGCTAGGCTTAAAGAAAAATCAGGACCACGAACTCCGGCCACACCTGACAGGCCTATGAAAAGATGAGGGAGATGTAGTGTCAGCAATATAAGATGTTGCAGTGTTGCAAGGTAATATGTGCATATATCCACATTTACAGTAGCTAATGTGATACTAGCTATATTGCTGACATTCTGAGTATGTGTACACATCTGTGGGTAAACTCCAACCCCTCCTCCCCATCCAGATAGACTTGACACCCATGTATTGGTCTGTAGAGCCTGCCACAATAACTGCTAATGTATTATACTGGTGAACACAATAAGCTTACCTGGACACTCCACTGATGTGAATGCTGTGGCACCCACCTCCATGATGTATGGCGTGATGGTTGGCTGGGAGCTGTTGGTTGATCCTAGGTTCATTAGGAATTCATCTGTGGCTGAGAGTGGTTGTTATGTTGCAGGACCTCCACCAGTGGCAGCAAAATCCCTGGTGACAGCAGTTGCCCTTTGATGCGTGGCATTGACCATGTCTGTGGCCCGATGTCGAACGTGCTTGTAGGTCCTGTCCTGTTGGCCAATATGATTAACAGCCCAAACAAGGGTGGCCTCCAATGCTGCCCACTGTTCATGATTGTGGTGACCCCTTGAAAGCAGGATGTGATAGCTGAGTCTGAGGTCATCCAGAATAGCATAATTTTCCGCAGATGAAAATGTAGGATGTCTCTGTCGGTACATTGTTCCTGCAAGACAACAATAGAGGAACACATTACAGGACCAGATAAATGGATTTCTACTATGTACAGACCCTACACACCCATAATGACCTGCTATATCCACTGTTCTCTCACACATCATACCTCACAGTTTGGCAACACACTACATGTGTGACTATCACCAAGATAGTAGCAATACTAGGCAATGTCCCTGTGTGCTGTGACAGATTCTGCTGTATGTCTTTACAATCATTACTGCAGTGTACTGTGGTGTGTCCCGTATGGGCAAATCCCCACTAACTTGTGATACAGCCACTGTCAGACAAATAGCAGTGAGCTATTCCAACAACTACATGGGGACAGTCCAGCCACAACAGTGTGCCACAGTGACAGACAGCAATGCACACCTGCTGTTGTATATGTTCTCTGTAGGCAGCATACCTCTCAACTATGCAGATGTTTGCAGAATGTCACTATGTCTGCCTCATAGATGTGGTCCTTTTTGCACAAACTTGCGGATATCTGACAAATGATTGTCCACTGATTAATGGTTGCTGTCAGAAAACTGGCACAGAATCTGTCACCCATCAGACCCCTCAGACAACACTTATGTTACAGTAATATCTGTTACTCAAATCACATTCTTACTTTGTATGGCCAATATGTATACTCTGTCACTGACTTTGGGCCTTTGTCCCTCCAGTAAATATGGATTTGTCCTGATATTTTACTGTAGGATGTTGAGAGGTATGTTAGGCATAGCTCTCAACCAGACAGGGATGAATGTCCATGAAACAGGGACTTAGCCAGAGTACATCAGGGGATTCAGGGACACTTGTACAATGTTAGTATTGTTTATGTGTGACACTGACAGACTGAGAAGGTTAATTACAGTGCTAAAGCTTGAAGTTACAGGAGTGTACACCCTTACTTACTGTCACTAATGTCTGACGTGTACTCCACTATGTGTACTAGAACAGCTGACCATTGTAGGAGGGATGGACAGGGACAGAGCAGATATGTGACTCACAGCAGGCACAATTGAAATGGATGCCTGTAGGTGCTGGACAACAGAGTATCACTGACATGTCATTCTCACAGTTCTAATGCAAGCCTACTGTTTTAATCCCTATTCCTCATACCTCCAGCCTCTCATCTACATCCCATTTTATGGGGAAATGTAGTACAGACCTGGTAGAGTGGTGTATTCCTTTTTCTGAAGCATTACTCTGCAAATTCTGTGCACATAAGCTGTCTGTGTGAGTAAAACCACATACAGACCTGTTCCCCATAAGCAGTTGCTTGCCTTTTGCAGGTAACGCTCATTAACAGGTAATTGCCTGTGCACCAGTCTGTGGTTCAGAATTGTTAACTGTATCCAAAACAGCTTAACTGCACTGTCATTAGCCAATGACATGGCACCACAGTGCAATATATAAGGCCTTCATGTAGGCCTTGGCCCCTTTATTAGTTTTTGATATGGACATTACTGAGGTGTGGAGACTACAGAATCACAGAGGGTAAGTACAAATACTGTCCACTGTAAAGATGTATGGAGTATGTCCACAGTTGTGCCTCATATGTTTGGTCAGTGTCCCATGATAGTGTGGTCATCTAGCAGTTCACTGGCAAACATTGTGGGTTGAGGTCAGAAAGGGGTGATAGATATTTGAGTGTCACACTTCATACTCATCAGTATATGCATGGCAATGCAGTAGCTGCTATTCTATCAACTTACTATCTTTGTAGGGGCAAACTGTGAAGCATGTACCTATCTCTGGGCCTTTGCCCCCCCTTTATGTACAGTTGTGTCCAGATCCCTTGTTATAGGGGGTTGGAAGGTATGGCCAACCTAGGTCACAATGGGGGGAATGTTAACACTTTGGAGGCCTACAAGCTCTATGTGTAACTGTGGCAGCTGTGGCAGCTCTATCATTACAGCAGAGCCAAGGTAATAGTACCCATTACAGTCCAATTGAGGAATGTGCTTAAGGTACATCTGTTATGCAACAGTGCCAATAGCAGAGGAGTAGGTGATGTATAGTTAGGCTATATGAATATGTGCAGTGTGTCCCTACCTGCAGGCCTGTGACTTGCAAAACTGGGTAGCTGATAATTCAGTAGCAGTAAATGGGGATTAAAATTGCATGATTCAGTCATTACTTGCTGTGTTCACAACAATGTAATTGAAGTGCAACACACTGGATTCAAACCCAGGACTGTGTGTGGCAAAATGTTCTGTATGCAAGGCATTTAACAGACTGAACTAATGAGTCAGTGCAGGAGTAGGTGAATTTGCATATATATGTGCTGACATACAGGCTGTGACATGTTGTCTGCATCTATGTGCATAGCTTTCAAAGGCAGTTGTTCTGCAGCAGGGTCCCATTTGAACATATGTACTTTGCCACTGATGCATTAGCAGGTGTGTTTACAGATGCTGCAAATAAAAGGGAACATTTACCTGCTATTCTAGGCTTCATGTACTGCCATTATTATTTATTTGTTTGTCTACTTGTGTATTTCTGCATCAAAGTCCCATTTACACTCCCATTTGTCACATTAGGTTTGATTTCAGCCTGTCAGTG
Organism: Protopterus annectens; assembly: GCF_019279795.1. Classification (NCBI taxonomy): domain Eukaryota; kingdom Metazoa; phylum Chordata; order Ceratodontiformes; family Protopteridae; genus Protopterus; species Protopterus annectens. Next base: position 1,885,103,952 of record NC_056737.1, on the reverse strand, counting down.
GCAAGATGTATGTATTGCTGGAAACACCTGCTTTAGTTAAGATCTGTGTGGCCTAGTGGGTTAGTGCAATAAACTGTAGTTGACAGGGTCCTGGGATCAAAACATGACAGGGGAGATAATTTTATACATTTGCCTAACACTGTGAGAAACACATAGGATCATTAAGGCAATTTAAACCTAATTTAAGGGGCTCGTGCAGTGCTTCATGCTCTGATTAGTTCCGAACAAACCCACACTAAAAAATTTAAAAATGAAAAAGGGGATGATAAGAAAGTGGTGAAATGGGGGCAAGCAGGGGGAAAAAGATAGTGAAAGGTGGGTACGGATGTGCAGGATGGGTGCAGAGAAAGACCATAGAGTTCCATTTCTTATACAGCAACAGCTGTGCAGTTGGACAGATTTTGTGGATGAAGTTGGTCTCTCAAACCCCAAAGAGAGGGGTGAGGACAACATAAGTGTGTTGTCAAGCCAATTGGACCAGACTACTTGTGTCCAGTGGACACGTGTGCAAAATGGAGAGCTACACATAGGGCGATATATTTTTTTTTTTTGAGGGACAGGTGCCCATTATTTTTTTAAATAAGGAGAGAGTGGAATGATGAGAAATGGATATAGGTACATGTGGGGAGGTAAGTTGGGTAGGGGACGATGCAATTGTAGACAGACAATACAGACAAGACTGCAGATAGGGGGTGTGTGACACATGGGGGGTAAAAACCTTGGATGGGGAGAGTGTTGTGGAATCCAAAGTGCATGTACCTCCAGACAGCAGCAGTGTGACTGAGGTCCCCAACCATGGGCAGTCCACACTGCTCCTTCACTGCCCTGAAAGTGGCTGTGCTAGAGGCTGGGCTCCAGGGCCACCCGGCCCCACCAGGTTGTTGAGTCTACCCTCAATCTGGCACAGATAAAGTTCATAGCTCTTATGAACAATCCTGCGCACCATGCCCGGTAGTCAATCCTGGGCAACTACCGCCCCTTTGCTACTGCTCCTGGGGTCTGGGCCCCATTCCCTGAGGCAGTTCCACCCAAAGGTGGTGCAGGGCCAGTGGAGGGGGTACCACCTGCTTGGGTCCCAGACATGCAGGGACCCGGTTCTATGGCTGGCTGAGGTAGGGTAGACAGATCAGCAGGAACTGACCTACCCTGATGTGCTGTGGCTATGAGATGAAGCAATACATTTAGGTTAGTTATGAACAAAACCATTGTTAGTAATAACAGCATGCCAGAACATTGACAATAACCCCATTACATTTCAATGCATATTATGTGAAACACAACAATGAATAACAGAACAGTCAGTCTATTAACAGCATGCCGGTAACAGTTATGGCATATGGCCAACAGAATAGCTAATTCAACAAGATATGTTAATATGCAGCAATTGTAATACATAACAATAATAAAACCCATACCCCAAAATAAAGTTTATGGAACAACATATGTTAATAGTAAACCATAACCAATGCATAACAATAATAAATATTTGAAGATAAGGTGTGGGGAGAGAGAGAGAAACAGTCTATTAACACCATTATAGGTTATATAGTTGACAACAGTACAGCTATCTACTCTGCAGGTCTGTCCCTTATGTTTAAAAGTGCCCTATAGCTGCTGTAGCAAGTACATATTTCTCAGGCTATCCACACAGGACAGTATGGGCCAAGCCAAGCAGTAACAACTGCAGGTACACAGCTACACAGAACACTTGCACATCAGATGTACCTATATAACTACCAAGATGTACTGTGGACTGTTGAAGTGTTACTTTGCTGCTTACATAATCATGTCGATGATATATCTGTGACAGAGGGATTATGAAACAGTAACTAAATTCTGTGAGCATGACACTTGAGAAAAATGTATGTTTACAGTACAGATAGTAAACAACTATAATGCCTTGCTTGGCAGGCCTGGAGATAGAACCCAATAGCATTGACTGCAGAGGACATCTGCATCAGCTGTATTAATTGACTGCAGCAACCTTTAACACACACTCCAGGCATGCAGCTGTACCAGAGTTTACACATTTTATTTCTGTTATTTTACTTTATTTTATTATTATTACACTTTTTCCTGTATTTCATGCTGTATTTCCACATTCCTGGTAATGACTGTAACAACCTGACATATAAACACAAAATAATGTACTCATAATATGGGATATCTCACATATTTACCTGTAGTTCCTGTGGAGACAATATCTGTAAACATTATGTGACTGATACTGCAATATTTACATCTACAGTACATAGTACTGGATTTGAACCCTGGTCTGTCTGTGGCAAAAATGTACTTCATACACTGCATTTAGCAAACTGAGTTACTGAGTTACTGCTAATCATTGGCTGATTGATATTTCTCTAGAACTCACCTGGTACCAAACTATGACCTGCTAATACTAGTACAATTTTATACTTGACTGCAGTGACAGTTGAACACACATACATGACATTCAAGCATGACAGAATACTAGGTAAAGTGTACATTACTGCATAGAATTCTTTAATTCAGAAAAGGTTTCACAATGAGCAAGAAGAAAACATTGCTATAGATGCCAGGAAATATCTCCAGTTATTTCACGCAGTCTGTGATGTCAAATAGGCCAATAAATGCATCCCCATCATTATCTTCATCAAGACAGAGTTCCTCAAATCCTTATTTACACTAGGAAAATTATGAGATATGCTAGCTCCACAGAAGCAGTAGTGCATTTTTTTCAGAAGGAAACTGTTATAATTTGGGCAAGTGGTTTTATAAATATTGTGAATATTCCCATAAATAAGGCATGATCCATTTACATCCAGTATGGCTGTGCTATTAGTTGGACAACAATCAGCACACTAACCTTTAGTGTGGCAAGCCATCAGTTCTATTTCCACATCAAGTTGAGTGATTGCTGACACTGTAGTGCAGTATAAGGGGTGGGGTAGGGTGCTGCATTCCTGACTATGATATCCTTCAGATTAAATGTTAAATTGAGGCCCCGACTTCTTACATCACCTATTGTAAAGAATAGGGGTCCTTTATTTTATATAACATAAAAACAAAAAAATCACATATTTGCATGCTTACAAATGTTCATATATACAGGCACACATTTCAATATACTTACTATTTATCAAATTCTTATAACATCTCATTATTATTCTTCTATAATTGTCTTCCACCCCTTCTTCTGCAACCACAATCTAATAATATATATATATATATATATATATATATATATATATATATATATATATATGCCAAAAATCCATTTTCCATTAAATTAAATGTCATTCAATCTTTCATGCCAAATAACCCATATTACATAAAATAAATTATTGCCTACCCTTTTCACATATTCTTTCTTCTTGTTCTTACAATATTCAGACATAATCATATTCATATCTATATTACATCACTGATATTTTCAACTTTTTTCTTCATTCAACTTTTTCCAGAGTTTTATCACTCTTTTACATTTCAAATAGTCAGCTCTCCTGTCTGTTCCTGCCCCAAAATGCCAGATTCAATAACATCTTCACTAAGTGCACATGATCTGTATTCAAGAACATCCCTGCCACATTTTTTATGCTTTATAGTCACTCAGAAAGATTATACTAAGTGTACATGTAGTCTACATTTTGTGGTAACTTTTATGAATCCCCCTCAGTATTTAAAGCTGCAAAAAATCAGTAGGAAAACTAAAATTAGGAGGAAGAAAGTGTGAGTTATGCTTGTGTTGTTTGTTCACTCAGAACAGTTTGCACTAAGTGTAGGCTTTATTGAATCCCAGGGACACTCTTTCAACTTTTGTTTTTTTATGGCACATTTTCTTTGATAAGTAACTTATTTATTACCTATTTTCATAGGAAATACGTATCTTAGTACACCACTTTTTCCTGACTTTAATAGCTTTGATATGTTCTTCTAGTAAAATTTCCTATAGATTTGCTTAATAATAGTCTTTCATCACATTATATACCACATCCTTCTAGCTTTCTCTTTATCATCAATTTTTATTTCCATGTTACTATTTTTTCTTGATAATTTTCAGTTTCTTCATTTACATATTCTTTTTGCTCTTTTTCTTATTCTCATCATTTCCAAGAACTTTCTGTACTTGTATTTCAATATTCTCACTATTAATTTATCATTATCTTTCTTTACCCTCTTTAATACTCTAAACAAGTTTAAAGTAAAATAAACAACTGGATTTAGTAACTCCAATTCCCCTCACCTTCACTCATTCATATACAACATTCCTCTTTTCTCTGTGTTTAATCTTGAACTGCTTATGAAAGAAAACCACCAATTGCCCAATATGCTTTTCATATTTCTGGGATCATATACACCTTTAACATATGTGCTCTTTTCCCATTAATACAGAATTCACTTGATAAACCTTTTTCTCAACTGATAATCTATATACCCTTCAAGGAAGACATATTCTATTCATTTATATTATCAAACCCTCCCATTGCATTGTATCTGCAAAATTTTTCAAAATGTTTATCCCTAGCAAAGATACAACATTCAATAAAGAATATGACCCCTTTAAATTTTCATCACATCACCCAAACACTTACTTTTATCTTTATTTAAGGTCATTCCCATTTCCTTTCAGCATCCATTCAGAAAAAAACACTTCCATCATCCACATTTTGTTGTTACCAACTACAGCTATATTAACTGCTTATGTCAAAAGTACTGGAATCACCACCTCCTTGTGCATCACATACTACATCACTCAATACTGCATCCATTATGAGTGCAAACAATGTCCCATGCAAGGGATAATCTTATCTTATACCACCCTTTGTGCATATTTCCTTAATCAGTCACCCATTCACTATCACTCTTACTCTGTTATTTTGATACACTGACATACACACACTCTCCTAATTCCATTATCTATTCCATATTTTTCCATAACATTCCACAAAACATCATGTCCTAATCTATCTAATGCCTTGCTTATGTCACCTACCATAAGTTTCACATCCACCTTTTACTTATGTTATCATTCACAATTACTCTTACAACCAATACAAATTCTTGATATCCCTTCCCTTTATATACTTTCTTCCATAATATCTCTCATCCTTCCTTCCATTATCATTTGTATTATTTTCATAAAATGTTATAATCTGTATTATTTATCATGATGGGTCTCCAATTTTTTTATTTCATTCTTCTCATCTTTTTTCCAGACAAGTTTTAATATCCTACTACTTAACTCTTTAGAAACAAACACTTCTTTCAGCCATTCATTCAGTACATTTATAAAATGCTCTGTTTGTCAATCCACTAATTTCTTGTACATTCCATACTCTATACTATCTGGGCCTGATACAGAATTAACATTTACTTTCATAAGTGCTTAATCTAATTCACTAATAGTAAATTCTTTGTCAAATTGTTCTTTAACTCAGTCTGGATTTTTTTTACTATCCATTCTCTCTTATTTTCCTTAATTTTACTCATACATGCTGTAATGCCATGCTCATAATTTTTCTTGCTTTCTTTATACCTCTCCATTTACATTTTTCATTTCCTTCATTATTCTAATACCTGCCTTTCTATGTTATCCAAATATGTGATACCTCTTCCCTTCTCCCTTGCAAATAATATATTTGCCTAAACTGTAATATTTTTCTCAGTTTATTTTATATATTCCTTTTCAATATCAAAATACTCTCACGTATTATTCTCTAAATCCTCTAATACTCTTTTATACATTTTCCCATACTCCACTTTCTCTTCCTTGCTTACATCATCCTGCCATTAAAAACACTCTTTTTTACTTTTTTAAATTCAGTTCACCATTCACTCCAGTTTTTATAGTCCTTCATTGTTATATGTTCATTTTATAACTGCAATACTTCTTACTCTCCAGTTCCATCCAGTAATCTCTCATTTATTCTTTTATTCAGTTTCCTATTTGTTATGCTTCCTTTCTTCCATCACCTCTACCAGTATTGCTAAATGGTCTGAAAAACATGACACAGCTGTATTACCATCTACTACCAGCAACTCTAACAATAATACAAAATAATCAATTTCAGATCCAAGTGTCCCTCTTCTATAACTCCATTGACATTTGGCCACACAGTAAATTTACCACATTTTATTACTTTCTATATTTTTACAACTTTCTCTTTATTTTTACATTTCCCTCTTAAATCACAATTAAAGTCCTCTGCAATTATAATTTTCATGTTAACCACTACATAGTCTAACACTTTATGAAACAGCTTCTTTCTGTCCTTGATAGATATATATGCATAGAATGCTACAATTCTGTAAACATGTTCTGCCTAACCTTCCCTTCTCTACCAACATTATATTTAATATTTTGACTGTTTTTAACACAACACAACCATTCCAGAACAAAATTCACTCTCTAAGTTCCATACTATATTTCCATATCATAATTCTTCTGTTTTCAGTCTTTCTTCTCTTGTCAGGAATTTTGCATTATCTAACAGAATAGCATCCACATCATATATAGCACATCATTCCAGTATCCATATCCTTCTTACAGTTCTTACAGTGTTAATAATACTGTTCACATTTACTGGAAGTACTCTAACGTTGTTGCATTTCCTTCTTTTAAAATTTAGGGGTAATATTTTAAATTTTTTGCTTTTGGATTTTTACTCTTTCCTCAATTAAATATTTTACTGGGCTTATGTACAAATAATCCTTGATCCTCACAATCATATTTTTCACTGGCTAGAACTTCAAAAAATTATTATCAATCCCTTCTCCCATTCTCTCTTCTTGCATGCACTCTCTCTCTCTTCTCAGTATTCCCCACCCTATGTGTTTCTTCTTTTACAGTTTTTTCACCTAGTTAACCCTCTTCCCCAATCTCTTGTTGTCCTTTCTTGTGTATGTTTTCTTCCCTTTCCCCTTCTTTTTCATTATTTACTGTTTGCTCTTGAAAATCAACCCAAAAGTGAACTTTGTTTTACACAACCTGCATTCAGGCACATATCTATCTTCTTGCTATATTTTATTTCTCCCCACACTGGTTAAATTATAACTTTTTACAATCATTACTTAACTGAGAAAAGTCCCCCCACACACAATTACACAGAAAAAAAAAAAATATATATATATATATATATATATATATATATATATATATATATATGTGTGTGTGTGTGTGTGTGTGTGTGTGTGTGTGTGTGTGTGTCTGATTCAGGCTGGCCAGCATATCTTAATTTTGGTCTATGGTCAGCTTATTTTTCACATTTCAAAACAGCTTTTAACTTCTGTGCTCCATTCCATAAGTTTATCTCATCTCTTCTTTCACAATATTATCAACAGTTTCACACAGACTGTGCATGAATTTTTTAACACTGTCTTCATCTAGTTCATCACTTCTACATTTTTTAACATTTAAGTTACTAACAGAAAACAAATAATTATTCCACAGATACGCATCCTTCTTTTTGTTACACAGTTCCAGAAATTTCATCATTAGTCCATCAGATTCCAATGTTAAGTCACAAAAAGTATCTGGCCCAATATGTAAATGAAAATAAGTATCATTTTTGCACATCTGTTGATTATTTTTACTGCATTTCATAAGACCCCTCTATTAATTGTTACATTTCTCTCACTTTAGTAGACTTTCAAGCCTGAACTGTTTTTACTGCTGCTGTAGTACTTACTTATATTGCGTCTGCAAACTTCACAGGGCAATAGTATCCAGACTGTGTGGTTTCCCTGCAGTTGAGCTCTAAAAACAACATTTTTACATGAAGAGGGTTTTCTGATTGCACTCTTGTGGCAGAAGTGTGCTGTAGCAAACCTATCTGAGTTGGGGTCTGCTGGCTGCAAGCTTATTGTGCATTTTCCCTTTTGGACTGTAGGCCTTATTGTTGTAAAACTTATTTGTCTGATTCTATATAAGCCCAGTGTTTGGGCTAAGCTGGTCTTCATGCAACAGCAGTTAGCAGTGCCCTGTACAGACACAAACACTATCAAGTTAAAATTTCCTACAGAATAACTATTTCTGTAACCTTCCCCAGTTCCCCTGTTGCTCTAGTAGCATCCGAGTTGCACACAGAGCAGAATCACTTTGTTGGATAGCTAAAGTTCACATTGAGTATAGCACCAATTCTTCATCCATGTGCTGTCATCCCAGTCCAGTTAAATCTCCTAACTCTTCACCCTGGTTAAACCTATAATAAGAAACCTTAATCCATGGATAGGCACTTTCCTGTTATCTCTGTAGGCAGCCTGGTGGTTATGGGCATCCTGAGGCAATGTAGCAATTGTCTCAGGTATACTGATAACCACTTAATCCTGAAAAAGACAAACAAACAAACAAGCAAACAAACAAACAAACAAGCAAACAAACAAACAAACAAACAAACAAACAAACAGTATGTGAGAGATGTAGTTATACTATGAAAATTAAGACATGGCTCTCAGAAAATGACAAGCAAAATGATAAACAGGTTTTCAGTACACACACACACATCCTTTTGCTTCCTAAATAAGGTCTTGACACATAAACCCACATATGCGAAGGTACCCAGAAGCAACTTATCAAAACAGTAGAGGCCTTCCATATGCTGCTCTCAGAAACCACATGCAAAAACAAACAAACAAACAAACAAAAAATAAATAAATAAAAAACAAGTGAACACCAACCACAGCCACTACACATAAAATTACACATCACAGTGTCTCCATCACACATTCACGCATTTAAATATCTTGCTCATAGGAGACTGTATTATGAGTCACACGGATGCCTGCCTCACAAGTTTGGATAAAGAGAGGGTTACAGTTAGTTGCCTGTCAGAGGCCAGGATTTGCCAGATCACACAAGCACTCAGGTCAATGAACCACAAATACCAGTATGACTCAGTCATAGTCCATGTTGGTGTGAGTGACCTGCAATGTACCTCCCTGGACTACATGAAGAGAGAAATTGTGGACCTCTCTGAATACATCTTGCAGGCTGGTATGATCCTTGCATTGAGCAGCATTCTACCCTCACCAAGAATAACACCACAATACAAACAGAAAATGATTGACTTCAGTAATTGGCTTAGCTACCCGTGTCATTCCAAGGGGATCCAATATTTGTCAGCCTGGGATGACAGGATCGACAGACCATGCTGCTTTGCAAGAGATTATCTGTACCTGTCACCACTAGGCTTTTGAATACTGGCCAAGGCATTAGCCACCCATTATAGTGCCTTATTTAGACAGTGCCAAAAACCAACAGACCTACCAACATAACAAATTCTTATAATGCCAAGCTGACAGTACTATTGCTCAGTGCTAAGAGTCTTAACAAGGAACTGTACTCCCTGAAAGCTCTCCTCACCCTTGAAAATGCTGATAAATGTGCAGTAACAAACACATGGTTCAAGGCTGCAGAAAGCACCCTAGCAGTGCAAGGCTGTAATACCTATCATACATTGAGACCACCCTCAAAAAAAAAAAAAAAGAGGACATGTTTCCATTTGTATAAAAAAATCATACCTCTAGACTGGCCAAGCAGGATGACTTGCTTGAGCTGCTTCATGTCCAACTGACCATAGGCAAAATCCACCACCATATCGTCACTAGCTACAGGTCCAACCCATAACCAATGAAAACCACTCTGCATACCTTACTAGAATCACTTACCATTCAGCCCAGCACACTAATCATGGGTGATTTTAACTTCCTCTCTATAAACTGGACAACACATATGGCCACAACCATGCCAGCTCAGAGATACCTGGAGTATACACAAATGACCTGTACAACCACTAAAACAACTGCTTAGAAATGGCAGTACCCGACCAAATAAACCCAGGTCTAGTTGGAAAAACAAGCACTCTAGTGGACCCCTGACATAAATAGACTTTACAACAGAAGGAAGAAATTCCTGTTTAGAAGTGGGAGGGTGCACACCAGAGAACACAAAATCCCTCATTAGTCTCACAGACAAATCATGGAGCCAATCTAGTCTTCAGCAGATAAATATGAGATTAAAATCCCAACCAAAGAATAACCACAAAACATTTTAGTTATGTCCAAAATCTTAAGGGAAATACTCAGCAATGTGCTGAGTTGTCTCTAGATGGCACTACCTATACTCATTCAAAAGAAATAGTAAACCTGCTAGCCGATAAATTTAACTGAAATTTCACCATCATCACCTTCAGTGACTTCCCATGAAATACCCCTATCATTCATTTGCCTGTTATCTGAAAAGAACAGGTTGTCACTACACTGTGTAAAGCCAGAAACACAGCATCAATGGGCCCTGATAGAATCCCAGGGTGCCTATTAAACAGCTTGAAACATGACCAAGTATACCCATTCAGATTTCTATTTAACGAGAGTCTCCAGACAGGCTCTGTCCCAGTAGAGTGGAGAACAGCAACAGTCATCCACAAGGGGGGGGACCATCGACTGACCCAGGAAACTACTGACCCATAAGTCTGACAAGACGCATATGCAAGGCTATGGAAATGATAATCATAGATCTGATTAACACTGACATAGGAAATCTCCAGACCCCAGACCCAACACAGTTCAGCATCATCAAGAGGTGACCCTGCCTACTCAATCCAGTGGGCCTCTTTGAGATGGTCAGCAAGGCCATGGATGAGAGTAAGACAGTGTGTATGGCCTACCTTGACCTGGCGAAGGCATTTGGCACAATTCCCCACTCAGGTAATATAGATAAACTCAAAAAATTGGGCATAAACCTCCACATCACCAGGTGGATAGCCAAATGGCTCATGGATAAGACACATGTTGTTAGAGTGGGGGAATCCACATCCAGTAAGAGGCCAGTCACCAGTGGAGTACCATAAGGTAAAGCACTGCATCCCCTTGGAATATACTTTTCAGATGTCAAGCCAAAAGTAGATGACCTTTGGCTTACCAAGTTTACTGATGACTGCAAGCTGGGGGCAATCCCTGACTCCCCAAATGATGTTAATATCCTACAGAAAGGTTTGGAGCAGATTAATGATTGTTGTTCTAAATTTAAATGCAGAGAAATGCATAATAACACCCTTTGGAAAATCAAACACCCCTGCAAATTGCAACATTGATAGCACCCCCTAAGATTGGACCCATCAGTGAGACATCTGGGTACTCAGACAGATAGTAATCTGAACTTTGACCAATATGTTTTCACAGTCATGAGGAAATCCTTCTAAGTGGCTCAGCTTATAAGTAAGGGCATGGCAACCAGATCTGAGGATGTCATAGTACCACTGTACTCAGCCCTTATCAGACCAGTAATAGAATACAATGCACCCTTTGGTATCTACCTTGCTAGTCACCTCCAATACTTGGAGCATCCTCAGAGGTTTCTTGTCAAAAGAATACAAGGTATAACTAACATATCATGTGCAGACTGATTAAAAGCCCTATTGCTGTATTCAGTTTCTTACCAATTACTGAGGGATGATCTGTACCTGACCTACAAAGCAGTCTGTGACTCAGCGTGAAATTGTCCATTGAAACGACTTAAAAAGAAATAAGTCATGGGCATTCAGAATCACCATATAGCTGAAACACCTGATTTTCATGAGGATCATTTGCATAAATCACATGTGCCTCTGATACAAGTGGTTTGAGAGGTCACTCAGTTGAAGTTCTAGCTTGGCTGGAGTTTTCATTTAGTTGTTACTGGTTATTTTTTCTGTGTGACCTTCTCACTCTGTTTTAGTTTGTTCTTTTTAAAAACAGGTTTACTTGCAGTTTGCCGCTGCTGTCCTATTTTTCACTGTTGCTTAAATCTTAGTTACAGTTACAGCAAAACATAGGTTTCCAGTGCAGCAGTTTGGATTTGAAGATTTCTTCTGAATTTGTTGCTTCAGGTCTAAATTTTATGGAAGCAACAAGACACTCAACCATATATTTAATTTATTGACATTGGCAGCAAACCCCATTTTTCCCATTTGTACATGGGGTCAGGTCCGGGTGTTATATTGATGGTGACCAGGTCACCTAGAGCCAATGTTCATAATGCATGAAAATGAAAAATGTCAATAAGGTTTGTTTTCTATTAATATATGTTTGCCTGTGTCTTAAGTGATACTTTAATAAAGGTATTATCTTTACTAAGATGCTAATATTTCAGTAAGAAATACTTAGTTAACTACATATACTGCTTTATATCTAATACCGTATTTGGAAACATAGTCTGCTAGGCTGTGATTCTAGTGTGTAGAGCATTTATCTACCTATGCCTAATGTGGTTTGTTATTGTTTCCAGCTCTAACATACTGAGTGTGGCAGGATTATAAAGTCACTCTGGATATAAATATGCCTTTCATCTCTGGTATTATCCATGGAATTTGTCACCAACAACTCATTCTCCCAGAGTTAGAAACACGAGAAAAATATTTAACTCTCTCTTTGTCTCTGTCGCTATCTCTCTCTTACTCTCACTGAACATAAGCAGCAAACAACAGCAATTAAGCAATATGAGTCAAATTCTTATTTTCTTGTGATATGGAAATAGACACTCTGAGCCTTTGGTTTCATTGTTAAGAATTCCAAGAGTTTACACATGTATAATGGCGCAGTGGCTATTACTATTGTAGGTAAGATTATACCACACAAGTCGTGGTCCACAACTTAACTTTTTAAAGGGGCTGCATTTTTGACAGCTCAAAGACTCAGTCCTATGCTTTTGCAAATAAAAATTAAATAAATATGAAATAAGCATGACACATATGAGATGATAAAAAGGTAATTATGTCTAAAGAACTATTTCTGAAGTGACAGATGGGTGATACATTCCTGTTTATCTACCTGAGTGTATGCATACCTCTCAGCTGTACCGAATTACTCTGTTTTTACCAAGTTTTGTGGTCCAAATAATGGGGTGTCACGATTCCGGAGTGGCACCCCTTCATTTCCAATTTTTTTCCAGCTTTTTTTTTAATTTTCTTTTTTGCTTTTTGAGCTGACATTGTCAGCTCTGTCAGCATGTCAGAACTGAGCGCAAGGGCTCACATGCACACATTTCCAACTGTTACTAAGCTGGAAACATTTATTTTATGCTGGCTGCTTTCTGTTGAGAGTGGAAGGACTGCTGGACATTTATTTTATGCTGGATGCTTTCTGTTGCAAGCAGGAAGAACTGCTGCAATTCAAATTATTTTATGCTGGCTGCTTTCTGGATACTAGGAAGCCTGGGTGCTTTTGCATGTTATGGTGAATAGAGAGTGGGGACTGCTTGAAGAGAAGTTTGCAGAGCTGCATATGGTAGATACTAGTGAGCGAGCTTTTGAGGTATCTTCTTATGAATGGTTCGCATGTTATGGTGGAGAGTGAGCAAGGACTGCTGGAAGAGAAGTCTGCAGAGCTGTTATGGTGGATACTAGTGAGTGAGTGAGGTCTGCTGGAAGAGATAGGGTGGATACTAGCGAGCGAGATCGTGGGTACTGCAGTCTGCAGAGCTTTTGAGGTATCTTCTTTTCATGAATGGGTGGTGTGTGTGTGTGTGTGTATGTGTGTAAATGCCCCAGGTGAATACTGAATACACCTGGTTGCTAGAGAGCTACTCAGTCAGGCTCAAACCCTGTACCTTGAGTACAGGTAAAAAGAGCCTAAAGTCCCTGGCCACCACCCCTTGTGAATTCATGATTTTTGTTCTGTTCCTCATAAAATCTGTGGTTTTCAGGATTATTGTGGCAAATAATTCACTAAATAATGACAGGCATTTGAATTTCAGACTTTATATTCTTCAGAAAATAAATGGTAACACAAAAACTTTTATTCTAGCAATTTTCTAAGTTTATACGATCAATATTTGTGTGTGTGTGTGTGTGTGTGTGTGTGTGTGTGTGTGTGTGTGTGTGTGTGTGTAAATACACCTGGTAGCTAGAGGTACTCAGGCTCAAGCCCTGTACCTTGGGTACAGGTAAAAAGAGCCTAACGTCTCTACCACTATCACTTGTGAATTTATGCTTCATATTTTTGTTCTGTTCCTCATAAAATCTGTGGTTTTTCAGGATTATTGTGGCAAATCACTGAAGGATTGAAGTCACCAAATAATAACAGGTATTTGAATTTCAGACTTCATATTCTTCAGAAAATAAATGGTAACACAAAACCTTTTATTCTAGCAGTTTATAAGATCAGTATGGTTGAGAGCTATGGTGAGAAGTGAGAAATTAATTCATTAAATGATAGCCATTTTAGTTTGTCTTTCTATCTTTCAGGAAACTGCTGATTGGCATAGTGGTATGTTGCTTTGACTATAGCACACAGGGTCCTGGGTTCAAGACCTGGCAGTGAAATGCATGGTCGTAACATAGCATTTTATTCTAGCAACTTTCCAAGATTATACAAGCAATGTTTAAAATGTGTCCCTGGTTTCTGGCCTTTTGCCCCCCCCTGAATAAAACTGAAATTGAAAATAAGTGCAAGAAGCTGTGCAAGATGTCTATGGCTTACAATACTGTCATTCTCTCTCTCTCTCTCTATATATATATATATATATATTTTTTTTTTTTATATTTATATATATGTGTGTGTGTATATCTATATCTATATATATATATATATATATATATATATATATATATATATACATTGTGTGTGGAAGTAGGCTTTCATGATGGAAATGTTATGAATTGGGCAGTTTTGTCATTATTGGTTCATGCATTTTGTTTCATTGCCTACTGGAAAAATGTTCAAACAATACATTTAAAATGCACTCTAAGTCTAACAAGTGTGTTGTATTATGCAAGGAATGTAATTTAATAAAGTCAGGAAGGTATATCAAAGAACACATATATGTTTCTTGTTTTGTGTGCAAGGGGCCTATGATTTGAAAACAGCTCAAAGGTAATTTTTTATCCACCACTGGCCAGATGCATTTTCTTTGGATGTGGTGTGGGTTTCAAGGCTGTTTCAATGAATGTGAGTTTCAAGGGCAGAGAAGTTTTAATGCTAAGTCTGTTTTTCTTTGTGAGACAGTATTGCTTTGTTTAGCAGATGTCTATTAGTGTTTGGGCATTGTGCTATAAAATGTAAAAATAAAATCCAAATAATAATTGTAGAAGTAAAGCAGTATGCACACATTAGTGTTTATGGCAAATGAGGCAAAATCACGAGGTAATGGAACATTGGAATGGCTGCGGGGGGACTCTGGTGCCATATTTTGGTTGTCTGTTCTTCGTTTGGGTTTGAAATTTGGTATCCCACAATTCCATTGGAGTGGGCAGGGTTACATAATTCTGTATGCAAATATTATGTTAATCAGCATACAGATTTGTATCTATTTTTCATGGGCCTTGTCCAGATTTTTGATGTTCAAGACAAGACGAGCGTACACTGCAAAGTCCAACAAGGTTTAATAGCTGAGTAAAACAAGCTTACAGCAATCAGTATTCCGCTGCACACTCCGGTAACTGCCAAGCAATAAAAAGTTAAAAACAATCTGGCTGCACAGAATCCAAGTCGCAGTGTATGCTCGTCTTGTCTTGTGCCTATTAGTTTCTGTACATTTTTAGTAAACAGATTTTTGATGTTTCCAGGTTGAGAGGTATGAATGCATATGTTTCATCTTTCACAAGACATGTTAAAGTAAATATATAATCAACCAAAAATTTGCGTTTTTTGGGGGGGGGCAGCATAAGACCTCTAAGAACAAATGAACAATGTATCTCTCTGCACTCCCTAAATGTATCTTGGCACATTTTTACATTACAACCAGAGACCAAATTGTGTGCACCATGGAGGGAGATCAAAATGGGACAGGACAGTAGGCTGCATACTGTTGTTACAATTTCATAAATTCTTTCTAAACCTTTGATGCTCATGATTTAAGCAACAGGAAATGCAGCCAGTTAATTCTAGGTCAAGTGATGTCACAGAAGGCAGTAGCTGCATCATAATTAGCTACACCATCAGTGAGTTCTTCAGTTGAATCTCACTCAATTAAATAGAAGTCAGCTCGTTCTCATAGTAGCTAGCAGCAGTTTGTTTAAGGAAAATCACATATCATTCTGAATTTCTTATCATTAAGAAACTTAATTTCTTGAGGTAAGCAAAAATGTACTTTCTAGTCTAAATAAATTCTACTGATTACTTCTCAATTTAAAAGTGATGAAGTTTTTACTACATGACAATGAAACTATATTAAGGCCTTTATTTGGATATTTTCTGTCATGACTTTTTTAACTAATTTAAAATAATATGATAAACATTTTTAACTAACTAATCTGACCAAACCTAAGTTGTTAAAAGCTTTCTAGTCACAGTTTTCATATGATAAAGATGACTTGTTTCATTTCATTATTTTGTCTTTATGGACTGTGTTTTTTCCTGTATTCTTCAGACTTACCATAGAATATTTCTGCAATGGCCTTACTGCTGTTCTTTGTTTCCATGTTTTTTGTACTTCATCCACATATATTCCACTCTTTCTCTTTCCTTGATCATATGACTACTTTCTCAGACTGCTATTTTATTTTTATAAATGTAACTTCTAGGTTTCCTGTTGTCTTACTATTGTTTACTTCATATCTCTTTCTACTTGCAAATCAATAGTTACTGATATGTTATTCAACTTCTCTGAGCTCATGGCTTCTCCATTAAATGATAATCAGACTCACCCTTTGCCTTTTTGCAAGATACTTATGTTGCTTGGCTTCTTCATTGTGAAGGCCAAGACATTGAGCTGTTGCAGATAATCTACAGTTTATATAAACCTTCTTTCAATGGATTCTGATATGACTATGTTAGGTTGTACTATCTATGCAAGACTTTGATCTCCCTTTCTACTCCCATCAACCAGTCTGTCTTCCATCTGACTCTGACATCCTCCACTAGTTCCAATTTATATTTCATTAACAGTGTATGACTTTTAGTTTAGCTATGCTCTACTTTTTCATTAACAAAATTCACCCATGTTAACCCCTAAGGCTTTAACTTCTTTTTGGTAAAATCTGATGGAGAAGAGTATCATACATATATCTTTTGTGTCATTTTGTGTATACCATCCATTGTCTCAACATGGAAAAATCATAAGAAAAATCATAAGATTTAGGTGCTAATGAAATTCCTAAAGTAAGGAAGGATGCATGTACTGACATTGTTGACAAAGTATTACTTTATAAATTAAAAAAACTTTTTCATTGATGTCCTGATTCCTACATTTTAGAAACCTTTCAACTAATTAAACAAAACGGTGATCCCATTATTCAAAAATAAATATGAATGCATTATCACTATGATATCCCCTTAGTCATACTTTAATGAAGTCATTTAAGCAAATTAAGGAGTATTCTCATTTCATCATAAACATGAAGTCATGTTAATAAGGTGGTTTACAACACATCCCTTGCTTCCCATATTCAGCATTAATTACTGTAGTCTATGATGTCTTCAAGCCATAATAGAAAGTATGTTTATAAGAAGCAAACATACTCACTTTATACCTGATGACAAATAACAGACATTTGTTAATAGGGCAAGAGTGGTTCCTCACTAAAAGAATACAGGGCATAAGTAATATGTTCTATGCATTTCGTCTCAAAGCCCTATCCCTGTATTCTGTCTCCTACATGCTTTTGAGGGGAGATCTATGCCTGGCATACAGGGCATTGTCAGACCCCACTCTGATGGACCTCTTGCATATCCGCAAAACAAACAGCACCAGAATTACCCATTCTAAAGACTTAAACCTTGCTTGTGATATAAATAGGACATGCTGGAGAGATAGGTATGTATCCCATTGACTACCTCATCTATGGAACAGACTCCCTATCCATGTGAAGCAGAGCTCCTCCCTAACCCAATTCAAGTGCAACTTAGACAATTGAATGGAAAACCAGAAATTCATCCCTGGTTTGGCATCTATGTCTCTAATAGACAGAGGTAACCTGTAAATGGTTCAGGCCCATCCTTACACTTAACAAGGATATCAGAATTTGTCGGAGATTTGGGATGCATGGCTAGGCTTAAAAAGGCCCTTGTGGTCGTTAGCCTAGTAAACACCTATGAACCTATGAACCTAAGTAGGTTAAGGGGAGTGACAACTAAACTTGCAAACTCTTTGCTGATCGGGTACCTTAAAAATGACAATTAGTAAAATAAGCAAGAAAATAAATGCAAATATGCTAAATTAATAAATTAAAATTCTGCAGATGCTGCATTCATCACTTTTTAGTAATTTGCCAAAATCAAGGTGAAATCAAACGAGTTAAGGAAATCTAAGCCAAATAAACTGTAAAAATGGGGTAAAATGTCAAGGCAATAAAGCTGGAGAAAGCACTGCTACACCTTCTGAATGAATCTAGGAAGACTCATTGAGGGTTTACTGGTAACATTTTCCATTTACTGTATACTGAACATATTCTTACAAAGGTATTTGAGCACTTGTGTTACAGGAAAAGAGATCTCTATAGTTTCATAATTCCATCAAGATGCCTCAAGAAAAGCTTGTAGCTTTTTTCTGCACTTTTACAAGTTAGCTCCTAGCCACGAAGGCCTCCCTTTATCATATCTATTTATACACTTTATTATAGGCTTAGTTTCTGGATAAGAACTGATTATGAGGAAGGCAATCAACCAAGCAACCATGTGGAGGATGTTTGTCTCTAATGAGCTATTTCTTTCTCTGATGACTGACTTACACAATTGCAGATGTGACGGGCTGGTGTGTCTTCTTCTATGTATGTTCACACTTTCACTTGTGTACTGAAGGCTACCACACTAATACAGATTGATAGGGCTATATGCACATTACTGGCCCAAACGCAGCATTGGATTTGTCTCTCTCTCTCCCTCTCCACTAGATGTTAACACTGCTGTGCAGCAGACTGCCTTCCTCACTGCCCACACAATGACTAAGTCAGTAACAACTGTTCTATCCCAGTCTCCTTCATGGGCTTCTACATCCCCTGCATTTCCAGTCAAACCTGGGTCATCTGCATTATAATCAGGATATTATCCTTTTGTGCCACATAACTGAGTTATGACCACTCTTTATTACTTTTCAAAGGGTCTGCATGGTCATAGGCACTTCTCATCTGATTTTCCAAGCAGTCCACACCTGATGAGCAAAACCTCACTTACTCGTATCTCATCATCTCCAGCCCTACCTCAATAATAAGTCCTGTGTTCACTTTTCTAACCTTCCCTACACTCACTCACACACACACACACACACACACACACACACACACACACACACACACACACACACACACACACACACACACACACACACACACACTCTTCTAGACATTCCTCCCTCGCACATACACACAAATCTCTCTGACATCAAATAGACTCATCCACAGTCAATCAGACTCAAGGATCCACTTACCCATTTAAACACACACGCTCTTTGACAAACTCACAGATACACACACCCATTCACACTCTCGATTCCCTTCCCAATGACCCATAGTGTGATCACCCATGTAAACATATAGACACACACATGCTTTCATCCAACTTTATTTATGCCCCTGCACACATTCAGACACTCTTCCATAAACATACATAGAAGAACACTTTCTCAAACCCTTTTCTGAGTTTTACCAAGCATAACTGTACTTTGACTGTTTCCATTGAAGTCAAAGAGTGACTGATATTTTTGATGGTGTTACATTGTTCTTTCCACCAATGTTAATTTGTGCAGCCAAGTGATTCTCCGATTTACATGGCAATGTAAACTGACAGCCACAGCATTTCCAGAGGAGGGGAGTACATTGTTAATTAGCATTAGCTGCTCCCCTGATTGCTGCATTACCAAGCAGCTTGGCTAGTGGGGCTGCCCACAATATTGATGCTCCCACTAGTAGAAAACATCAGCAGTAGGACAGTATATGAATTGGAAAGGGTTACTATGAGGCAGAAGCTGGTAGTGGTAAGGTTTTTCTGATGGTCAGAGTAATCATGTCTGAATCCCAGCATGTGTGTGTGTGTGTGTGTGTGTGTGTGTGTGTGTGTGTGCGTGAGTGTGTTTGTGTGTAAATTTATGAAGCTGGTAGTGGTAAGGTTTTTCTGAAGGTCATGGTAATCATTTCTGAATCCCAGTGTGTGTGTGTGTGTGTGTGTGTGTGTGTGTGTGTGTGTGTGTGTGTGTGTGTGTGTGTGTGTGTGTGTGTGTGTGTGCATGTGTGTGTGTGCATGAGTGTGTTTGTGTGTAAATTTATGAAGCTGGTAGTGGTAAGGTTTTTCTGAAGGTCATGGTAATCATTTGTGTGTGTGTGTGTGTGTGTGTGTGTGTGTGTGTGTGTGTGTGTGTGTGTGTGTGTGTGTGTGTGTGTGTGTGTGTGTGTGTGTGTGTGTGTGTGCATGTGTGTGTGTTTGTGTGTGCAAATGTATGCACAACTTTATGTATCTGTCTATCCCTGTTTTCATGCATGCTGGGAGGTGAGAATAGTTTACTTCTGTGTACATAGTACTATACATTTTTTGTATGTGGTGGTCTTTTTCCTTATCTAGGAGTGGCTCAACAACTTGAGGATGACATAGTAACTGTGTCTGAGATCTTATGCATTGGGACAGTTGCAAATCTGCTGTTGAAAAGAATTAACTTGAAGTTATTTCCTGTGGGAGTGGTTACTGCCTTGAAACTGTAGTTTTATTGGCCATTTTGGGTCAGTTCCTAACTCCTTGATCTCCCACTCTCAAAACCCTCTTTAGCTCGGTTTTGCGTGTTTTTGCGCATAGCGCAACATCGGGCAGCGCCGCCTAATTGGGTTTAAACTATTCCTGGCTCCACGAAGTCTGCTCTTCACTTTTTCCCTTAGAACTGCTCTGTCTCTCAAAGTAAACACCATATTCTCATTATAAGGCCCCTCACTGGTCCAAATAAGTAATGTTACAAGTTAGCACTAATAAACCATAAGCACTACTTACTCTTATACTCTCTACGATTACCTTGTCCCCTATTGGTCCATTTTAATTCAGTTCCCTATATTACTCTAGCATGTCCAAAGGTCAGTCAATGGTTTCCTCTCCAGTCCAGCTGGTGAATCTGGGAATTTTGAGGCAATGTTACAACTGTCTCATGTACACGGACAACCCTCTCCTCCTCCAAACAGGTTCGAACATATGTGAGAGATGCAACCATATTGCCAAACTGGAGGCTGAGCTCTCTCATCTCAAAATTGGTGTAACCAGTCAGGAGGAGAAGGTAACCCCACACAACACAATTCCAGTATCACATAGTCCCACCACAACAGCGAACCAAACACATAAAAACAAAAACATACTCGGAGGCTCTAAATAAAAATCTACCTAAGCAACAGAGACCTCCAAAGCAGACATCCAAGCAAACGCTACCCCAAACAAAACACATACAACACATAGCACACAAAGTCAGTGTGCCAAGCAGTCACAGCCCTTAAGGCTGAATAACACACCTGATACTCTTGTAATAGGTGACTCTATTGTCAGACACACTGACGTCCCGCTTACCAGGCTGAATAAAGAGAAGGTCACAGTGAGCTGCCTGTCGGGTGCTAGGATCCGCCACATAACGCAAGCACTCAGGTCACTCCAAAGCAAATACAAATATGACTCCGTCATTGTACATGCTGGTGTGAATGACCTGAGACGTACCTCCCTTGACTACATGAAAAGAGACATAGAGGAGCTCTCTGATCATGTAGCCCAGGCCGGTATGACCCTGACCTTAAGCAGCATCTTACCCTCACCTAGAATGATGCCACAGTATAAAGACAAAATGATAGATTTTAACAATTGGCTAAAAGTTTGGTGTCATTCAAAGGGGATCCAGTGTCTGTCAGCCTGGGATGACATGCTCGACAAGCCACGTTGCTTCGCTAGGGATGGCTTGCACCTGTCACCCCTGGGCTTTCGGATATTGGCAAAGGCTCTTGCCACCCCCATAGTGCCTTTTTTAGGCAAGGCTCAAAAGTCAAACCCACCTCCATAGACAGCACAAGGAACAAGAAACTAAGGGTAATGCTGTTAAACATCAGAAGTCTTAACCTCAAGATGCATGCACTCGAAGCTCTCCTCAGTATGGAGAACATCGATATCTGTGCAGTGACAGAAACCTGGTTCAAGGCTCCAGAGAGCACCCCAGCACTACCAGGTTATACCTCATATCATGCTTTTTGGCACCAAAACCCGGACCGAACCACAAAAGGAGGGGGAGTTTCCATATTTATCATGGATATCCACACCTCCAGGTTAGTGGCATTGCACGAAGTATCGGAGACCATCCATGTGCAACTGACAGTGGGCAAGACTGCTTTTCAGTTTATAGCATCCTACAGACCACCCTCTCAAAGTCAGGAATCCGACTCGGCTTTCCTGAAAACATTGGAGAACATGAAGATCTCTCCGAACACCATTATATTGGGCGACTTCAACTACCCAAACATAGACTGGGAGCATTACTCAAGCCCCAGCACCTTAGCCCAAAGGTTCCTGGAATTTATAAACTCAAATGCTATGGAACAACTAGTCACCACTCCCACAAGAGGGAAAACATTCTAGACCTGATCATTACCAACATGGGGACTCTATGCTCCATACCAGAAGTATATCCCTCATTGGTAAGATCAGACCATAAATTAATTTCACTGGATATCCACATCCCGACCCCACCCCCAGCCCAGAAAACCACAGTGAAAAACTTCTCAAAAGCGAACTTCACACTTCTCAAAACCGAAGTGGAATCCTTCAAGGCCCCAGAACCAGTGGAAACTACGGCCCAAACTGCAGAATCCTATATAAACGCATTCTACGGACATCTCCAGGAATGCATGGATCATGCTATCCCAAACAAAATCAAGACCCAATCATCCAAAGGCAAGCGTCCAGTCTGGTGGACCCCAGCCATAAATAAACTGTACAACAGAAGGAGGAAGCTACTACATGATAGAGCAAAATCCCTAAAGGGAAGGCATCTCTGATCAGTACTAGCAAAAAATTACGATCCCTCATAAAATCCTCCAAGGCCAGCTTCAAGAGAAAAATTGCACAGGACACTAAAGACAATCATAAGGCTTTTTTCAGTTATGTTAGGAACCTGGGATGCAACTCCCAGACTTGTTCTGAGTTGATTCTAAATGACAAAAATACACTGAACCCACAGACATCGCCAATATCCTGGCAGACAGGTTCAGTGCAAACTTCTCCACCCCCCCCCCAAAAGAGCAAGTATCTATCCCGGCAGAGTGCAGCCTCCCAAACATCTCTGATGCTCAGGTGAAGGCCGCCCTCTCCAAAGCAAAAAACACTGCTTCCATGGGACCAGATGGCGTCCTGGGTTGCATCCTACATGAACTCCAAGAAGAACTAATCCCTCAAGTAAAACTGCTGTACAATCTCAGCCTCACTACAGGATATGTGCCCAAAGAATGGCGTACAGCAACAGTGGTCCCACTCTACAAAGGTGGCGCCTCTGCGGACCCTGGAAACTATCGCCCCATAAGCCTGACTAGCCTAGTCTGCAAGGCTATGGAGAGGATCATCATGGAACTCATAAACAAAGACATTGGGGACCTACAGACACTAGATCCTACCCAATTTGGCTTCGTCAAGGGCAGATCCTGCCTTTTGAACCTGGTCGACTTCTTCAAAACAGTCACCAAGACCATAGATGAAGGGAAGGTAGTCCACACAGCCTATGTAGACCTCGCAAAGGCATTTGACACAATACCCCACTTGGGCATCATAGATAAGCTATCCAGCCTAAATATAAACCCCTATGTCAAAAGATGGGTCGCAAACTGGCTCAAAGACAGAGCCCACAGAGTCAGAGTTGCTGGGGCCATGTCACACTCGAAACCGTTCACAAGTGGCATCCCACAAGGTTCTGTCCTGGGACCTCTCTTGTTCGGTATTTACTTTTCTGAGGTACAGGCCAACGTGGGAGGACTATGGCTCACCAAGTTCGCAGATGACTGCAAACTGGGTGCCATAATCGACTCTCCAGCTGACACAAACATCCTTTAAAAAGGTCTCACAGAGACGGATAACTGGTGCCAGAGCCATGGTCTAAAGCTAAATGCCAAAAAGTGTATAGTCATACCCTTTGGCAAAAACAATGTGCCCACAAATTACCACATAGGTGGTAACCCATTAAGTACAGAGAAAGTAATTAGGGATCTGGGGACCCAAGTTGATAGCAATCTCTCCTTTGACAACCACATTGCCAAAGTGGTTAGAAAGACCTTCTACATAGCCCACCTCATCATGAAAGGATTCACATCTAGATCAAGAGAGGTAATCGTGCCCCTTTATTCATCCCTCATCAGCCCATCATAGAATACAATGCCCCCTTTGGGATATACCTTACCCGACACCTGCAGCAATTAGAAAGACCCCAAAAGTACCTCACCAGGAGGATCAAGGGACTCAAACAGATGCCATATGCTGCTCGGTTAAAAAAACTCCAGCTCTACTCAGTTGCATACCGCCTACTTCGAGGCGATCTATGCCTGACATATAAAGCTATGTCCAACCCAGAATTAATGGACATGCTCCACCTCAGTAAATCTAAATCCCTTAGAGCCACGTGCTCGAGGGACTTGAACCTCAGCACAGAAATAAATAGAACATGCTGGAGGGACAGATTCATAACCCAGAGGCTCCCTTCGCTCTGGAATAGAATTCCAATTCATGTTAGGCAGAGCACTTCACTGACTCTCTTCAAGAAGAAAGAATCTTGATGAGTGGATGGGGATCGTAGGTTTGTCCCAGGGATTACTTCCGTGTCACTATTAGACAGAGGCACAGTAAACTAAACTTTAAAAAGGGCACAGTATACTCAAATCAAGGGGTGGCGTAAGCCAAACACAATCGGGCTAGGCATATAAATGCCCCAGGGCAGATAGCCTAGTATGAACCTATGAACCTATGAACAATATTTGTTGCAATAAATAAATATAAACTGAATATTTGAAACCATTTCATGCTACAGATGCATAAAGATGGCATATACATTTTGTCATGAAGGTACCTGAAATAGACAGTCATGAGATGAGAACATGGTGTTTCACTACAACAGTTAAGTCAATGGTGACATTTATGTTCCTTAATCACAACACAAGGAAATCTTTCAGGTAACCATTTGAAATGTTGGGACCCATGAGAGTGAGTCCCCAAACATGGAAACTGAATGGCCGAAAGATCAGACTCACATATACTAAGTCTGAGATGACATTTCTTGGATTATTCCCCTTTTCTATGAGGTATGGCAATCTTGGAATTTGTATATTTAAGTGTGGGGAATGTGGGGTCCTTGCCACGCACATGGAGGGGTGCAGGATTGCTTGCCCCACCTGTGAAGAGAAATTTTAAGGACAAGATAAATTTTCAAGATTCAATCTTCTCCTGTGTTTTCTGTTTTTTTTTTTTTTCAGCTTGTCAGCACTCAGCATTTCAAGTACAGACTTTTCAATAGGGAGCCAATATTTCATTCATTTATAAATTCATTCTTTCAATCATTTATTCTCTGATTTTTTATCCAGTTCAGTGTCTCAGGGGTGCTGGGGTTTGTGCTGGAAATCAGTGAGGACAAAATAGTTAGACTCATGGATAGAAAGGCATTCTAATCACGGGGTGCGAGCACGCACACACACACACACACACACACACACACACACACACACACACACACACACACACACACACACACACACACACACACACACACACACACACTTCTCTCATTCACCCTTAACATATACAATTGCAGGCAGTTTGGAAGACTAGCAATTTACATATGTTGTGTTTTTGAGATGTGGAAGAAACTGTATGCCTTGATGAGAATCAATATAGAGACATAGGGGACATGCAGGCTCTTCACAAAAGACAACCCAACTATGAACTGAACTGGGAGCACAAGTTATTTCATTATTTAAATATAAATCTGCTTAATCTGTTGATTTTGATTTCTTTTATTTAAATTAATTAGATTTATTTTCCGGTTTTACCTACTCTTAATCAATAGAGGTCTCATCTATTCAGTTTTCTAGTACATTGCTACCAGAACATTTATACTGTTGAAAAAAAATGGTGGTACTCTGAGGTAATTTCTATGTATCTGCTATTTTTTAACTGATAAGGTGAGATGGAAATGCCTAAGAAAGTTAATCAAGTTTAGCTTTTAATTTTATAGCCCACAGACCTTACAAAGACTAGCAATGGCTGCTTTACCTTATACTCCACACTGCTGAAGTTTGTTTGTGTCTTTCGGCTTTTCCCGGTTAGGGGTCGCCACAGTGGAACTCCCGTCCGCTAATGATTGGCAGTAGATTTTTACGTACTGGCTTGCCTAATGCGCAACCTTCAATGAAGGAACGCCCATTCACGCATGTCGCCACACAGAAGACGCTCTAACTGAGAATCGAATGGGCAACGTCTAACTGTGAAGCGACAACGCTACCGCAGCACCAAGTATTATTTAAAAATTATACCAAGGTACCAATTAATTAAATGGGTTATTATTCATGCATTATTTTAAATATTAACCTGACGTCCAGCATGTTGCAGATACTATTTGTTACTTAAAATTGTTTTTTTTGTTACTGCTCCTGCTGATCATCTGAATGATTGCCACCAATCACCCATCAGGGCATCAGCCAATCATCACACTACCCACACACAGGCAACCATCAGGTGAATTTTGCTTTAAGCTCTATGTCTCTTATGCTCTAACTCCCTGCTTGTCCCTAAGTGATTCGGTGTTGGGCATGTAGTGGGTACAGCCTGAGGCATAACTCAGTAGCATAGGTGATGGATCCTTTTAGGCAGCTACAGCACTATGTGAGCTAGCAGCTCCCTGCTACAGCTTTAGTTTACAATATGGAAGTGTTAACAGGAGATGCACCCCTCAAGACATTCTCTTTAACACCCCAGCCCCTCTCCATGAGAGCAGAGTAGGTAATACTTCTGCATTCCTCTTTCTTCAGGGCTGGTTACTTCATTGCTCAGGCCTCTAACTGGAGCTGGGTCATTGGATCTTAATTAGGACTCCATACATCTGCCTCACAAAGCCAGCAAGCACTTGTGGAAAAAAGGAGTACTTTTCCTTAGTATGTCACTTTGACTCTCATCAAGAAAAATGTTTGTCACTGCATACTCTGATTTAGTATTATCTGTTGTACCTAAGATGCATGTCTTGTGTATATGAAAATCTATATTTCATTCTGTTGTAATAAAAAAATAAAATAAAGCATAACATATAATGAGTTTTCTTATATTTTCAACATTCCCACAGATTATTATCTGAAATAATGCCTTCTAGTACTGCAAGGAGACTCTTTTGTGCTTTTATGCAGAGGTCCCTGAAGAAGCAAACAATTGCTTAACAGATCTTGAAACAAAGGGACCTTAAAACTGCCAGTGCTGATAAGGTAAATAATGATCTGCAAGTGATCACACGTGAAATAAGTTAAGTAATTAGGACCACCTGTAGGCAGGACATAAGCTTTTACTCTTTGTCTTAAGATGACATTGAGGATGTGCTGGATCAATATAGTTCTGCACAACATATTATTTATATTTCTCCCAATATAATAATAAATAAACACTTAGCTTTCTTGAATTGAGGTCTGACAGCCTCCTAGGGCAATGCAGTAATATGTGTCACCGTACATATTTGTTGAATTTATACTTTCTAAGTGGTGCAGATTTCTCAATGGCTGACATCTGACCAGGCAAAATGTTTTCTTCTCTTGATTTCTAACTACTTGCATTCATCAAGAGTCTGTACTGGCTTCACAGTTTTCTCATTATATGTAAACAACCTTCCTTGGGTCTCACCACTCCTGAGTAATACTTTATTCAGATGATATCCTCTTCACTACTGCTCAGAAATCTGTCAAATAAACTATCTGTTCTCTGCAATGTGCCTTCTCATTGTTTTGGAATTGACTTACCTATGACAAATGTATTATTAACACTTCTAGATTTTCTGTCATGGTATTATGAAACATCTTTGCGGTGGTGGTGCTGCAGTAGCGCTGTCGCCTGACAGTAAGACGTTGTCCCGTTCTATTCTCAGCTAGAGCGTCTTCTGTCTGGAGACATGCGTGAATGGGCGTACCTTCGTTGAAGGTTGTGTGTCAGAGCTGGCAACTCGGCACATAAAAATCTACTGCCAATCATTAGCGAACCAGAGTTCCGCTGTGGTGACCCCTAACCTGGAAAAGCCGAAAGACACAACATTATGCAACATCTTTGATGATAGCCAAATTACTCTCCGGGCTATTTCTGGTCCTTCTGGGAACTCGTCTCTTTCAGAAGGAGTACAAACAGTTTTCTGGAATTTTAGATGACTCACTTTCACTTCTTAATCACATCTACTCCACTGTACCCAAAGTTTCACTTCACCTTAAGGTGGAATATACATTTTCTCATCTCATTACATCTAAAGCATGGCCTTCCATTGCTGGCAATGTTTTGATTATTAGATTAGAATACACAGTGCCAATAACTGGCTACCTTCCCAGCCTCAATAGCTCTACATTACAAGCTGCTAAAAGTCAAATTATCAGATTACTTCATCTAGCATGTCCAAATGAGCATCATTGCACCACAATTAATGAGGTTAAATGGTGCTGTGTCTCTAATAACGCATCCTACTTTCCTCACACACAATTTTAAATTACACAAGGGCAGATATTGCCCTTCTCTAAATAACACATTACTGCTTCAAAACTTATCCTACACATTCAGTTTTCACACTGCCATCAAGCTGAATATGTCAAGTTTTACTTCAGCTACCTGTGAAAGATCTTTCCTACAGCTGGCTCCAACCTCCAAGAATAGTTGTCGTGGGGAAATCACTGAAGTACAGGATATCTCACCATTTAAAAACAATTAAAGGCACACTTGATGAATGACAATGAATACATGTTTTTGAGTTAAAGGCACACTTGATGAATGACAACGAATACATGTTTTTGAGTTAAAGGCACACTTGATGAATGACAATGAATGAATATTTTTTGAGATTCTGGATAGAATTTGTACTATATCAATACGTTCTTTATCACAGTGTTCTGCCACCTATTCTCTAAAGATGTTTGATTCTAGTATTTCTATATTGTCAATTATATTTCTTAATTTCTTGTTATATATCCATGTACCTATCTATCTATATATATGTATAGATAGACTGATAGATATATGTATGGATATATGTAGATAGCTAGATATATCCCTATATCTTCTTCTTTGTGTTGTTTGTTGTGTTAACTCAAAGTTGAATTTTTACTCATTTTGTGCATGTGCTTGTTTACGTATTATATAACATTATGGCCTGAATATAAATGCGCTTGTTAGATACACTGTACAAATAAGTGTATGCCAAGTTGTGGAACATCTGTTCAAATAAGAGTACAGTAAAGAACAATATGCTGGGAAAATTCAGAACACTAAAAACTCTACACAAAGGCACACAGAAGTTTTACAAGTAATAGTACACTACAAAGTAATATACTGGATGTGAGCCAGAATGCTAATAACTGGGGTCTAATGTATGGAACAGCTATACAGTTGTCTCACACAGTACAAAAATGAACTGTGAGAGATTCACAAAACTAATAATTCAGCCATAAGTTATCAAGTAGCAATATAAATGAGGATAGAAATCACAATAATGTTGGGAGGAGATTAATAATACTTATAGCTCTGTATAATGGATAGCGCAGGTTTAAAAATGGGAGGATACAGTACAGTAATGTAGTGGGGAGATCCCTGATGTAAGACCTTATAACTGCACATCAAAGCATGGAGCAGCTATGCAACTGATATCACACTACACAGTAATGGGCTGGGAGAAGTTCACAGGACTGAAACATGTGCCCAGAAGTACAGACAGTGGTGAGACTCACAATAATGATGACTGTGTATCATGGTATGGAGCAACTGTGCAAAGGATGTAATGTAGCAGGATAATACAAATGGGAAAACACAATGTTAATAACTGTATAGCAAGGTAAAAAAAAATACTTTTGTACAATATGATCCCAAATATATACCTACAAATACAAAAATCATCCTAAACTCAAAATAACAAAATGATGAATTGATGGGTTGTGCAGTAGGACATGGTTGTGCAACATCATATTCAGCAAGCAATAATGCCCTCCAGGGTGTATGTTAATCTGTAATTAGCATATACCCTTGCACTTAGAGAATAGACTCCCTGTAAAATTGTTAGGGGGAATTCAATAAAGCCCATACAGATTAATTTTCCATGTAGGCATAGTGGCATGGTGTTTAACGGAAGTAAGCAGCCATGCGATCCAGTAAACAGAGCTGAGGGGCATGCACGAATGCATGAACACAGAAGCAACCATGGCATGCAAATCATCTCATAAGCAGGTGAATTGTTTGCAAATGAGTGTGCAGGAGTGATCCAGCAAGCAGATGGGTAGTCCTGCAGACCCTGTGTTGGTCTCCAAAGTGTGCACAGAAAACTTCTGTGTACATGAAATGAAAAAGTGAACAGGGGCTGTAAAAGGCAAGTTAGAATGTCAAAAAAACATAGCAGACACAGATATGTACAAAACTATATCCTGTGTGTCCAAAACATAATGGAAAATCATTATTTTTAATACCCATATTATGTCTGCATGGAACGCAGCAGTGCACAAACATGTCGTTATGAAAAAACCTATATATATATATTTAAAAGAGTAAAAATGAAAAAAAATAAAATATGTGACAATAACGCATTATAGGGCCTTGCATGGAGCATGTACTATGCTAGATGTCTGTGACTGATAAGGAGCCAGTTCCTGGAATAGTGTAGCTTTCCGGCTGTGTGCATGGATCTGAATGGAAATGAGCTGGGGCTACTTAACAGCAAAAATGGGTATCTATGCCCGCAGATCACATCAGTGTAGCTCCAGAACCATGTTGGTGTCCACAGAAGAGGTAGCTGACATCAAAAGGGTGTGTGTCTCTATTTCTTTAAGCACACTGGAGCACATCGGCACCTGTTGGTGCACCGTGCTGCTGATCTGAGTAGGGGGGTATATCCAGTACTGATAAGCTTTGTCTATATTTGGTTGTACATGTTTAAGTTGGTTTGAGCATGTTTACATGGCATGCCACTATGCTGAGCATGCCCATTCATGGGGCTGTGTCTATTGACTGCTGAGCATTGTTTATACCTGCGGCATGGATTTGTGCACCGCACAGCAGTGCTTAGCAAGGAAGGCTGTCAAAAAAAAAAAGAAAGAAATTGGCCTAGAAACCAATCATATATAAATTACTGATGACCCCTGTTCCACCTAAACTGGGCCATTCCAACCCCTCAATGATATACTTGGCATGTGGAATGCATCATAGTTAGCCAATCACACATGCTGCATCTGTAGCAGAGCACTATAAAGTATGCATACACCCTACAATCTGATTTTACCCTATACTCTGCACCATTGGAGTACAGACTTGGGAATTTTAACTGAGAGAATACTAGGGGCTGCTGCAGATTTTCTACATCTGTATGTGCTAGATGCTGAGGTCAGTGCTAATGCTGCCTAGACTGAGAAGAAATGGGTTCAGGACCAAGGCAACCTTCCAGGAGCTACATGAGCTGGAGATTGTAGAGCACTACAGGCTGGACAAGGACATACTACAATAACTCACCGAGCTCTGCCACTCTCAACTCAGACCCAGAGCCAACAGAGGGGAACCCATCCCAGTAAAAACAATGGTACTTTTCAAAGACCAACTGGGGACATGATGGGGGTCTCACAGACATCAGCATCCAGGGTACTCCACCATTTCCTGGATGCCATGCTAACACATAGCAGTGAACGCATTTCTTTACCCCACATCCCTGTAGAGAGCACCAGCAGTATGCATCTCTTCTACCATATAGCACACTACCTTGAAGTACTGGGTGCCATGGACTGCACTCATGTCCACATCAAAGCACTGCCCGGTGAAGAGGGTAGAGTCTATGTCAACTGCAAGTGGGATCATTCCATCAACTGCCAAGTCATGTGTGATGCCCAGGGCATTATCATGAATGTGTGCTCTGGCAGACCTGGCAGTTATCATGACTTCTATATCTGGCATGCATCACAGCTGTATCAGATGTTTGCCAGGGTGACGTCCCATATGGCCATCTACTGGGGGATGCTGGCTATGCACTGGAACCATGGATGATGACACCCATCAGAAATGCAAACACACGAATCGAAGAACACCATAATGAAGCACACGCATAAACTAGAAACATCATAGAGCATGTGTTTGGGCTGCTCAAGTTATGGGCCTGGTGCCTCGACATATCTGATGGAGCCCTTCAGTACTCTCCAGCCACATGTCCACAGATGTTCACAGTATGTGCAGTGCTACACAATATGATCCTGCAGAAACAGCTGTGGCAGGATCATCACATGGAAGGGACATACAGCCCTCCACCAGTGCCTAAGTCTCCACAGCTACACCCCCAGGGGGACTCAGAGGAGGAACACCCTGAGGCTATCACTGTAGGCAGATGTAGGCATGCCCAGTATGCCCTGGCCTTGGCCAAGAGGCAACACATAGCACATGCACTGACAACCTAGGGCCCTAGGGACTGACACCTTACTCCGACTCGGCATGCATAGTGAAAAGAATGCCAGCCAGACCACAAAACCTGTACCTTACCATGTATTGGCTGCCTTGGCCAAGAGGCAACACATAGCACATGCACTGACAACGTAGGGTCCTAGGGACTGGCACCTTACTCCAACTCAGCATGCATAGTGAAAAGAATGCCAGCCAGACCACACAACCTGTACCTAACCATGTATTGGCTGTGTACTGTGTGCATCAGACAGAGTCAGTCCTGAAACACAGATCTCTCAGCCACTGCATTCACAAGCTGAGTCACTCTCCTATACAACAAATGTATGGGGTACTAGACTATGGTAGCATATGTATGGACCTACTGCATGTATTTAAGGGAATAGCGTGGGCTACTGGGCTACTTGCAGAGAACTAACAGCTACTTAGGACAACAAGTACCCTGTCCAATACTGAGTGCCCCATAATATGCATTAGGCCACATGACCGGAAACCCCACTGCATTATGCAAGGGAAATGCCAAACAGTGGGGTCATTGGACAGATGCATGACTGTCAATGCTGGAGTCCCCTACCACCAACACAGCAGTGTTCCTGTACGACTGCAGTAACAGTATGTTTGCAAGGATGTAACAACAGACTACACAGTTCCAGGGCTGTCAGAAAGAATCTGGCCACATGTTCTATTTTCCACAAAATGCAGGGGTCACAGTATATGTCCATATGCTTTTGATAGAGTGAGGAATTAAACCTCACTTTCTGGTGGCTGGTGTGGCTCACTGGGCTAAGGACATTAGCATGGTTGATGGTGTTGACGGTTTGAATCTGGCCGCACCTGCAACTTTTGCATGTGAGTTACTCATATGGTAGGAGTTCCACAGACTGTCAAAATACAGCAATGTGTTACTGCAAGAAAGCTGGACAAAGCCAGAGAAAATAGAGGGACAGAGGGCCAAACCTACAGACATTATACATGATCTGAGTTACCTAGAAGGTGGCTAGTATAACAGTAGGTTGCAACTGGTCAGATTAGCAGCAGGATATAAAGGCCATCACTTAACTGTGTTAGTACTTACAACAATTCACTGGACTCCATTTAGTAGTGTATTACTGGATAAACATGACTGTAAGAGGAACAGAACAGACATATGGGTTGGAATGCTGGACATTCTGCAAACACATGCACAGTGAGAGATGTGAAGACTGTCACCCTGTGTGTGGTGTTACATCATGTACCCCAGTCACATCATACATCTCAACCACTTAGAGCAGGAAATATAGACAAAGCCATGAACAATAATGGGGCAAAGCCCCAAATATAAGGAGAAGGATTAACTACTGGCCAGACAAATGTGAAAGTTCAGAGAATAACAAGTTGTGCATTAGCACGAATGTCCTGATGTGTATAGAGTTAGTAATTCAAATGTCTGATATCATTTCCTAATGTTCAATCTATAATAATTTGCCACTAATGTACCAGAAAATCACAATGCTATGTAAAACATACAAAAAAATGATGCAAAACTCTGTACATTCTATTACAATCTGTAAAGTTGATAGGTATGTGTCATATACTACATTCAGCCGAGAATGCCTTGGACAAAATACCAGGGAGGTGCTGGACTGTTGAGTCAGGTGCAGCAGCCAACTGGCTGCAGCACACAAAATCCTGGACTGGAGTACAGGTAGGTCTGACCTGGAGTCACCTTGTAAGTACTGACAGTTACACTGAGCATGCTCCTAAACTTAGCTAACTTAAGCCCATGTCTGATGCCTCATCTGCCCAAAGAACTACTGTGTGGAAATATGTTTGTGCATACAGACAGCTATGTATACATATCTTTCTCTCCATATTCTCTCACATATGATTACCCCATCTATCAGTATGTGGCACACATATATATGCACACACACAGCACACAGCTACAGTTAGGTTGACATCCCTGTTTTATATATATATATATATATATATATATATATATATATATATATATATATATATATATATATATATGTGTGTGTGTGTGTGTGCATATGTGTATGGGGATGTACAGATGTCCCAACTTACATGCAGAATGCTGGGGTTATCTGCACATACACACACAACAGTTGTCTGATGGTAACAGACCAAGGTTGTATAATGACAGAATACACTCATCCACAGAACCCTGTGCCTGTGGAATATCACCCTGTAGACAGACAACAGTGAGCAGTTTGTATAATGTGGAATGTTTGCAATGCAGGACTTGGATAGGCCATATTGTCACTGGCCAATTATCCACCTACAAAACTGCAACTGGCCAGACAAGGTGATACTGGTAACTGTACACACATAACAGGGGTATTAATAGGTATTCCACTGCTAGGACATTAGATACAATAACAGCATAAGGCAGGGTCACTCAGCAGGCCTCACATACTGAGTAATACAAGGCCACTTAATGTAGTCCACACGTACTGTGGCTACACCCACATATACAACAGATATAACCTGTGGCATGTTCAATAAATAGTGTGCTATATTGTGTAATGTAGGTAAGTAGAGGTTCTAATTTCACATCAACCACCTTGGGTGTGTGAGTGTGTGTGTGTGTGTGTGTGTGTGTGTGTGTGTGTGTGTGTGTGTGTGTGTGTGTGTGTGTGTGTGTGTGTATAGATATATATCCCCTACAACAGTACAGACATACCAATCTGGCCTATATTTGTGCAATAGCTATTCATTTTATGGCCCTGTGACTACATGCCAGCATCTCCATTGTCCTCCTGTACAGTATGTACATGTGCATGTGCCGATATAATCCACCTTAAAAGCACTGGCTAACAAACTAATAATAGATAAGCTCCATGGTGCATGTGATAAGTACTTTGTGCTATAGTGTATACTACTAGATAGTTAGGGGTCCTAATCTCACAACAGGAAACTCTGTATGCGTGTGTGTAAATATATCCCATTGCAGCAGTGAGGTCATGCCTGTATGGCCTATCTCTGTGCAATTATTATACATTTTAAGGCCCTGTGACTACTTGCCATCCTCTCCATTGTCCTCCTTTACAAGGCTTGCTGATGTCATCTACCTTAACAGCACTGGCTGACAACGTAATAACCAATAAGCTCTGTGGCACATGTGATAAGTATCTTGTTCTTTAGTGTGTATTACTAGATAGGTATAGGTTCTAATCTTACATAAGCAAAGTGTGTGTGTGTAGAAATATATTCTCTTGCAGCAGCACACATATAGGCTATTTATGTGCAATGGTCATACATTTTACTGCCCTGTGACTATCTACTGACCATAAATAGCCCACATCTACCTAGGCATAACTACTGTCTGCCACAACCTACATTTGTATGTATGGGACACCAAGGTGACACGTATCAAAGGTAGCAGACCTTGTCACAGGGTATGCATTCATGATTATGCTGACTGTCCCCATTGTCCCTGACACACTGTTCGACATAAATGCACCTAGATGACCCCACATGTATACAGTCTTACCTTGCTGATGTCATATTTCTGGTATGCTGCCATGCCATCCCGTGCCACTGTGTTGGTACCAAGTCTCCATAGCTTAGCCACTCAGACACATAGAACAGAATCATACACAGGTTTGTGAGACACCTGTCATTCTGTAACACTACTGCCAGTCTAACATCATGCAACAAAGATACACAAAGTTTGATGTGTAGTAATAACACATGTCAGCATACAGCACCTGTCATGGCCCACAACACATACCATGGCATAACAATACCACTACACAGCTACATGTAAAGTAATATAGTCACCCTGTGCATCAGACACATATTTGGATATCTCTGCATTGATGGTATGGATGGCAGGGATGTGGCACAGGTATCATCACATGTACAGGGTGTGGTGTGGGGGGGCAGAGGCCTTGGTTGTGCCAAACAGTTGACAGCATGTGTGTGAGTCAGAAATGGGTGCTGGTTAGATGGGCCATGGAGAGGTGCCGTATGTGTCTGTTGTGGACCTGCATGTGGCAGTGATGTTTGAGGGCGTGCGTGTATACAATCAAGCCCAGTGCTAGCCCTACATGTGTGTATGTTTGACAGCTGTGGACCATACATGACAGAGTGGAAGTTCACTGTCTCTGGTCAAGAACATGGGAACTGGCTCTGCCAGCAGTGGCACTGGCACCATCATGCCCAGAGTCAGATGTGGTGCAAGTAGCTGATGGTGACTGCTATCTGCTAGGCATGTGTTCCCCACAGGACCACCCAAGACGATGTGCCCATGACCTGCCACATTGTGGTGTGGATACCACACTTCCTTCTGTAGTGCTGGTGGTACTGCCACTATGGGATTGTGAGTGTGCACTGCCATGTGGAGTCTCAGCAGATGGTGCTGCTGACCTACGTCCATGTGTCTGATGCCCCACTCCATCCAGATGTTCCAGCACAGACAATGTCTGGTGACAGACTGATACTGTCTCAGCCCACCATCTATCCACTATATCAGTGAAACAATCCATGGCATCGCCAATACAGTGGAGGCAGTCACTGATGTCAGACTGTGCTGCATCCATAATCTTGAGCATCCATTTGGTGTTGCATTTGGAGTGAGCCTGTGCCTTCATGATGGACCAAAACATGCAGTGAGTGACCCATGATGTGGCACCAGTGACAGGTGGTGGATGGGCAGCAGTCCTCCTTCAAGCATCCCTGTCAGTCTGCCTGTGTGGGACCTCACCAACTCTCTGGCTATGGCCATTGTGTCTACCATCACTGATACCATAGTTGCCACACTCTCTTATTTAATGTCTCCCCCATCTTACTGTCTGATATCTGTGGACTCAGGGCACGGGGAATGTGTGGGCATACTGACTGTGTGCGGGGACAATGAAGGAGGAAGTGGGATGTCAACCCCTGGGACAGATTCAGCCCCCAACAACCCCACCTTTGCCTTACTATGGCTACCATCATCATCAGAGTATGATGAGATACTGACATCAGGTTGTGAGGTGGACAGACTGGAACCCCCACATTCACCTGTGAGGACGAAGACAAAATCATTGCATTACTACCTGCACTATTATGTCGGTAATCCACACAGACACATACAGACGAGGAGCCACAACTGCATTACATATCCCACTTCTTATCTCTGATCCCATGCACAACACACAAACACACAACATACAAAGACAAGACAGGCACTTTATAACATGCACTGCAGCAACATCCATTTAATGTTGGCAATACAATACACCTGTGAGATAATCAATATGATAGTGTATCTGACAGATGTACATCTAAAACCCAGTGTACTTTTCTTGAGCATAATATGCCAGTTGTAGTATCAGTGCCTTAGGTGTGTACCATCTCTCTATTGTGTGTAAACAGGCATCTTGGAGTGATTGCTTCCTATATAGCAGGCTGCATATTCCTTTTTAACAATAAGTGCAAATGTGCTAATGTTCCTGCAAATACACAGCTGTGATTACCCACTCTATGCACTTCAGTTAACTGCTCCAAAATTGTAATGTTCTTGCAAATACACAGCTGTAATTAGCCACTCTATGCACTTCAGTTTACTGCTCCAAAATTCTACTCTGGCTAAGCATAACAGTTGTGCCTAGGGCAACATGACAGCTCTTAACATTCTTAGGGTATATATGATCTGTCCAACAACAATATTACACTTACAAGTGACATGACCTTGAACTCTGGCCACACCTGATGTACCTATGAAAATGTGAGGGAGAGGTATTGTCAGCAATGCCACGTGTTGCATTGTTACAAAGTAATATGTGCATATATCCACATGTACAGTAGCTAATGTGTTACTGCCTACATTGCTAATATTCTGACTATGTGTGCAGAACTGTGCATTAAAACCAAACCCCCTCAATGCAGATATACCTGACACCCGTGTATTGGAATGCAGAGCCTGCCACACTGACTGATACAGTATTACACTGATG
Organism: Protopterus annectens; assembly: GCF_019279795.1. Taxonomy (NCBI): domain Eukaryota; kingdom Metazoa; phylum Chordata; order Ceratodontiformes; family Protopteridae; genus Protopterus; species Protopterus annectens. Next base: position 1,885,065,487 of record NC_056737.1, on the reverse strand, counting down.
AACACAATAAGCTTACCTGGACACTCCTCTGATGTGAACACTGTGGCACCCACCTCCAGGATGTATGGGGTGATGGATGGCTGGAAGCTGGTGGCTGATCACAGGTTCACCAGGAATTCATCTGTGGCCAAGAGTGGTTGTACTGCTGCAGGTCCTCCACCAGTGGCAGTATGGTCCCTGGCCACAGCAGCTGCCCTTTGCCGTGCAGCATTGACCATATCTCTGGCCAGGTATCAGACCTGCTTGTAGGTCCTGTCCTGTTGGCCAATTTGGTTCATTGCAGTGACAAGGTCAGCCCACAGTGCAGCACAATGGTCATGAGTTTGATGAGTTCTGGACAGCAGAATGTGGTGATGCAATCTGAGGCCATCCAGGATAACATTATTTTCTGCAGCTGTAAATGTGGGGTGCCTCCTGCGAGACATCATTCCTGAAAGACAACAAGAGGGGAATAAATTGCAGGACCAGATACATGGACATCCACTATGTACAGACCCTGCACAACAAAAATGAGCTGAACTGGATACTGCACTATCCACTGCTCCTTCACATGTCATACCCTGAAGTCTATTAACACAATATATGTGTGGCTATCACCAAGATAGTAACAATAATAGTTATGTCCTGTGTGCTGTGACAGCGTCTGCTGTATGTCTCTACACCCATCAATGCAGTCTACTGTGGTGTGTCCCCTATGGGCAAAGTCCTGATACTATGTCATACATCCACTGTCAGACAAATAGCTGTGTGCTATTACATCAACTATATGGGGTCAGTCCAGCAGCACCAGTGTGCCGCAATGATAGACAGCAATGTAAACCTGCTGTAGTATATCTTCCCTGTAGGCATCATACCTCTTCACTACACAGATGTTTGCAGAACGTGATCATGTGCCTCATAGATGTGGTCTTTTTGGCAGAAATATGTGGATGTCTCACAAACTGTTGGCCAATCATTGATGGTTGTAGTCAGAATACAAACAATGTTGCTGTCACATGCAAGACCCCTCAGAAAACACTTACGCTACAATAATCTCCATTAGACTATTCATAGTTTTACTTTGTATAGCCAATATGTACACTCTGTCACTGAGTTTGGGCCTGTGTCCCCCCACTAATAATGGCGATGACCTGAATTCCTGCTGTAAGGGTTTGACAGGTATGTTAGTCATAGCTCTCAAGCAATGAGGTACAAATGTCAACAAAACAGTGACCTAGCCAGAGTACATCAGGGACAGTCACGGATACCTTTACAATGTCTGAATTATTCCTGTGTGTCATTGACTAAGAGGAGGTGAATTACAGTACATCATGTGATATTACAGCTGTGTACATCCTTACTTACTGTCAATATGTCTAACTCATAATCCACTATCTTTCCTACAGGAGCCAACTATTGTTGGAGGGAGTAACAGGGTCAGAGCTGTGATTTGATTCAAAGCAGGGACAGCTGAGAGGCATGCCTGTAACTGTTGGACAGCAGGGTATCAACAACATGTCAATGCCATAGATGTACTACAGACCTACTGTTGTACTCCCTTTTCCCCATATCTCAATCTTCCCATCTGCATCCCATTATATGGGCACATGTATTACAAACCTGGTAGAGTGAAGAAATCATTTTTTAACCAGATCCTTTGCAAACAGGTTGCTAAACCATCATGTGTTTGAGTAAAGCAACATACAGACCTGTTCCTCATAGGAAGTTGATAGCCTTTTGTAGGGAATGCTCATTAACAGGTTATTGCCTGTGCACCAATCTGTGGCTCAGACTTGCTAATTGCATCCAAAACAGCTGGGTTGCACAGTTTTTCATGATATGTTTGGCCATTGCCCCATGTAAATGTGATTATCTAGTAGTTCCGTGGTAGACATTGTGGGGTGAGGTCAATAAGGAGAGAGAAACGTGAATGTCAGATGCAATATCCATCAAAATGTGCATGCTGATGCAGTAGCTGCTATGCTATTCTATCAGCTCACCATCTTTGTAGGGGCAAACTGTGAAACTGTGAAACATGTCCTTGTCACTGGACCTTTGCCCCCCCACCCTTTATGTATGGTTTTGTCTGGATCCCTTATTCCTAGGACACATAGTGGGGAGTGTGAACTCTTTGGAGGACAGCAAGGTGTACGTGTAACTGAAATAGCAGTGTCAGCTGTGTCATCACAGCAGAGCCAGGGAAAGGGTACCCTTTACAGTCCAGTCGAAGCATGTGCGTAAAGTTCATCCGTTATGTAACAGTGCCAATCACAGAGTAGTAGGTGGCATATAGGTTCATAGGTGTGTATTAGGCTAATGGCCCTGGAGCCTTTACAAGCCTAGCCCATAGGATTACTCTGGCATCATGCCACCCGACCTTAGTTCCCAGTGCTTCTGTCGAGTAAAGCCACTGTAGTGATCCCTGGGGTGAATTTTCTATTTCCCATCCACTCATCAAGATTTCTCTTGAAGAGGGCCAGTGAGGTGCTCTGCTTGACATGTACATTGGCAGTCTCTGGGTTATGAACCTGTCCCTCCAGCATGTTCTGTTGATTGTGGTAATGAGGATGAGGTCTCTGGAGCATGTGGTGCAGATGGATTGGGATTTCTTTAGATGTAGCATTTCTAATAGAGCTGGGTCATTCATGGCTTTGTAAGTCAAGCAGAGATCACATCTAAGTAGGCGATATGAGACAGAGAATAGTTGGAGTTTTTTGAGTCTGTCCATATAGGACAAATGTTTAATGCCTAGGATCCTCTTTGTGAGGTACTTTTGTGGCCTTTCCAGTTGCTGCAGGTGTTTTGTGAGTTACATGCCAAATGGGGCATTATACTCAATGATTGCTCTAATGAGTGAAGAGTAGAGGGAGACAATCACCTCTTTCTTCCTGGATGCAAAACCCTTAGTAATGAGATGTGCCGCATAGAAGAACTTTCTCACCACAATGGCAATGTGGTGGTCAAAAGAGAGGTTGCTGTCAACCTGTGTTCCCAGATTTCTTATACCACCTTCTGTGTTTAGTGAACTACCATCGATGTGGTAATTTATGGGAACTTGTTTTTTCCCAAAGGGGATGATGACACATTTTTTGGCATTGAGCTTAAGGCCATGGTTCTGACACCAGTCTTTGGTCTCAGTGAGGCCTTTCTGTAGGATGTCAACATCACTTGGGGAGTTAATAATAGCTCCCAAATTGCAATCGTCTGCAAATGTTGTCAGCCAGAGTCCCTTCATGTTGGCCTGGACTTCAGAGAAGTAGTTACAAAACAAGGGAGGACCCAGGACTGAACCCTGTGGGACTCCACTCATGACTGGTTGGCAAACTGACTTGGAGTCAGCTACTTTCACACTGTGGGTTCTACCTGTGAGACAGTTTGCAATCTACCTAGTGATATAGGGGTTGATGCCTAGCTTAGTGAGTTTTTCTATGATTCTTGAGTGGGGAATGGTATCAAAGGCCTTGGCCAGATCAAGGTAGGCTGTATTAATCACCTTGCCTTCATTCACAGCTCTGGTGACTGACTCAAAGAAGTTGACCAAGTTGAGCAGGCATAATCTACCCTTCACAAAACCAAACTGTGTGGGATCCAGAGTTTGTAGATTCCCTATATCCTTGTTTATTAGGTCAATGATGATGCGTTCCATAGCTTTGCATATCAGACTCGTCAGGCTAATGGGGCAATAGTTCCCAGGGTCTGTAGTTGTTCCTCCTTTGTGGAGATGGATGACTGTAGCAGTGTGCCATTTGGTAGGAACAAAACCTGAGGTGAGGCTGTGATTGAACAGGGCACACAGGTGAGGTGCCAGTTCACTCTCTAGTTCATGTAGAACACAGCCAGGGATATTGTCAAGTCCCATAGAAGCTATATTCTTGGCCTTGGACAGTGCTGTTTTAACCTGTGCAGCAGTAATTCAAGTACCTGACAATCTACTTGTATTGTGACTGGTCCTTTGGGAGGGAGAGGGGTAAAGTTGGCACTGAATCTGTCAGCCAGTATATTGGCAATATCTGTTGGCTCAGTATAGGAAGTACCATTGTGCAGTAGCTCAGAGCAAATCTGGGTATTGCCATGGAGATTCTTTACATAACTATAGAAGGCCTTGTGTTTTTCTTTACTATCCACTGCTATTCTGTTTTCATAGCTAGCTTTAGAGGATTTGATGAGGGATCTCAACATTTTGTTGAGGCTGATAAGGGAGTTTTTCCAGTCTTGGAACTTCACCTTATTCTGCATCAGTTTCCTCCTTCTGTTGTAGAGTTTGTTTATGGGAGGGGACCACCAGATTAGCTTCCTTTTTTTGGAGGAGAGCATTTTGGTTCTTTTAGGTATGGTACGATCCATGCTTTTGTGTACATGTTCGTACAGTGCATTGGAGTATTATTTGGCAGTCATGCAACTACTCTCCATTTGCATGGGTGCCGTGAAGCTAGCCATCTCTGTTTTTAGGAACCCAAAGTTAGCTTTGGAGAAGTTTTTCATGGTGGTTACCTTTGCGGTGGTGGGTGTGGGGTGTGGGAGGGATGTGGATTTCCAAGGTGATTAGTTTGTGGTCGGATCTAACCAGGGAGGAGTTGACTTTTGGTGTAGAGCAATGGTAGCCCATGTTAGTAATAACCAGGTCAAGGGTGTTGTTACCTCTACTGGTGGTAAGAATGAGCTGGTCCAGAGCATTGGAATTAATGAATTCTAAGAAAGGTTGGGCAAGTGTTTTTGTACATGAGTAGTTTTCCCAGTCAGTGGAGGGGTAGTTGAAGTCACCCAGTATGAGAGTGTTAGGTTGGACCCTAATATTCTCCAGGGTGCTTAGGAACATGGAGTGTGAGTCTTGGGACATAGTTGGGGATCTATAGCAGGCTACAACCTGAATCATTGTCTTACCCAATATTAGCTGCACCTGAAGTATCTCAGATGCGTTATGTTGTGTCACCAGTCTGGAGGTGCACATCCTTTATGAATATGGAAACACCACCACCTTTGGAGCTTTGGTCCATATTCTGGAGCGGAAAGATGTGGAATGAGTTATAGCCTGATAGTACAGGGGTGCTTTCTGCTGCCTTGAACCAGGTCTGTGTTATAGCACAAATGTCAGTGCCCTCCATTTTAAGGAGTGCTTTGAGTGAGTGCATTTTGAGATTTACACTTCTAGGGTTGAGCAGCATGACCCTCAGATTGCATTTGTTTGCAGCTGTTATGGTGGTAATTTTATCTTTAGAACACCACCTAAAAAGGCACTATAGGGGTGGCAAGAGCCGTGGCCAGTATCTGAAAGCCCAGAGGTGACAGATGCAGGCCATTTATGGCAATGCATTGAGGTCTGTCAATCATGTCATCCCAGGCAGACAGATACTGGATCCCCTTAGAATGACACCAGAAGCTTAGACAATTGTTGAAATAAATCATTTTCCACTTATACTGTGGTATCATTCTGGGTGATGGTAGGATGCTGCTCAGGGCTAGGGTCATACCCACCTGGGCTACATAATCCAAGAGCTCCGTCATGTCTCTTTTTATGTAGTCCAGGGAGGTATGTCTCAGGTCATTTACACCCACATGTACAATGACAGAGTCATATTTGTTCCTGTTGTTGAAGGGCCTGAGTGTGTGTGTCATGTGGTGAATCTGGTGCCTGACAGGCAACTAACTGTTACTTTCTCCTTATTCAACCTAGTGAGTGGGACATTAGTGTGCTGGGCATGCTGTTTTGCCTTAGGGGCTTTGGTTGAGTGGCACACTGTTTAGGAGAGTTATGTGTCTCATGATTAGTGTTGTGTTGTGGTGGTTGAGTGCGTTTTTGCCTTGGAGGTCTCTGCTGTTTGGGTAGATTTTTATTGAGAACCTCTGTGAAGGTGGGTGTGTGGTTTGTGTTTTATGTGAAGGCAGTGCTGGTGTGTGTGTTCTGGAGGGCTATGTGTTCCCTGTGGTGTGGTGCAAGTGCTGACCTTCTCCTCTTGACCAGCTATTCCGGTCTTGACTGGAGAGTGCATGGCTTCAAATTTGGATATATAAATGCATCTTTTGCAAGTCTGAGTGTTGGGAGGTAAGAGGAGAGGATTGTCAGTGTACATGAGGCAGTTGATACATTGCCTCAGGATGCCCAAGTTCACCAGGTTAATAGGAGAAAGCAAAGGGAACTGACCTTTAGACATGCCTGGAGGAGTGGGCATTAATAATAAGTACTGGAGCTGTTTCCTTGTAGAAAGTTTAGTGCTGGTAGCACTTTTGTGTGCTAAAATAATTGCTACAAGAAGTCTGGTAAAGTGCTAGACTAATAAGCTCGTAAAAGTGCATGAAAGGAGAGAATTAGCAGGTCTAAGGGAAAATTTGAAAAGACGGTATAGTTTGGCAATACAGATATGTGCAGTGTGTCCCTACCTACAGGCCTTTGACTTGTAAACATGGGTAGCAATTAATGCAGTAGCAGCAACCTGTGTGGGTTAAAACTGCATGACTCAGTCATTACTTGCTATGTTCACAAGAATGTAATTGATGTACAACACACTGGATTCGAACCCAGGACTGTGGGTGGAAAGAATTATACTACATGCAAAGCATTTAACAGACTGAACTACTGAGGCAATGCTGTAGCAAATGTATTTGCAAGATATATGTGCATACATGCAGTCTGTGACACATTGTCTGCATTCATCAATATGTGCATGACTTTCAAAAGCAGTTGTGCAGCAGGGTCCCAGCTGTACAGTTGTAGAGATGTACTTTGCCATTGCTGCCTTAGCAGGTGTGTTTAAATATGTTGCTGATACAAGGGAACAAGTACCTGTTATCATACCTCTCAATCTCTTAGAGCAAGAAATCTGGACAAAGCCATAAATAAAAGTGGGGCAAAGACCAAAAAACAGGGACAATCTTTAAATATTGCTCTTACAAACTTAGAATGTTGATATAATAACACTTTTTGCATTAGCATGTGTTTTCTGAAGGCTATGAAGTGTAAAACTCAAATTTTTGTTGTGATTTTGTAACCTCAATCTTTAATGACTCGCCGCTATTTTGCCAGAAAAATAAGATTTTATGAAAACTGGGCCAAAATAGGGGGCAAAACTCTGGACATTATGCAACAATTTGTACAGTTGACAGGTAGGCCTGCTATCCCAGGCCTCATACACATCCATTATTATTTATTTGGCTGTGTACTGGTGTAGTGTTTGCATCACAGTCCCAGGTACACTCCCATTATTTCTCATTATATGTACTTGCAGTCTGTCAGTGGCAATCAGTATATTTTGCTTGCAATACCTGTTTTAATTCAGAGCTGAGTGGCCTAGTGGGCTAATGCACTATGCTGTAGTTCACAGGGGCCTAAGTTTGTTGTAGGGGTGGTTATGTTGCAGATGTGCCTAACACTGTGAGAAACACATAAGATCATTAAAGCATTTTTAAGCACATTTAATCGGGTATACTCAGTGTGCAGCTTAGCTCCATGCAAACCCATGCTAAAAATTAAAAAAGAAAAGAAAAATGGGGTGATAAGACAGTGGTGAAATGGGGGACAGCAGTGGGAAAAATCATACTAAAAGGCAGGTAGGGTTGTGCAGGAAGGGTGTAGGGAAGGATCATAGCATTCCATTTCTTGTACAGCAACAGCTATGCAGTTTTTATAGACTTTGTACATTAATTTGGACCCTCAAACCCTAGAGAGAGGGGTGAGGCCAACATAAATGTATTAATTAATTAATTTAATAATTAGTTGTTCCCAGTGGATGCATGTGTGAAATGGAGAGCAATGTATGGGGTGATATTTATTTTTTTTTTGTGGGACAAGCGCCCATTTGTTTTTTTATAAAGAGAGAGTGGAATGTTGTGGGCAGGGCTGTAAGTAGATGTGAGGAGGTACGTTGGGTAGGAGAGGCTGCATTTGCAGACAGACAAGACAGCAGACAGGGGCGGTGTGTGACACATGAGGGGGTACATATCTTGGAGGGGGAGGGTGTTGTGGAATCTGAGGTACATGTACCTCAAGATGGCAGCAGTGTGACTGAGATCCCCACCCATGGGCAGTTGGCACTGCTCCTTCACTGCTCCAAAGGTGGCTGTGCTGGAGGTTGGGTGCTGGGGTCAGTAGTCCCCACAACATTGTCCAGTCTTCCCTCAATCCAGCGCAGGTGAAGTTCATAGCTTCTATGAACAATCCTGAACACCATGGCCAGTAGTTGATCCTGGGTGACAACCCCCACCTACACCCCCCCTGCCTTCAGGGGGTACAAGCCCCATTCCCTGAGGCAGTTTCACCTGAAGGTTGTGCAGGGCCAGTGGAGGGAGCACCACTGGCTTGGATCCTAGATGAGCTGGTACCCGGTGCCACAGCCAGCTGATGTAGGGTAGGTGGATCAGCAAGAACTGGTCTACCCAGATGTGCTGTGGGTATGGAGGTAAGCCAATACATATAGGTGAGTTATGAATAAAACCATTGTTAGTAATAACAGCATGCCAGAACATTGTAAATAATCCCATTATATTTCAATGCATATTATGTGAAACACACCAATAAATAACAGAATGATCAATATATTAACAGCATGCCATTAACAGTTACGGCATAAGGCCAACAGAATAGGTAATTCAACAAGATATTTTAATATGCAACCATAGTAATACATAACATTAATAAAACATATGCCCCAAAATAAAGTTTATGGAACAACATATGTTAATAGCAAACCATAACCAATATATAACAATAATAAATATATGCAGATAAAGGGTGGGAAAGTGAGAAATACAGTACATTAATAGCATCATGGTCTATATAGTTGACAACATTAATGCTATCTACTATATAGGTCTGTCCTTTCTTTACATGTAAATGTGCGCTATAGCTGCTGTAGCATGTACATACCTCTCAAACTATTCACATGTGACACTATGGGCCAAGCAGTAACACCTGGAGGTACACAACTACAAAGAATGCTTGCACATCAGGTGGACCTATATAATTACAATGATGTACTGTGGGCTGATGTACTATTACTTTGATATTAACATATAATCATGTTGATGATACATCTGTGACAGAGGGATTATGCAACAGTAATTACATTCAGTGACAGCATGACACTTAAGAGACATGCATGTGTACAGTACAGAGAGTGCACAGCTATCATGCCTTGCTTGGCAGGCATGGGGATAGAACCCAATAGCAGTGACTGCAGGGAATATTTGCTTAATATTTATTAATTGACTGCAGCAACATTTACACGACATTCCAGGCATACAGCCATACCATAAGTACGCATTTTGTTTCTTTTATTTTATTATATGTTATCATTATTGAAAATATTTCCTTTATTTTATGCATTAATAGCACATTCATGGTAATGATTTTAACTGTCTGTGACATATGAACAAACAATTATTTACACATAATATGGGCTACCTCATCCATTTACCAGTAGCCCCTGTGGAGAGAATATCTGTCATCATAACATATCTGACTCAGTAATATTTTTTAGTACATAGCACAGGATTTGAACCCTCATCTATGTGTAGCAAAATGTACTTCATACAAAGCATTTAACAAACTCAGCTACTGCTGATATCTGACTGACTGATATTTACCTAGAGCTCTCCTGGAAACAAATTATAACCTGGTACTACTACTACTACAGTGTTATAGTACACTGCACCGACAGTTGAACACACATGCATGAAAGGCAATCATGACAGAGGTACTTGGTAACTTATACATTACAAAATAAAATGCAGGTGTACACAATATATTGTTACTGGGTTGAAATATCAGCTCTTATTCTACAAGTATTGCACAACAGTTTATTACAGATATCTTCGTACATTTACTGGAATAGTTTTGAGTTATTTTTGCATAACAGTTGGCATTATGGAGCTGTAATTCCACAGTTATTGCACTACAAATGTTTTGCAGATAAATGGTAATGCTCTACTCTTTCTGTCTTATTTGACTATAGATAGCATAATACAGCTGTACCCACCACATTCACAGTGCAACCTGGCTAGGCATCCTGCATGTGCCTCAACATTGTGAGTTCTCACCTCTGCAGCTATTGGGAGAGAAACACACCATTTTGCATACCAGTTTAGCAGATACTCAAGATTAAATATTGGTGAAACACAGGTAAACATACTTATACACATGTGGAACATTGCCTGCCCAGAATTCTTGGACCCACGTGCCCAATAGAGCCCCCTTCCATCTTTTCAGGTCATCATGGTGGTGATGATACTGCTCACCTGTGCAGGAGATACCAGTTGCACTGGTGAGGTCCCTTGCCAGCTGGTCCCAGGCCTCTGCTTTGTACTCCAACCTCTAGTAACCTGCTTGCATGAGCCGGTCTTCATGGTTTTTCACAAGGACTCCAACCATGACCCTGGAATCCTCAATGCCCCACCACTGTGCCTGAAAGCACAAACCGTCTCCAATACCTGCCATTGTATCCTTCAGAGACAGAACTCTAAAGGATTATGGTGCATTCCCACCTATTGGGCTTAATATAGTCCTTTTTACCACCATTACACACCTTTGACAATTTTTAAAAATGTGGCATGTCACTTAGCACCACACAAACCAGTGCAGTTGTGCTGAGCAGTCCTTAAACTGGCAATGCTTAGCAATGCACAAACCAGCTAAGCACAGCCAAATGGTGCCAAGCAATGAAAATCAGTGTCTAAACAGAGGTTGTTTAAGCAGTGCTTATCATGGCTTAGCAAGGCTTAGCAGATGTTAACTGAGCATAGCAGATCATGATTTAAAAATAATTGCCATAATTTATATTTTGAAAATAATTGCTTAATTTACCTTTCATATATTCATACCTCGCACCTACTGTCCATAAGGTCATAACTCTATCCACTTGGCTATCTGGATACGTCGAATGCTGCTATACTTTTACGTATATCTCTGAGCCACATTTAAGCACTGCTAAACACTGCATCACACCACGCAAACCTGCTATGCAATGCTTAAACTTGACCTTTGCATCAAAAATGAAATGTATTCAGTTTCTATTTTTAGATGTCTGGCATGTGTCAATTGCTGTGCACCACACCGCACAAACTTTAAAAATAAATAAATAAATAAATAAATTGACATCATGCACTTGGACAGTGAAGGGGGTGTGTTACTAATCTGCAGACACACTTAGTGACACACTCCCTACACTGATTCAATAACTATGTTCCACAGCTCTCCCTCAGCAATGAGCCATCATTAATATGCATGGCACTATATCGAGGAGAACCACGTACATGGATACAGTAACTTCCATGTAGGCTCTACACTATGCCTACATGGAATTTATTAAATCTGGGGGGTTGTGTTTTACTTTCTTATTTATATATTTTTATTACTATATTATTTTTTTATATATTTTTGATGTAATATACTTCGTCTGCCTAATGTTTCAAAATTGCTGTAATATATGTAATTGGTGTTAGAGGAAGCATTTTATATCCAAAATATATCATTTTTAAAATATATCTAGATATTTGCTTTATTTTTGGTCCCTTACTGTTAAAATATGTGGTTTCTTGACCGTCATTGGGGATTTAAATAATGACATACATTTGACATTCAGACTTTATTTCCTTCAGAAAATTCATGTTAACACAAATCCAGTTATTTAACTTACTTTGTAATTTTTATAAGTACGGCATTTAAAATCTATTCCTATTTTTGAGCCTTTGTTCTCCCTTTATTTCAGGCTTTATCCAGATTTTTTGAGTTAAAAGAATGAGAGGTACACAAACCTCTTATCTGCTGTCGCCAGTGGTTCATCATCTCACTGCCTGTCTCCCTCTCTCTCTCTCTCTCTGTCACACACACACACACACACACACACACACACACACACACACACACACACACACACACACACACACGCACATACACACACAGTTGGACTTCAGAAAGATGCATGCTAACACAAGTCCTATTATTGAAGGAATTTTGTGATTTTTTTAAGATGAACATATTCCTGTTTTGAGCCTTTATTCCCCCTTTATTTTATGTTTTATCCAGTGAACTTGATCTAAGAGGTAAGATGTACATAGCCCTCCTCAATGCTGCTGTTGCTCGATTGCTGTCATGCTTCACTCTATCTCACTCCCACACACACATTGCTTTCAAGCACACAAGCACGCATTCAGACACACAAACAAAACATAGACACACTGAAACATAAACATACACCCACATCCTTTTCTCTGTTATAGTTTATACTCTTGTTAAGCAACAAAAGCACTGCTTAGTGAGTGTAAAATAATGGTGGCCATTATTTTTTTCAGTCTGAACTCCACGGCAGCTTGATATTCTGCTGTGAAGTGGCTGACTTGTTTTTCACTGGGCATTCCTTGTACATTAATATCCTGCTGGAGAATGTCTGTTCCACAGTCAGGGTGCTGATGTACAGTTTGCCCATTTTCTAAATGTAAATAAATAATAATTTCCCATATGTTAAGCTGGCTGGCCCATTGGACAAACAGTCCCTTTTCAAGTGTGAACTGGAGCACTTTCTGGTTAAGTGACTAACTCAAGGTCACATAATAGGCAAATGAAATCAAGCCCTGGACCACAGGAACTGCAGTTCACAGCTTTAACCCCCTTTGTCATTGTCAGACAACTGCCAGACAGTATATATTACAGAGTATTTCAAAAATATCTCCCCTTTTGAATTAAGTGCTATTATTAGAACGCAAAGAACATAAAAATCACACACAAACAAACTAATGTGGTAGCCACTATAGCCATCTCATCTACTAAGTTTGTCAATAGCAGGAATGGATGGTGTTTAATGTCTACAGTGAGCACAACTTCCCATCTAAAATGAGATGCAAATGATTGTTGTTCCACATACATATGCAGTGAGGCAGAGACTGTGACTGCCATGCGACATGCACATGTACCAGTTCTGCTCCACCTCTGTGTGCCTTGCATGCCTACAGCTGGCTATAGTAGCATTTGTAATAAACTTTAAAATGCTGTTTAGTGCAGTTAATATGCAATGCATACTGCATGATACACTGTGGGCATCTATGGGTTTATACATTTATTAAAGACCCAGTTCCATCATTTTCTAAAAAAATAAAAAATAAAAAAATAAACAGAGTACCTATACAGGTCAGTGATTATTATACATATCAATGTGTATGGTTCCAACATCCCTAACCCCATATTTTAATTTTAAACTCTTCCTCACCCTAGACATTTATATAATACTCCACTTCCATAATGCATATTGATATATCATATCCTCATAGGCATAAATATAAGAAAGGATATATGTTATGCAATGTGCATCAAATACCCTACTGACCCTAGACAAGTGGTGTGCCCCTGAAAAAGTGTTTTGTGCACTGCAGAAAGGCCTAGCATACTGATCATGCTTAGTACGATGTATATTTCACTTAGTTACCCTGAAGCTGCAGGCTATTGTCAGTATTATTGTATTCATGAATTACATTGCAGGCAGTTTTTCATGCTAGCGAGGAGACACAATATGGTCAATTAATCCCTCTGAAAATCGTCAACAATGTTTTCAACTCTGAAGAGATGCTGCAATGTAATTGGCACAGGATACCTAAATAAAAATATTGTCTGTGTTTGCCTTTCCTTTTCAGTCTTCATTCATTCATTAATCCCCAATTTCTGTGATTCGAGTTTGCAGGCGAGCTGCAGACTAACTCAGAAAGCAGCAGTCATAAAGCATAGAGTGAATTGTGGACAGTCTGCTTGTGCTAAATAGTGAGATTGTATTGCTGTTGCTGGAGTCTCCCTCTCTTCTATCTTTGCTGGTGGTTTAGACCTAGGATTACTCCAAGTAATATGACATGCTTTGCAATTAGTTGCAAGACAGAAAGGATACACAAATATAGACAGCATTGTTCATGGACATAGTTCCTTTCAACATATTTAAATACATACCCTAACAAAAGATTTTTTATTTTTTTTTGCATCAATGGATTTGCGTAAAAAATTGTATGCCCTGGAGCTGCAGTAAGCTCAGCTCCTCTTCCTGTGTCAAACATCTCTTGGTATGTTCTATGATAAGGTTCTGTTTTTGTAGCAAAGCCTGGAAGAATATGTCATATTAATTAATCATGTAGATTAGGCTTCTGAGATCCACTGGGGCCTTCTGCTGCTAGAACTTGTAGAATAGCAGTCGCTTTTTACATTTAGATCTTTGGCATAGAAGGTTTGGTCATGATAATCACCCAAAGGACCCTAGTTAACATCATGACTTGGGCACTGGAGGAGCTGGCCACAGACTGATGAGACTGAGGGACCAGTGGTGTCTCACCCATTCCAGAGGGTGGGTATTGATAGAGTTCTACCATGATCGTTGTACTGACTTCAAGGCCAGATGTGTTGCACTTTATGTGTGAAGAAGCATGACACTGTGATGGAATTTTCAAATACTTTTGCTAGAAATCATAGATGTACAAAACATAGCTTTTACATTGCATACCAGGAATTACCTTGCATTTTCTAGCCAGTTGTGCTTCTTATGAACATATATATATATATATATATATATATATATATATATATATATATATATATATATATATATATAAATGCCATAATCATTGACCAATGACAGTCAAGACCCACAGTTTTTGCTTCACTCTTCCATTGTCCTAGGATACTAGGGGTCAAAATGAAGAAATGGTCCTGTAGAAGATGTGGAGTTTGATAGTCATGGGATTGGAAGTTAAAAATGATTAAAACTAGTTAACATTTTACAGTGTACTAAAATACTGTCCTTGGAGTCTGTAGTGCCATAAAACTCCAGCCTTATCTTAGTAAATTCACACCAGTTATTGCTTGATGTCAGTCTATATTTTCTTTAGCAGTGGAATACCACTTTCAAAGTAATCTCATGATCTTTTTTGATCTTGCTATATGTGATGGTGCTATCACTGACTTTTTCCAACACCTCTGTGCCTTACTGTATCAAATTTTAGAATACCCATCTGCTGAATTAATTCCACATTTTAATATGCTGTACGTTTTTATCCCAACTGCAATGAAAAATAATAATGTAATGACTCTACAGGTCTAATTTCTATGGATGAAATCCTGCAACAAAGTCTAACTTGGAGCATACTGTAGCCTCATTGCTTATCTGATGCATGTCAATATATCTGTATATTTTAACTTTTTCAGGGTGCTTTTGTTTTTGAACACGGTAACAGGTGAAGTGCTAGTTGTGCTGCTGCTTAAGTTCATTCTCTATCTCTGAAATGAAATGGTATTCTTCTAAGCAACTGATACACCAGGTTTATAGCTGGCTTAACATCTAATGTCATGTGGTAAGTCCATAGTTTACTAGAGTGCAGTAGCTTTAGCTATACTGGTTATAGTCTAGTAAGGATATAACAACTGTCTACCTTTTAAAGCTTTCATGCTGCCTTCCACAAACCCAAACCATTAGACAGCTCAAGCTATGCTAACTAAAATATCAGGTTTGTGCACAAAGTTCTTCAGAGCTCTTTCTAGCTAGTGAAGAGGGCTACTCCTGCAGGCTTTTGAGGATTGATGTCTGGTTAGCACTGTTCCATTCCTGGGCAGATAAGTTCCCTTCAGGGGAACATGCCTTCCATTTTCCTTTTTATGACAGAAATTGTAAGTTGTACTGTAAAATAATTTTAAAGATAAGAAAAAGATTTTAATAAATGTCATGTCATTTTTAATTACTTTTAAACTGGAGTGTCATTTTGTTTTTACTTTTGTGGCAATAAGTTGTTAAAATTAATTTAAAGATATTTTTCCATAGTAATATTTATTTTATTTTACTTTTATGGGCAGAGGTAAGTGTTTAAAGTGGTTTTTACTGTGTTTCTATGTGGGAAAAAGTTCTTCTTTACAGTTTGGGAATCTCATCGACTTCTGCTGCCAGGCTTTGCCCAGGAATCACACCACATTAAATGATGTAGTTCGGCAATAAATTCGGTTAGACTCAATACACAGATCCAAAGAAGATAATAAAAATTACTGGAACCACAGCCATAACACTGGTATAAAAATGTTATTCAACGCTAGTAAAAGCACTTTTGCAGTAAAGCTTCACCAGGCATATAACGAGCAAAAAATCCACTTTATATAAATGACCATCTAGATCACATGACTTAATTAAAAACTGAAGCACCAGAGTCAATGTACTTGATTTTTTAATTCTCTTAAAAATGGCTTTAAGGTAGCAGTACAATTTAACCCAGGAGGCATATGAGCTCTTTGTCGGACAATCCATTTAAGTTCTTCAATTTCAGGTAAATTTATTATGTCACCACCTCTTATCAGTTCATGAATAATTTGTAAGATTATGAATTTAAAAGAATGTATCACATCTGTCTGAACAATGTGTTTATAAAGGGCACTTGTTATAATTTTTCTATTAATTTCTGATAAGTGGTCACCTATCCGCCCCTTAAGCTTGCAGTTTTTCATGCCCACATAATATGCCTCACATTTGTCAATGTAAATCAAGTTATGTGTATCAAAATTTCCATAGGCTTGTAGTATAAAATCTTTGCCATTAATATGATGTTTAAAAGATTTATCTGTATAAATACTAGTACAGTATACATATTTATTACATTTGAAAGTGTCTTGCTTAGTGCTATGAAAAAGTATATTATTTTTGGTTGTTCTTTAGAATATATGCTAATTATTCAAGTTAATGCATCTCTTATAGCCAAAAATAAGTCCTTCCCCTATAGTATTTCTTAACTCAGGAACATCCCTAATAGTAGGCCAGTATTTTAATAATTGCCTTAACTACCTGCGTATTCCTGTTCCCCAGGAATCAGCTATTTTGTTGGCTTCTACATGGAACAACCTACTGGTTCCTCAGTTCTTCTTTTTTTGTCTGGAATAAGGAATTACTATATAGCCTTTGCCACCACAGCAGGCTGCAAAAATGTCTCAGCTGCAGATGGATGACTCTTCTGTGGCCATTACTTTTTCTCAATTATCTTTTATCCTGGCTCTCTCTGGTGTAGGCCCTACAACATCAATGCATTGAAGCTTAGAATATACTCTGCGGCTGTTGGAGTGCCTCTGGAGAGAAATGGAGAGTCACTCTTGTTGGGAGAAAAGACAGGGGATGCCACTGTACTTAGCCAGAATGCTGTGCCTGTCTCTAGTGAGTTTTTTTCCTGGCAAAAGTGGGTCTGTTTCTAGCTTAGGGTTTACCTCAGGCTCCTGACCCTTCCAGTTTAGATGTTTCTTTTGAAAGAAAAAGAGGTTCTTCATTTTCTGAAGAAGTTCAAATGTTTGAATTATAAAATTATGTGAAGGGACAGATTCTGTTTTGTCTCCTGAAATTTCATGTTCAGATTCTGAGGAAAGTATGGCTTAGACCAGTTCCTTTGAATGATTCTGTTTCCCTGAATCTCTTTTCAAAATGAGTCTGTTGTTTTGACGGGAAAATAAGGATATTCCACAGTCACTGAAAAGGTATTATGATTTATTACAACTAGAATTTTCAGAGCCTACTTCATTTCATCCTGTTCTTTCAGCTTTGGAGGATGTTTTTGTCACAGCATGCAATTTGCCTAACGGACAGCCTGTTGTCCCCAAGAAAGCAGATAAATGTTCTAAAATTACTCAGTCTTATATGCTATTACACACTCATCACATTTAAGACCCAGTGCTGCTAAACACCTACAAATAATAATCCCTCTCCTTTTGACAAGGATGGGAAATCTTTTGATAGATTTGAGAAAATAGTATATTATTCTGTAACATTTGTTTTTAAAATTCTCACTTGTCAGGTTCATATGTTAAAATTTAAGCTTACCTCATTTGAGAATATGAGGAATATTAATCTGTTTCCTCTTCAGAGGAAAGATGTGCTATGTGTAATTTGATTGCTTCTGTGTCTCAAGTAGCTACTCACCGTTTGAAATGTGCTTCTCATTCTGCTGATGCAAGTTCCAGGGCTGCTGCTCTGGAACTGCTGTGAGGAAGCTTGCTTGGTTACATTTTCTAAACCTCTCTGAATATGTCAAAAATGAATTTTGGAATTCACCCTTGAAGAAAGATATAGTTTTGGGGTCATCTGCTAAAGAATTTTTTAAAATGTGTGATGAGAGACATACGATGATTCAAGGGATCTTCTGATTTTTCAGCCTTTCATCATGTTTTCCAAAGGGTTTAGTGCTACACCCTACAGCTTTCTTTAAAAAGCAAAATAAACAGACCCATAAAGCTGCTGGAATTCAAATATTTAAAATGAAATGGTGGGGGAGGGGGAAAAAGAAAGGAGGACCCCCCCACCCCAGCAAAGGATAACCTAGTAAGTCTGAATGACTATATACATGGCTCCCCTCTCCCTGGAAAACCCTTAATCCTTCCAGTAAGTCTGAACTTCCATTTCTGTCTTTGGCAACAATTACTTCAGACAGATGGCAGTGGGAGTGTCTCCCTCCTTTTTGAGTTATGCCCTATTTGTCAGACCAAGCTCTTCTTTTCTCTCTTGTCATTCAGCCTCTGCTGTTTCAACGGCTGATACAGCCAGTTCTTCATTCTCAGTTTGAAGAAATGTTTTATTCAATAATGTTTCCGGTGCCAAAGAAGGCAGATTCCTGGACACCAGTTCTAGACTTTTACTTTCTGAACCTGTTAGTGATTGTGCCCATATTCAAAATGTTATCCCTTCACAACTTGTTATCCCTTATTCCCATTTTAGTTTTCTTGTGACCTTCAGTTTAAAAGATGCATATCATTACATTCCTATAGATCCAGACTTCAGATGTGTCTTAATGTTTTCTGTGTCTGTATCACATTATCAGTTCCAATGGTATTCATAAAGTATCCACCTTCCTTGACAGCCCACTGCAGACTGTGAGGTACTCATATTTTTCCCTAATTTAGATAACTTGCTTATCTTAGCAGAGTTTTTTCAAAATGTCAGGACTCACTCAACTGGATAGAGGATCTCCTACATAGTCTAGGATTCCAGGAGAACTTTTGTTTTCTTCAGGTGTCTCCAGGACAAGTCAGTTCAAAGAGCTTTTCTTCTCAGGAAAATGTAGATGTATATCTAGATCTATTCCTGAATTTTTCCACTCAGACTACTGCCTCCGCCAGGGAATTTCTCTGAATATTGGGTCACATGGCTTCCATGACTCTTATGATACTTTTTGCAAGGCTCCACTTGGGAAAAATCCAATGGTACCTGAAATCTGTATGGGCTCAGCGTCAGCTTCCCCTGACCTTTTTGAATCCAGTTTTGAGGTGTGTGAAAATGAAGGTTTTGTGGTGGAGATACCAAATTTGTCAGAATCCAGGTCTTCCATTGTCCCTCTGTGCTCCAGTATGGTCAGTCACTATATCTCCCTGGACTTTGCTTGAGGACAGTATATATGGGGGAAAAAGTGCAGGGTCTTTTGAACAGAAAACACTGACCAAAAACATAAACACAAAAAGGATGATAGGAACCAGAACATATTTAGTCCTTTATTGAAGGGGACTACTGATTGTCATGATCATGTCCCAGTTACTTCAGTTGTTTGTAATGAAGTTGAGAAAGGTTCATTTCCAGTTACATATTTTATCACTAGGTTTTCTATTGACCATAGTGGTATTTTTGACATTTTAAGAAAAAATTGGACTGTACTAAGCAGTCAAATAGGGGTCATGGACAAATTAGGGATCTCACCTAATATTATTTTCTGGAGGGTTAAAACCTTTAAAGATTTGTTACAGAGCATGAATCATGAAGGAGCACAGTATGGTAAGGGTACTAAGGCTTGTGGTTTCTGTGCCCAGTGTACTTACATTTTTTCAGTGGATAAGGTAGTTATCAATGGTTTTAAGGTGAAGGCAAGAGAGAATTACTCTTGCATTACCAAGGGGGTGGTATATGCTGCACTCTGTTGTCAATGTGCCGGTTTTACATTGGAAAAACCAAGAGAAGTTTTAAAGATAGGATATATGAGCACACTTGGGACATCAGAATTCGTAATACAAATAGTGCCTTAAGCAAGCACATTTTAGAATACCCCAATCATACATTTAGATTTTTAGTAATTGACAAAGTAATACCGGACCTAAGGGGAGGTCCCTGGGAAGAAGTTCTCAATTTCAAGGAATTATGGTGGCAAATCAAACTCAATGCCACGTCCACACCAGGATTGAATGACAGTGTTAGTATCAGTAGTTATTTAAAACTACGGTCTTTTTTTGGTTAGTTTTAATTATTATTTTTTATTTAACCAAATATTTTTAAGTATACCTGGAGTATTTATTTCTATGTTTCTAATCATTCATTTTTTTGTGTGTAAGAGTTGTAGATTCTAATTGATGTAACAGTTAGAAGTTTGCACAATGTCATGTGATTTTATTTTTGTATAAATATGGCTTCATTTTGTCATGCAATTATTCTGAAGAAGTCAGGTGAGTGAGCTGACGAAAGCGCTTAATAAATCCTTCGAATTGAAGCTGGCGTGGACTGTTGCTTGTTGGTTCCATTTATTACAAAAAGGATGATGCTACTTATAAATGCCTTCAGCTCTCCCAATCATGTATAATTCCCAGGTCCTCTAAAAGTGCTTACAGACATCACCATAGTGATATTATACATAAACAAGCAAGGTGGTACCCAGATTTTACCCTCTGTGTGGACAGGGCATGATAGCCTGGGATATAGCTTTTCAGCACAATCTCACACTGTAGTCATCTTACTTACTATCAGAGCAAAACTGTGAGTCAGACAAACTAAGCAGTACTAGAACAGACCCTCAAGAATGAAAACCTGAACAATGAAATCTTCCAAAAAATTGCTCCATCTATGGAGAACACATCATATAGATCTTTTTTGCCTCCAGTCACAGCAATTAGTTCACAAAGTTCTGCTCCAGGACTCCATGCAGGAAGGCGTGGAAGACAGATGCATTTCCTTTTCCTTGGTCACTTATGTCCCTGCATGCTTTTCTACTCTTTCCATTAAAATCCAATGTCATTCTGAAGATTCAATAGGATTTTCCATATATGATTTTGGTGACTGCCTTCTGTCTCAGACAACAATTACCTTCATTTGGAAATGGCCAGGGGTAACTGCCACAAGCTTCCTCACAGACTACATCTTCTCACATAAGAAAATGAGTGTTAGATACATCTGGACCCCAAATAACTGGACCTGACTATCTGGATTATATTGTCTTAATATCTTTTATGCACCTTTTTTGTGAGGATTTGCAACAGATATTAAAGAAGGTAAGAAAACTTGAAAATAAAATACAGTGGCTATAAAACGTGTACACACCCCTGTTAAAACGCCAGGTTTTTGTGATATAAAAATTAGACCACAATAAATAATTTAAAAACATTTCCTACCTTTAATGTGATGTATAACCTGTACAATTCAATTGAAAAACAAACAAATCTGTTAGGAAGAAAAATATAAAAAATAAAAAACATACAATAAGCTGGTTGCATAAGTGTGCACACCCTTAAACTAATACATTGTTGAAGCATTTTGATTTAATTACAGCATTCAGTCTTCTTGGGTAGGAGTCTATTAGCATGGCACATCTTGACTTGGCAATATTTGCCCACTCTTCCTTGCAAAAGTGCTTCAGATCTGTTAGATTGCAATAGTATCTCTTGAGCACAGCCCTCTTAGGTCACCCCACAGGGTTATTCCAAAACTTTAATTTTCTTCGGATGAAGGCATTCTTTCATTGATTTGGATGTATGCTTGGGGTCATTGTCATGTTGAAAGGTGAACGTATTCTTTATTTTCAGCTTTCAGCAGATGCCTGAAGGTTTTGGGCCAAAAGTGACTGGTATTTAGAATTGTTCATAATTCCCTACACTTTACTAAAGTCCCAGTTCCAGCTCAAGAAAAGCATCCCCAAAGCATGATACTGCCACCACCATGCTTCACTGTGAGGATGGTGTACTTTTGATGATGTGAAGTGTTTTTGCTCCAAACATACCTTTTGGAATTGTGGCCAAAAAGTTCAACCTTGATCTCATCAGACCATAACACATTTTCCCACATGCCTTTGGGAGACTTGTATTGTTTTGCAAATTTTAGCCAGGCCTGGATGTTTTTCTGTGTAAGAAAAGGCTTCCATCTTGCAACCCTACCCCATAGTCCAAACATAAGGAGAATACGGAGATTGTTGTCACATGTAGTACGCAACCAGTACTTGCCAGAAATTCCTGCAGCTACTTCAGTGTTTCTGTAGGTCTCTTTGCAGCCTCCCTGATCAGTTTTTGTCTTGTCTTGTCATTAATTTTGGAGGGACATCCAGTTCTTTACAACTTCACTGTTGTCCCATATTTTCTCCACTTTTTGATGACTGTCTTCAAAGTTTGAAACATTAATGTGAAAATAACTTGCATTTAAAGTAACAGTGTAATGATTGTATTACCTTATTCAAACTACTTCCAGAATAATATAATTGTACAAAACAGAACAAACTAGTAGTAGAATTCATAGTCTCAAGGTTCATACCTGCACAGCAGGTATCTGTGCAGAGCGCAGCTACAACTATATGAAAATATACTAAGCGCACACCATTTGCAATGACTATGGGAATGTGATAACATGTGTATGAAATGTCCACTTTTTAAAACTGCTTAAAATAGGAATAATAATGGTTTAATTATGTGGGAATTAATATGTGAGTATGTAAAGTCTCAAATAAATTTGGATTTTTTTTTTTTAAAGTTGTAGACAAGCAAGGTAGTGCGCAAGCCATCTTAAACTAATGGCAAGCAGTTAAGGCAAGCAGTGGTTAGCAGAGCTTTTCAGAATGAATTCTAAAAAAATGTAAAGGAATTTGTGTATTGATTATAGGATTGTCCTTATGTATGCACTCTGATTAGTTGTTAGAAAGGGGTGTAAGGCGAAGATAGAAGAACTGGAAAATAGGGAGATATAACATAAGGACTACACAGAAGGAAGAGATCAAGAGGGTTATAGTTCAGGCAGTGTGAAAGGAGGGGTTCTATATTTCTAGCAAGGGACAGACCTCCTATTATTCATTTTTTATTTTTATATGAGAGGGAAGTTGAGGAAGGAAGTAGGGAAGAGGGTAAAGGAGAGAGGATTAGGGAAAGAGGAGGTGAAGAGGAGTTGCAACAATGCCTACCCAGGTTCGGAGGACCTGAAATGTTTTCATTGCTTGGTGGTCATGCTGTGGAAGAGTCTGATGATGTGTGAGCAGGGGCAGAGGCTTCAGGTGGCTCAGTGGTTGGAGCCAACTGGGGCATCAAGTCTCTTGCATGGGTTAATGGTGCCTGTCCATTGCCCACTCCACCACATCCTCAACCAGGTCCAGATGTTCATGACCTTTATGGCTTGCGAAGCTACACCCCCATCAGGATGAATGCAGGACCCCTACCTTGTGAGGATGTCTCTGGGTGGGCAAAGGGTGATCTGGAATGTTCCTTTACCTTGGAGGAACATGGCTGGGCTGTTTCTGAGATCTGCAGACGTGTGGAAAAGGAAACATAAATGTGAGTGAAAGAAAAAAAAGAAATGCAGAATAATTCATAATTAAAATAAAGAGAGATAGATGCTAAAAATACACGCAGAAGTAGAAACAATAAATTCACTCAGAATTAGGTGTTATGTCACTGTATACTTTCTTGACAATACTTACTAAGCATCTAACAAGCAGGTGTAAAATATGAAATAGTATTACATTTTTGCACTGAGAAAATATTCTGCAATACAGTACTGATAAATATTTAATAAGCAGTTGTAAAATATGAAATGGTACTATGTTTTACACTGAGAAGATATTCTGCAATATGGTAATGAAAACAGATTCATGTAAAGTCATTGAATGCAGTTTTGGTAAATGTAAAAAAATGAAACTGTTCATCGAAACCACCTTCAACAAACAACTCAACAATTTTGTTTTTGCTGAGGGGCAAGCCACCCTGCACACCCATGTGGGAGGGGACACCCCTGCATCTCCTGAACTTATATATACCAACTCTGAGGTCAAACAACGGTGGAGAAAGCATACTCCACTGTCAATAAAAGTAATGTTGGTGGACAGCACTCGCTCTTTTTGCATTCCCTGAAATTATGTTTGATATGACATGCTTCCTTGATAAACATCTAATAAGTACTTGTAAGAGATAAAATGGTACTGCATTTTACACTGAGAAAATGTTCTACAGTTTAGTGCTCATATGGATTGTGCTGGAAAGGTTATTGGTGTTACAGTATTTCTGCAAATCTGGTTTATTACTACTTACATATGAATAATTTATTAACAAATGGTAGAACACTTTAATTTTATTTGCAGAAGAATGCCTTGCTTATTCCCAAATATTTATTGATTTCATAAGCATGAGTAATGTTTGCATATTCATGAGCATCCTCAGTGAGCTTTTCACATCTTGCAGTCTGTTATAACTGATTTCTTTTCAGCTACAGAAAGAACAAAAGGGATGCATGGTTGTTTACCTGTCGGGTGTGTATGCACAGCTGTGTAAGATACTTTAATTGGATAAGATGCATTTATTGAACAGCAAAGAAGACCTTCAAACACTACACACAATTTGCTAACAATGGTAAATGATTAGCTCCAGGGAAGTTAAGGTACAGTGATGCTAGGCTCAAGCACCCCCACCAGACTAACATCATTGGTAACATCAGGCAAGGCTCTGCAACATGGTCAGTACACCCCGTTATTTCAGCTCCAGAGCGCATCAGAGTGAAGACTCACAAATAAGTGCCTTATACAGTGATGCTAGGCTCAATGCCTCCCCCTTCCAGATTCACATCACTCCTAACATCAGGCAATTCTGTGAAGAAGTTTCAGGACACCCATTTATTTTGGCTCCAGGGGCATTAGATTGAAAAATTTCAAACAAGTGCGTTAAGTAAGGACATTCCTTATGTTGTAACTGTTTAGTTAGGTACTTCCTGGATTAGTGTAGTGGAATTTAATTGTTGTTGATACCTTTTGCATTAGCATGAGTGCAGGTGCCTTCTTTCACCTTATTTTATGAATACTGAGGTGTCTCAGAAATACTTTCCATATCAGGTTCCTTCCCACTGGGACCCATTTATTTTTTACTCCTGCCGTACTGTAGCCACTTTCCTGTTTGTCTCTCAGTTGTAAGGCACAAAGAGTTACTAATGATTTCTGGCTGCTGCTTGTTCTGTCTGCCACATGTATCTCACTCCTAACTCCCTGTCTACTTTCCCTCATTTGGGCTGGCTTGTTCTATTTCCTTTAGCACCCTTATACTGTTATATTATACACTGACTGATATGATCTTCCCTGTTTTTGTGCTAATGCTTTCAACTTTTTGCTGTTCATTTTAACAGAATACTCAGTTTAGGCTACCTAATTTTCATTGCAGGAAGGTAGTACGTGATTCAGGAACATGTTGTCTTTCAGTCCCTATTGGGACACAATAGTTCTTCTTTCCCTTTGAGCTCACTCTTTGAACTTCCACTTTCTGTTTGTCATAGTTGCTCTCAGACATATGGCTGTGCCAACATATTAGGTCCAGGAAATTAAGGTAGACAATCTTGAATAGTACCATTGTTCTTATAATTTATACTTTTCAGAAAAATTGCTCTTTAAATCTTGAATAGTACCATTATAGCATTACATCTTTTCACGTTATACTATTCTCCCATCTCTCTTACATGGTTCACCCATCCTAACCAATCTTCAGGCTACAACTAGAGTTAAGCTGGATGCATGCTATAATAAGGTTGCAAAATTTGCCACCAATAAACAAACCCACAGCCACCACAAAGATCAAATATATTTTTCCCTAAGCTATATTATCTAGTATGTACTCAGTGTGTTTATTGTCATCTCTAGGAATTGCAACTTGTGAATGCTTTATCTATTGGCAGTTTTATTTTTCAACTTGATATAGCTATCCAGATATTTGCACTATGTACACATAGGTTCACACTGCATGAACTGAAGCTGAATTTTTACTTTGTTAAGATGTAATTTTTCTTCATTAGGCTTTGTAATAACTTTATTAAACTGTAACCACATCATGCCAACATGGAGCTTTTCTCCTGGGGCCTCCACTGAAAATGGGATATTATTCCAGTTAGACTGTTCCCAGTAAACAAATGTCAAACAAACAAACAAACAAACAAACAAACAAACAAACAAATAAATAAAATAAGTAACTTATTTGTATTCAGTGACATTTTTTGTTTCATATTACGATTTCTTACTTTTGTTTACTGCAGGTAAAAGCTGCTAGATGTTATAAATTATTTTTCTTTCTGGTTGAGAGTGAGGTATACCTTACAACTTTTGCATTGCTACAAATTTTACTTTAAATTTATGCGCTACAGGATGCCTTGCATATACCACCTGTGTCTTCCTATCTTAATATAATCAGAAGTACCTTTAAGGAAGAGGCTTAGTTCATGAAAACACAATTTGAACACTTCAGCATGCATTAAGTTGTATGCAGGTCATTCAGTTGCTAGTTTACCTCCAACCTGCAGTTTGTTTAGGTTGCAGTGGCTAACTGTAGTCTGCCATCTTGTATGTGCATCAAGAATTTTAGAAATAATGACTGCCTTACAAAAGTAGCACAGTAAAAATTATGCTGACCACTATATTTATTAGAAGCTCTATGCATGTCATATAAATAATCCTTTCAGTTATAAGTACTACATTTTTATAAATATATATATATCTGCTAATGATTGGCAGTTGATTTTTTATGTGCCGGCTTGCCAGGCCTAACGCACAACCTTCAACGAAAGTACGCCCATTCATGCATGTCTCCACGCAGAAGACGCTCTAGCTGAGAATCGAACCAGACAGCGTCTTACTATGAGGTGACAACGCTACCGCAACACCACCACCGCGGGTTAAGTATATATATATATATGTGTGTGTGTGTGTGTGTGTGTGTGTGTGTGTGTGTGTGTGTGTGTATGCATTCATACATCCATGTCTGGTTTCAGATGCCTGTATTTATCTAACATGATTCTATCACTAATTATACCATGACCCCCCATTAATATTCCAAAACATGCACGCTGATTGGCCAGCGTGCACGTTGTAAATCAACTTATACTAATGGAAAAGGTCCGTCGCCGGACTTTTCCATTATTATAAGTCTTTTTTTTAAAACACTGTCTCGCTATGTTAAAAGAGTTTAACATAGCGACACAGGTTTAAAAAAAGCAATGGAGATCTCCGTTGCTTTTTTTAAAGCTGTCTCGCTATGTTAAACTCCTTTAACATAGCGACACAGTGTGTAAAAAGCAATGGAGATCTTGCTTCCTCCGTTGCTTTTTTTTTTAAACCTGTCTCGCTATGTTAAATGGGTTTAACACAGCGAGACAGCTTTAAAATAAGCAACGGACATTTTAAAGCTGTCTTGCTATGTTAAACCCATTTAAAATAGCGAAACAGTAAAAAAGCAGCGGAGATCTTGCTTTCTCCGTTGCTTTTGGCCACAGCTCTGATGTACTGCGTAGGCATGTGCAGTACATCAGAACTGCCGCGGATGCCAGACAGCTGCGGAAGGGCAGCAAAGAGGCATTATACAATGCCATTATTTAAGAAAAGTAATTGTTTCTTTTCTTAAATAATGTCATAGTATAATAGCAATAACCCACTTCTGGATGTGGGTAATGCGGAATTTACCCACGGTTGTCTTTGTTCGCCCTCGGGACCAAACCACGCCAACCGTGGGTAAATCCCGCATTACCCACACCCAGGCGTGGGTTATTGCTATATTACAAACCTATGCAAATGAACAGAAAAAGGAGAAAAGTGAAAGCTCTCTCTATAGAACTATGGACTTCTCAACTAAATCTGCAAAGCTCAATTGGCTAGCTGGTCAGCCCTCCTTCTCTACAGGTCATTGTACCTGTGCTGATAAGCCCAGATTAGGAGATACCACAGGTGGTTAACCAATTCTTAACAGATGTCTTATTTTTTTCACTCAGTGCCAGTCACTGGTATAGTATGTTTATTATTTATTCATTTATTTATCATTTGTTGATCAGGTTGGTCCAGCTGGGACAGAGCCCTTTTTCAGTGGAGACCCGGGGAGAAAAGCACCACAGTTAATACAGACAATGAAGCTGACTCAGTACATAGCTAATTATACAAAATTTCCAGTAGATATATACAAAAGCAGGTTTAACATGAATAGCAACTAACCTTTGTATATCACCATGTACTGAAGGTACAGTGCAGAGTAAAAAAGAAAATATTACAGATAAAATCTACAAGGCAATGAAAAGTGGTTACAGTGTAGTTTAACGTAAGTAAGTGTTTCTAACCTTAGTCATGCAACTGTAGAATAGTTAGACATCAGTACAGATTAAACTGGTTGTGATGGGAGAAGAGGTGGTCAAATATGAAAGATTTTATAAGAGTGTAAGTTAGAGGCAGAGAGATAGGAAAGATGGCATGCAGAGTTGATATGAAGAGAGATTAGGAGGAAGGTAGGGTTACATTGATGTAGGAGAAAGATGAGAGATTAGATGGCCTAGAGAGATGGATCAGTCAGGGGAGATAGCACAGACATAGTTTATTTTCGCTTAAGTGATTTTTTTTCTGCATTTCTGAATTGGTAACCCAGCCACAAGGGATGCACAAGCCAGTGCATTTCTTTGTGCCGGTCCCAAGCCCAGATAAATGGTTGTGTCAGGAAGGGCATCTGGCATAAAACTTCACCAAATCATTCATGCGGACAGCAATAAATATTTACATACTGGATCGGTCGAGGCCCGGGTTAACAACGACCGACACCAGTACTGTTAGCCAACAGGGTGCTGGTGGAAATTGGGCTACTGTTGGCCAAAGGAGGAGAAGAGGGGGAAGGCATGGCTGAAGGCAGGAAGAGAGGAAAAAGGCTACGCCTGTGGTAGTGAGGGTCGGAACTTTGAATGTTGGCATTATGAATGGTATATGGAGAGAGCAAGCTGATGTGATGGGCAGAAGGAAGGTTGGTATATTGTGTGTACAAGAGACCAGATGGAAGGGGAGTAAGGCTAGGTATCGGATGTGGGTTCAAATTGTTTTATCATGGTGTGGATGGGAGGAGAAATGGCGTAGGAGTTATCCTGAAGTAACAGTATGCTAAGAGTGTTTTGGAGATGAAAAGAGTGTCGGATAGAGTGATGTTTATGAAGCTGGAAATTGATGGTGTAATGATGAATGTTGCTAGTGCATATGCTCCACAAGTTGGGTGTGCAATGGATGAGAATGAAACATTTTGGAGTGAGTTGGATGAAGTGGTGATGACTGTACCCAAGGGTGAGAGAGTGGTGATTGGAGCAGATTTCAATGGGCATGTTGGTGAAGGGAACAGAAGGGATGAGGAAGTGATGGGTAGGTATGGTGTTAAGCAAAGGAATGCAGAAGGTCAGATGGTAGTGGATTTTGCAAAAAGGATGGACATGGCTGTAGTGAATATATATTTTAACAAGAGGGAGGAGCATAGGGTGTCATACAAGAGTGGAGGAAAATGCACACAGATGGATTATATCTTATGTAGGAGGGACAGTTTGAAGGAGATTGTAGACTGTAAAGTGATGACTGGAAAAAGTGTAGTTAGGCAGCATAGGATGGTGGTTTGTAGGATGACGTTGGTGAACAAGAAGAGGAGGAGAAGTGTAAGGGCAGCACCAAGGATCAAATGGTGGAAATTGAAAAAGGGTAATTGTGAGGTGGAGTTTAGGGAATAGTTAAGACAGCCATTGGGTGGCAGTGAAGAGTTACCAAATAGCTGGGTAATTACAGCAGAGCTAGTAAGGGAGATGGCTAGAAAGGTGCTTGGTATGACATCTGGACAGAGGAAGGATGACAAGGAGACATGGTGGTGGAATGAGGAAGTACAGGAGAGTATACAGAGAAAGAGGTTGGTAAAGAAGAAGTGGGATTGTCAGAGAGATGAAGAAAGTAGACAGGAGTATAAGGAGATGAGGTGCATGGCAAAGAGAGAGGTAGCAAAGGCTAAGGATAAGGCATATCAAGAGTTGTATGAAAGGTCGGGCACTAAGGAGGGAGAAAAGGACCTGTACTAATTGGCTAGACAGAGGGACTGAGCTAGGAAAGATGTGCAGCAGGTAAAGGTGATAAAGGATAATGAGGGAAATATACTCACAAGCTAGGAGAGTGTGTTGAGCAGATAGAAAGAGTACTTTGAGGGGTTGATGAATGAAGAGAATGAGAGGGAGAGAAGGTTGGATGATGTGGGGATAGTGAATCATGTAGTGCAATGGATTAGCGAGGAGGAAGTAAGGATAGCTATGAAGAGAATGAAGAGGATGAAGAATGGAAAGACTGTTGGTCCAGAAGACATTCCTGTGGAAGCATGGAGGTATTTAGGTAAAATGGTAGTGGAGTTTCTAACCAGATTGTTTAATGAAATCTTGGAAATCGAGAGGATGCCTGAGGAATGAAGAAAAAAGTGTTTTGGTACCGATTTTTAAGAATAAGGGTGATGTGCAGAGCTGTAGTAACTACAGAGGGATTAAACTGATCAGTCACAGCATGAAGTTATGGGAAAGAGTAGTGGAAGCTATGTTAAGAAGGGGCGTGATGATTAGTGATCAGCAGTATGGTTTCATGCCAGGAAAGAGTACTACAGATGCGATGTATGCCCTGAGAGTGTTGATGGAGAAGTACAGAGAAGGTCAGAAGGAGTTGCACTGTGTTTTTGTAGACTTAGAGAAAGCATATGACAGGGTGCCTAGAGAGGAGTTGTGGTATTGTATGAGGAAGTTGGGAGTGTCAGAGAAGTATGTAAGAGTGGTACAGGATATATACGAGGGTAATGTGACAGCGGTGAGGTCTGGTGGGAGTGACGGATGCATTTAAGGTGGAGGTGGGATTACATCAAGGATCAGCTCTGAGCCCTTTCTTATTTGCAATGGTGATGGACAGATTGACAGACAAGATCAGACCGGAGTCCCCGTGGACTATGATGTTTGCAGATGACATTGTGATCTGTAGTAAGAGTAGGGAACAGGTGGAGGAGACCCTGGAGAGATGGAGATATGCTCTAGAGAGAAGAGGAATGAAGGTCAGCAGGAATAAGACAAAATATATGTGTGTGAATGAGAGGGAGGATAGAGGAATGGTGAATATGCAAGGAGTAGAGGTGGTGAAGGTGGATGAGTTTAAATACTTGGGAACAATAGTTCTGAGTAATGGTGAATGTGGAAGAGAGGTGAAGAAGAGAGTACAGGCAGGATGGAGTGGGTGGAGAAGAGTGTCAGGAGTGATTTGTGACAGACGAGTACCAGTAAGAGTGAAAGGGAAGGTCTGCAAGAGGTTAGTGAGACCAGCTATGTTATATGGGTTGGAGACAGTGGCATTGATAAAAAGGCAGGAGTTAGAGATGGATGTGGCAGAGTTAAAGATGTCAAGATTTGCACTGGGTGTGACAAGGGTGGACAGGATTAGGAATAAGTATATTAGAGGGTCAGCCCACGTTGGAAGGTTTGGAGATGAAGCCAGAGAAGCAAGATTACATTGGTTTGGACATGTGCTGAGGAGGGATGCTGAGTATATTGGGAAAAAGATGCTATGAATGAAGCTACCGGGTAACAGGAAAAGAGGAAGGCCCAAGATAAGGTTTATGGATGTGGTGAGAGAGGACATGCAGATGGTTGGTGTGACAGAGCAAGATGCAGAGGACAGGAAGAAATGGAAACAGATGATCTGCTGTGGTGACCCCTAATGGGAACAGCCAAAATAAGATGATGATGATTATTTCTGAATTGGTGTTTGGGTCTAATGTGTCAGATGTCAAGTGGTAGTTTATTCCAGTTTTCAGCAATGTAGCAGCTATAAAGTTTTTTTTTTCTATGTTGACCTTGGGTGGACAGGAGATGTTGTTCAGAGCTCCGGAGTGTTCTTGATGGGGTGTAGGAGGAGATAATAGGTGTGATGCTGGGACAAAAAGTGGGCTGGTATAGAATAGTATGAATTATCTGAAGCTTAGAGAGAATGTTATGGGGGAATTCTAACCAGTTCAGTTTTCTGAGTGCTAAGCAGTGATGAGAGGAGTATGGTAGTTCAGCAGCAAATGTAGCTATCTTGTTGTAAGTGGACTCTAGTTTAGAAATAAGTGAGGCCTGTAAATTGGTCAGAATTTGAGAGCTGTAGAGAAGGGTTGGTAATAGGTAGACGTGATAGAGTTGTTTCAGCTTTACTTGAGAGAAAGTTTTTGTTTTTATAAAGGAGACCAAGTTTTTGATGTTTTTTAATGTTACTTAGTACATGTAGGTCAAATTTTAGCTGGTTATCAATAATGACCCCAAATAGTTTGGTGTGGCTGTCTACTGCGATGGGTGTGTTATTGTGGGAAGTAATGGTGAAGGATTTTTTCAAGTGGGTCATTGCTTTTGGTATGAATAGTAAGAATTTGGACTTCTTTGGATTTAAGATTAGATGGTTTTGGTTGAGACAGTTTTCAGTAGACAAGAAGGAGTCCTGTGTTGTATTATGGAGTGCGGGAAGGGTATCAGCAATGCTGATGACTGTGGAGTCCTCGGCCTACTGCACTAGTGATGAGTGTGGAGTAGAGGTAGATAACTGATTAGTAAAAATATTAAACAGCAGTGGTCCTAGAATTGACCCTTGGGATACTCCCATCTGTACAGGGAATTTGGAGGAGATAGCAGAGCTCCATTTTAAAGACTGGAAACAGTTGCTGAGGTAACTAGAGAACCAGGAGATAGTGGCGGTGGATAGGTTTAATTGAGAGAGTTTTTCTAAGAAGAGGAGGATGTTTCTACAAGTACGATTTCTGCAAGAAGGAGAACACAATCTTAGTCTCCTTGTCTGACCATCTTCGATCTCTATCTCTTCACAAGTGCTGCCAGACCTCTCAACTGTCCCTATTTTGGAAGAACATTCCTATTTTCAGGTCTGCTTTACCCCTGCATTTTATAATCCTGTTTTTGGAAGTATGACCCTATTTTCAGGTCTGATTTACCATTTCACACTTTTCATTACTTTTCAAGGGTCTTTGTTCCTAATTTCAATGTCTGCGGGTAATATGTGCTTCATTGTGCATTTATTTAAGCAGAGGAATGTTTTGACTTGAATTCTACAATGTCCTTATTGTGATGTATTAAGAAGTTATGGGAGCATGACTATAAACACAGTTCTTGTGGTATTCCTTCCTTAATTACTATTTTGTAACTGCATTACATGAATGACATTAAATTGTGTCTATGGCTTTAGTTAAACTGAATGAATTTTAGGAAGTATTAAGGTGTATATTGGTGTAATGAAAGCATGTAGATTAGACTTCACTATATTCAAGCTTAAATGTTCACTTAGTGCAGATATATATCCAAATGGCCTGGCATATTTATATTTCATGGAGGTATTTGATATGCTTCTGTTCATTCCTATGTTCAGCGCCAGTGACTGCAGCTCATCCATGACTACTGACAGTTATTCAATGTCTATGAGACAACGTACACTAACACATTGTACTGTGATTCATAGAGGTCAGCTCAGCTGAGCTCCTTTGCACAAAGCACTTGTAAATGGGTCAAATTTTTCATCAATAGTTTTATACCCTCTGTATTTAACTGTACTCAGCCACGCCAGCAGCAATTGCTGTGGGAAAGCACACAATTATTAAAGTGAGCTATCAAACAGTTTAGACTTAGAAATAACTAGAAAGCTATTCAGATTCAGTTCAATGGAAAATATACTTTGAAGAATTGCATTGTTTTCACAGTAAAGTGAAATTAATATGCAGTTGTATATTGATGTCTGTGACAGGAGTGGCAATGAAAAGAGCTGTGAAGGAGAAGTGTTATTTATTAGTTGTGCATACATGCCAGAGTAATATGTACAAGACAGTTCAGGACAGACAGAGAGAACTGCACATTTGTATTCTGTGCTGATCAGATTATGAGAAATACATGCTGATTTTGGGTATGCTAGATGCCTACAATGGTGCTTTTATTTAATCATAATGCTCTGTGGGATAGTGGTGGAAAACCTTAACAGTGCATTGAAAAAATGTTTGAGTTGAAAGTCTGATTTACTTTATTAGTATGAATTCGATCTACTGTTAGACTAATGTAATACAATTAGTACAACTGTTGCTTTCATTCCTTAGGTTAATGACGGTATACTTTTGGTCTGAGCTTAAATTTCAAGTTTTTTTCCTTTATGTTGCTGCAATCATTGTTTAACAAGGGACTTTTAAGACTGCAACTGCTTTATAATACATTTCGTTTAAAAGATGTTTTAATTGCTTTGCTGCAGGGTTGATGAGTGGGTTTTATTTCTGAAAATCACTTTCACTAGGGTTACTACTGTATGTTTCATGTGACTGCATGATGCAGCAGTAGGTATCCAAAATGAGGGGAGACAACTTCAGCCTGAAGTGAAGCACATCCTCATTGGTGCTTTCAGGGCATATGGCAAGTGCCTGTTTGGCAAAGGTGGGCAAAAACAAGCCGAGCAAGCTAATGTGTAGAGCAAAGTGGTTTTGGCTATAAATGCAGTTGGAGTGAGGAACCAAACATTGACACAGTGCAGAAAACTTGCCAATGACATGGCAGGACATAACAGAGCAAAATCTAGTCAGAATGTAGTTGCCCATAGCAGAACAGGTTGGTGACCTCCTAAGCTTATCCCTTTCATACCCAGTGAGGAATATCTCCTCTCCATATGGGGAGATAATTATGACACTGACAAGGATGCCACAGGCATAATCAGAGGTGGTGTGGAGATTGTCAGGTACCCACCTCAGTAACAGCTACAGTCTTTCACTCATGAAAGTTAGTGCATGCCCCATGACAAATTCACATGCTAAAATGCACTATAGAGAGTAACTGGTTACATGTAACACATGAACATTCTTATCAAAATGTGAACTGTTCACTTCTGCTTTTCAAGAAAGTGTCTGAGTGTACATAGTAAGTGCCATCCACAACTTATTGTATAACATTCAATATTGTGTTCCAAGGTCTTAGTAATAACATCATCAATTACTCTGTCAAAAAGTCAGCAGCAGAAACAAACAGTTCCACTATACCAGAACAGCTGCAAGATGTTAACAGCAGAATGGCTGCTGCTAGTGATGATCATGATAGCATTACTGTCATATATATGACACAGCCTGAGGACAATGGCACACACTCATAAGTGCAATAGGATAACACAGCCCAGCCCACAGCAGGGGAATAACTCTTGTAGGAAGTGACACACAGTCAAACATTCAAGTAGATGAGGACATTACATTGCAGGTGGTACAGGGAGAGACCCCATGTACTTCTAAATCAATGTTTCCTCAACCACAGGAACACATTCAGGAGAATGGTTGGATCTCAGAGGTAGCTGTGTCAACTGTAACACTTGTACAATGAGATACCAGGTACAGGCACATGTCACATCTACCTCAAGAGACATA
This sequence comes from Protopterus annectens, assembly GCF_019279795.1. Lineage (NCBI taxonomy): Eukaryota > Metazoa > Chordata > Ceratodontiformes > Protopteridae > Protopterus > Protopterus annectens. The sequence continues at coordinate 1,885,030,128 of NC_056737.1, read as the reverse complement.
AAAAATACTGGACCTACCAGACTTAAGTAAGAATAATTTGTGAATGGGGAATAAGTTAGGTAATATATGGGCAATTGGGGACATCGGTTAAACACCAAGTGATTCCCAGGAAAATACAGGAAAAAGTTTGGGGGGACATAACACTAATAAATATTTGGTAAATATATACATATGTAAAAAATGTGTATTGAAATGTATAAAAATATATATTGTATAGGCTGAAATAAACATCATGAATATGCCACTAAATATTCAAACTTTAACCTATTGTTTACCAAATATTTACCAAATATTGATTTATATTTAACATATACATGAATTTTATTTATTGTTGGTGTGCACATTTTGTATTATGTGCAAATGAAATAGATTAGGTTGTATTAGTATATACTTGTCAACATGAATTTTTTAAATGCATTGCATTTCATTTTATGGAACGGAATGATTTTAAAGTATTGATATTTATTGGTTGATTAAATAATTGCATGCACTATGGGTGGTATAAAAGGAAGTCACAGCTTGGTAAATCTGTTTTGCATCTGTGGAAGTATAACAGAAGACGAAAACGCTATTGTGGTGTAATTGCGTTTATGCAATAAAGCTGTTGGTTGCACATTTCGCTGTGGTAAAGAAACTTACTTCCACCTCTTTTGAGTGCCAGGATTGTGTTGGTTTTGTTTACCTGTTACTTTGGGCACTCTTTCCTCCGTTTCATTTTGGTGTTACCTGTGAACCAGACTACTTATTGTGTAAAGGAAGGAAACTGATTGCAGTAGATAAGAGCATTGTTATATGAGCCATGTTCTTTGTATGTGGTCCTTGGTTTCCTTGTTCTTTTGACTGTTTATAGTGTGTTTATTATTGAGTTATGAATAAACTGGGCAGCATGAATTCTATGGGTTTAATGTTAATATTTTATGTTTATATGCTAATGTATCTTATTTTGTGCAGGCACACTTGTGTAAAATGCAGTCTGTCTGGGCTGTATCAGATTTTCTAACACAGTACAGATGAGTAAGGTTATGAGCTGTTAAATAGATGCTTTCAGTAGTATATAATCTGGTTCCTCCAGCCTTCATTTGTCTTCTATGTGACTATGCTAAGTTAATTCACCAGACAGTACTCCAGGGCTATTCCTGAAAAGGGACACGTGAGTCCAGTGGGGTATCCCAAACTATTAGCAAATGCATTACACATTTGTCTTTTGAACTCCTGCACCTTTCATATAGCCACTAATTAGCTCTTCACCACATGCTATTAGAATATGAATCCCAGCATATATTGTTTGTTTGTGTCTTTCGGCTTTTCCCGGTTAGGGTTCACCACAGCAGAACTCCAGTCCACTAATGATTGGCAGTTGATTTTTATGTACCGGCTTGCCAGGCCTGACGCACAACCTTCAACGAAGGTACGCCCATTCACACGTCTCCACACAGAAGACGCTCTAGCTGAGAATCGAACCGGACAGCGTCTTACTTTGTAGTTTAATGGACTGTCAGTTGAGTTTCAAGGGACGAGAATTTATTGTCTATCATTCTAAGTCTGTTTTCAATGTGACAGTGTTTTTGTTTTGTTTGGAAAATAGCTGTTAGTGTGTGTTTTTTTTTGGTAAAATTTAAAATAAAAGCTTTAAATAAAATCCAAATCACTGTGATAATAGGAAAAGAAAAGAAGAAAATATGTACATTAACAGGTTTGAACAGTGTTTATGGTAACTGGGAAGAGGAAGCCAAGTAAAGAGATGCTTTTATGTCTGGTAGGGGCATGATTCATTACCTTGCATAGGGTCACATTTGCCATTGAATCCAGCTCTATTTATGCTGGATGTGAATACTTCAAAAATGCAGCATAATTAGCCATTCAGGTAAATCAGACCTGTACTTTGTGATGTCAGATGGGATAGCTGGTATTGATGACAGAGAAGGCATATGGTGAGCAGAAATGAGACGTAGGTGTCCTGCAACCATGCTTGGGCTCTCCACCAAAATAGTATGTTGTACTCTGTAATATTTCTGAGTTTTGTATGACTTGCAGGTTGTTGAAAAAAAGCTGCTGCAGCATTTATATTGTCTTTAATTGTTTTGCTTTAATCAATGCACTAAAGCTGAATTAATTTGTTCATAGGTCTGAATTGTATAGTGTAATCTAAAATATGTTGCATTTTAATAATATATTTTTTGCAGTGCATTCTTTACAGCCTCTAGCAACTGCAAAGTGATTGGCATTTGTCAGGTCATCTAGTCCTCATTTCTGGAGAGAAAATCAATACCATCTGATCTTCAGCATCCATTGTGTTGTACTTGATCAATATTACTGTGATACAGTCTTCTCTACAAGATGACATTTTAAAGGATTTCAGCATTTAGATAGAAACTAGAACTTTGGCAGTTAGTGCAGAGGACTAAAGCTCTAACTTGTTAATGAGTTGCTTCCTATGGCTTGGAAGCAGAGGTTGAAGCTTTCCACCTTCATTTACCTATCGTGTGACACTGAGAAATTCACTTAAACTGGCAGTGCTTTGGAGCAGTTGGAAATTTGGGCTATGCTCTTTAATGGTCTCCAAGACTGCAGCCTAGTAACCATGAACCGGTTGTTACTGTTCGACACCCATTCCCTATTGCATAGCTTATCTAGTTCAGGGGCTGTTACAGAAATATCATCAGCACAACACTTTTCTAATGTAACATAGACAATTTATTCTTCAAGGGCAGCAAGCACTGCATTTGTGGATGAAGGACTGAAATACAAAGTTATTTCCCAAAGCAACCTCTGCAGTAGTAATAGTTCTCTTTAATGTGGGATCATTCAGATGACTTTTACTTCTCCAGAGATGGTGAATATTCACTTATATGTTATCAGGTGGTTAATATTTCTTATTACCTTATAACTACTCTCCTATTTAAGCTGTGCTAAACATGGCTGGATCTTATGATATGAGGCTAGTGATCTTTATACAGTTTCATGCAAATCATCCAAAGCTACCAACAAAGTACATGTAATTCATTTCATCATAGCAACAAGGGGTGTACAGTTAACAGAATGGCTATAGCTGCTGCTAGCAGATGTGAGGGACTTCCTGTGGATGAAAGCATATTGTGCTCTAATCATCTGGTCATTTTCAAAGAGTTTTGAATCTGGCTTTACAAGGCTTGCGTGATTGAGTGTTTGTGAATTAAGATGGACTACTGTGGCTACTGTGCATTTATATTTAAATTTGAAATATGTGACTTTGGTCATTATTATTGTTTCTTTTTGAAACATGCATTTGAGAAGGATGCAGTTAACAATGTAGCAATAAGTACTGGGTTTAGAGGATGTCTGTGGATAACAATTACTAGTCCTGCTGAGCTGATAAAGTTAAAAAGTCATTAATCTGTCTTTACAGGACTAGTTTGCATTTGTGTAGAGCAAATTGGAATACTTTATAATAAATAAATAATACTTTACTGTGGCCATTTTATCTTACTCAGATGTGTGATGTATATGCAGTCAATAAAGTGACAGTGATTGTTGAGTATTGATTTTGGTGTATTATAATAATAGTTTTTGAGTGCCCTTTATGGTTGAATGTTCTGAAATAGGTACTTTTGCCATTATTGGTTCATTCCTTTTTGTTTCACTGCTTACTGGAAAAAATGTTCAAATCTGTACATTTAAAATGCACTTTGTTATATTAAATAAGATATATCATTTAAAATAATGAAGAATGTAAATAAACAAATATGTGCATTTATGCATGGTCCTAAAATTTGTGTGTGAGGGCCATGGTTTGAAAACAGCCCAGGGCCCAAGGGAAACTTAATCCACCTCAGGCTAGATGTAGTTTCAATTAATGTAAGTTTCAAGTGAAGAGAAGTTTACTGTTGTTCATGTTAAGATTGTTTTTTAGTGTTTTTTAGTGTAAGGCTGTTTTGTTTAGCAAATGGTGATCAGTGCTTGTGCTATAAAATTTGAAATAAAAGTTTTAAATGAAGTCCACATATCTGTAATCATTGTAAAAATAAAGAAGAAAATAGTACGCATAATGACAAATTTGAACAATGTTTATGGTAATTGGATCAAGATAGCCAAGTAATTGGACAATGGAATTACTGGAGGAACTGGTCCATTACCTCCCTTAGGGACACATTTGACCATGATCCAGCTCTGATCTATAGTAAAAAAAAAATCTTCCAAGATATGATGAACTGTTTGATTTACAGTGACACCACACAGCGTAAAACCCACACAGAGCACTCCATGCATCAGTTGTACTGTATATGTTTTATAGAATGAAGGTAATACTAACCCAAATATCATGCTCCATAGTTGTGGACTAGACACTGCCTTTTGACTGTGTAGCCATATACAGCTACTTGAGCCTGCCATATGGTTTCTCACACTACTGCTGTTGATGATGGCTGGCCATCAACACTATTGTAAGTCATTAAAGGCCATATCCACAGAGCTGCAACGCCATCATGGTATAGCTCACTACCAGACTGGCAGCTGATCATTTGTGTAGAATGCAACATGTAGCAAACTTCCTGCATGCAGTAGCAGGGTCATAATGAAGGGCATCCCCAAAACCATCTAGACAACATAAATAGGCTTTCATCAGGTCAAATACTCTATGATAATCCATGTCTGGGAGAGGGTGGTGTTGTACTTTTCTTTGGCAGTTCCAGTATGGTTCTGTATAGGTGACATTAACCAAGGCTTGAGTGAGCAGCCTGTCTCACCTGGAAAACACAAGAAAAGGGAGGGAGAGACACAGCAAGTGAAGGCTTTTTTACATCCAGGCAATACATTAAGTAAGGTGTAAAGAATAATGTAATTATTGTAAAAATTTCTATAAATCAACATGGTGACCATGGGGCATCCCAACATGCAGGAAGAGGTGGTAGAGAGCACTTTTGTGCCAGATATGAGGATCATTGGCATTGCCAGGATGCTGACCTAATATGTTGGTGATGCACCCCATGCATCACAGACTATCTGGCAGTTGATGGAATTGTAACCCTTCCTGTTTTAGTACCACTCTTTCCCAAGGTCCAGCTGGGGCCTAATGGCATCATGGATGCAAACTGTTGCACCAAGCACCTCAGGGAATGTGACATTCTGTAGAAGGCACCTATGGTTCTGGCATGGTCCTGCAGTGGCACTGGAAGATAAATACACTGACCCACCTCTGCCAAGAGTAGGTCCAGGAACTGCTGAAGTATCCTCAAGGCAGAAGCCTGAGATATACTCAGTGTGCCCCTGGTCTGTCTGTAGAAGGTTCCTGTGGCAAGTACAGTGAAGGAGTATGCACACCTTAGAATCCAGAGGTAAAGGAAGGACACACATCCCCCATTTGTTGTCTGTGGGCCATACATACTCATTAAATCCATAAACTGTCACTGCCAACTCTAAATAGATCAAAGATATCTTGGTTATCCAGGTTATGTTGGGTTATTCTTTGTCTGAATCTTCTTCCTGTTGCTGCTCAGCACTACTGCGTGTGGCAGATTTTGTTCAGCCAAGGCAAGTAGCTCATACTGAGAAATAGCTAGGCTGGCAGCAAAACCAAGCATCTCTGCCAAATAAAAAGTTGATGTAAAAGGCATGTTTTCATCTTTTATAACTCCTCTGGACGTGGCACAGACGTGCCTCAGAAAACATTGTGAATCATCAAGAGGTGGGAGAAAGGCTTATTAGCATAAGAAGCTCTACATTACTTCAGTTTTAAATCTCATTATGCCTTCATTTGCATACATTCATTGAAAGCTACCATGCGTAAGTGCAACTGCACTATATTAAGTGCATTGAGGCTGTACTTGCACATGACCTGCACATATTGAAGAGTTACTGAAACAATGAACACTTACCTAGGACAGAATTTAACACATAATGCATGATATATAAATGCTAAGACATTAAATGAAACACTTTGAAATGTTGAAATATATTTAAAATGACTAATTAAAGAAATATGAGGTACCAGTAAAAAATGCGTTACATTATTAAAAGTAGCTTATTTTGCTACATTGAAGTCCAGAAAAATATATAATGTTATGTGACCTTTCTATGTGAATGCTATTGAACAGACAAGAAACAAATATATTTTCTAAGATTTATACTCTAGATCACAATGATAATAATTAAGTTTCAAGTGTCATTTTTTTTTTCTTTAGTGCTAGAGGAAATAGTTTCCTATTAATGTCTCTCTGCTCGTCTGCTTAAGTTTGTATGACTCCATTCGATTTCATTCTGAAGACTGACAATCTTTTTAGTTTTAACAAAGGAAAGAACACTTTCTAAGGAATCAAAATCTCTTGTACCTTCAGCTAGAAAGATTCTTATTCATCCTTTAAATAAGATATGATTCTTAATACCATATTTCATCAGGGACTTTAGCAGATGTAAAATTACCTTCCTTTTTTACATTACCTTCTGAGAATCTTAGTTATCAAAACTGTTACAAGAACTATCAATTTTCAACAAAGAACTTCACCATTCAGTTCTAATCACAACTTCTTTTTCCAAACATGATATAAAATTAACTATTATAGACTTGGAATGGGGCTCTCTTCTTTACTGGTTGCATTGTAGGGGATCTATGTGCTTTCTCAATGATGTAGGTCAAACCCACTTGAAAATTTAAAACTTTTTAAATCCAGATGATGAGACGTTATCCATGCTGTCTTAGTCACACATAAAGTTCTTAAATTATTTCTTCTTTCTTGCTTTTCATAACCATCCACCATTTCTAGTAACCAATTATTTTTTTACAGTAACAACTCAGTTGGCCAGATTCATTAACAGCCTCATGAAGTACATGTTATTTAACCAATCCATCATGGTGGAGGTATTCGGGAAGTTATAAAGCAATTGTATGCACTTAGTGTAGGCTTTTGTCATGAGCACCAAAACTCTTTGGAATACAGCCAAAATTGCATTTAGGAAAAAATAAAACATGTTAGAGGTTGCCGCTGCTATTATTATGCTGTATGTGCAACAAGCTTTAAATTAGAGTGCTGCTGCTGCCAGACCTCAGGCAAGAAGAAGGGTGTTTAGACCTTGTTTCACTTATGGACTGTATGAAACAGAAACTATTGAGAGATACAGGGTGGACAGGGAAACACCGGAGAAAATATGTAACTTCTGCTGCCTCCATCTCAGGCACCAGGAAATCACGAAGAACCCATTTCAGTGAAAACAATGGTATGTCCAGAATTATATATACTAGCAGCTGGCACTTTCCAGAGACCCACATGGGATACATTAAGGGTGTCACAAGCATCAGCCTCTATAATGTTATATCAGATTTTAAATGCAATACTACTATATGCAAGGGAGCAGATTTGTTTCTCACAAACCCCACAGGACAGAACAATAACCATGCAGGACTCCTGTGCAGTAGCACACATTACTGAAGTGTTGGGGGCTGTAAATTGCACACACATAGAAATAAAGGCCCCACCTGGGAAACAGGGAATAAGGTACATCAACAGAAAAAGTTTCCACTCAATAAACTCTCAGGTTGTCTTTAATGCCCAAGGGATCATTTACAATGTCTGTGCAGTTAACCTATACAGTTTCCAAGACTCACACATATGACACACTTGTGAGCTGTACATCAGGTTTACTAGGGGTGACATTCCTCAAGGCCATCTAGTTGGGGATGCATGTTATGCACCAGAGCCCTGGCTCGTAACACCCATGAGAAACCTACACAACCCCACTGAGCAAGGATACAGTGAGGTCCATGCTCAAACTAGGAATATCATTGAACATGTGTTTGGATTGCTGAAATCAAGGTTCCATTGTTTAGACACATCAGGAGGTGCATTGCCGCATGATATAAGCACCTCTGCTGAAATAATTAAAGTCTGTGCCATGTTACACAATATAATGCTCAGGAAACAACTTCAGCAAGGACAGTTAGGGGCTGGACCACAATTTCAAAGACCACAGGCAAGGCCAGCAGCAGCAGTGACAGCAAATCAGGCTAACAGACGTAGGTGTGCACAGTATGCCCTGGATCTGGTTAAGAAGCAAAGGATAGCACACACACTTACTACCTAGCTCAAAGCCTAAGATCCCACACACACATACAAATAAGAAAATTGATACCTTTCAAACAGCACAACCTTTATTTAACCATGTAATGGCTGTGTTCTGATGGCAACAAACAGGGACATCCCCATAGACACAGTTTATACCTGCACTTACAAGATAAGTGCGAAACCTGTAACAATAAACAAATATGTAACAGAACTGATTACTCTCATGTGGTAATATGCAATATGACCCTATGCAGAGCATTTCTCTAAGATTCACAGTTATGTCAGTAATATCTTCTCTGTCAAACTTTTGATATATTCACTTATGTATCATAAACAATACTCTGCATCAAGTATTTTAATTGACCGTCATCTATAAAATATGGATCAGGTCAATCATACCCTCATTTGCACATGTATACCAAGAAGCAACACTGCAGTGACTAATTCCATTGCTGTTATAACATTACTAACTGAAATACAATGAGGTTCAGCAATTATAGAAGCAATCATTCACAAATGAGTATGAACAAGAAATCAACAGCTTTTCTGTGAAGAGGCAAATATTAGCTATCCACTGTGTGCATCAGACATATATGCAACTCTAAGTCACAAAGACATGTGCAATGGGCAGGAGACAGCCATCATCATTTGCACAGGGTGGGCGGGGAGGGTTAGGAGGTAAAGGCTGACACCATAGAAGTGATTGTGTGCAATTAAGAAGCACATGCATCTCCCAGTGTAGTGTTCAAAGCCTGCAACAAGAGATGTATAGCACTCAACAGCGCTGTTTAGACAGTTTGCTTGTGTGTGAAGTGGTATGGGCAAGTACAAAATGTTTTTTCTATGTGTGTGTTCTGCATGAACACAATCAAGCATTGTGCTACCACTACATCTTGGCAGCTTGGACGGATGTGAGCTGTGCACAGTAAAGTACTCATTTCAGTATCATCACCCCAGCAATGAGAACCACCTCACCAAGGAATTGCACTGCTACTTCCACTGCCCTGTCAAGGAGTCGATGTCTGTTAGATGAGCCCTCCTTATGACTCTGCCCAGGGCCACGACTCTGTGGCCTACCACATCTAGATGTGGACACTACAATCACTGATGGAGCAGTGAATGTAGTGTCACTGAAGGAGCAGGATCTTGAACAGCCACATCTACTAACACTAGAAGCTGTCCACCTTGCCAAAACAGATATTCCATCACACACACAGCCAGATCCAGTGGGTCATATCATGTCTAAGGATTTGCCCACACTGTCCAGGGAGTCACTCACATCTGAATACATTATGTTTAGTTGTTGAACTATTTCTTCTGAGGCCCTGATGGAACATATCTGTGCCTCCACTATGGGCCTACACATATGTCTAGTGTCACCTAATGACACACCAGCATCAGGAGGGGAGTGGACAGCAGACCTCCTTTGAGCACCTCTACCAACACTCCTGTGTGGCACCATAGCCTCACAATGGCTACCAGGAGAAGCAACTGGCTCTGCAACCAGAGTAACCACACTAGCCTTATCAACTGTGTCACCCTCAACTTGTCCCATGTCAAAGGTCTCTGTGTCATGACTATGCATAGGCATACTGGCTGATTCTTAAATAATGGCAGGGAATCCGGGGGTCACAACCTCAATGTCAAAATGACCCTCTGCATTCCCAGACTGCGCTTCTTCATCACCACCATCATCAGAGGCTACAGATACTTCAACATCAGGTGGTAGGAGTTCCACAGTGTCACTCTCAGGATCACTAATGATAGCAATCAATAAATACAGCAAACAAAAACATGGAGAATAAAATTTGATCACATATTTTTCTTGTATGACAGGTGTGTTAAAACGTTTAAGAGATGCTGAAGAAACACAAACATTACTCTAATATAGACGTGAATCTACCTTATATACAGTAGTACTAATAACCATATGTATACTTACCATGAGCAGGTCGGCTGGCAGCCTGCACTCTAGAAATGCCTGTATGTGAGGAATGGAAAAGAAAAAATTCTGTTGAGTATCACAATGCAAATGAAACAAGAAAAGAGAAAAATCCATTCAGAAGTGCAGATTAAAAATGTTCTCATACAAAAATTGGATTCTCTCCCATCCCCAAAGCAAACTCATCTATTTCTGTATATGACTGTAGTCTAACTCACAGTTGTCACTCTCTCTCTCTCTCTTTATATATATATCTATATATATATATATATATATATATATATATATATATATATATATATATATATATATATATATATATATATATATATATATATATATATATATATATATATATATATACGAAATAGACTATATATATATATATATATATATATATATATATATATATATATATATATATATATATATATATATATATATATATATATATATATCAAACAGACATCTTAGCTATATGCATATAAAGCTATAACAATGACACTTGCATTTTTTATACCTGGAAGATCTGCTTGTGACACTGTAAGTCTGTCATCCACATCTACTCCAACATTAAGATTTCTGGTGGAACCCTATGCTGAGCTATCTGAATCTATGACAGTGGATGGAACTCATGTTTCTTTTAGTGGTGGTTTGGTAGCAGGACCAGTCCCCAGGCCACCTGTTCCCAGGCAATTGCAGTGGCCCCATGGTAGGCAGAGGTTATCATGTTACTTGCCCAGCATTATATCTGGGAGTAAGTTCTCCCATGCCCTTCAACAACATTAATATTATTTACGAACTGCTGCCATATCCTGTCTTGGGTAGATTGGTCTCCCCTACTTCTCCATAACAGAAAATCTCCATGGTGACTTAAGGCCTGGATAATGCCTTCATTTTCTGCATCACTATATGATGGCTCACATGGTACAGATGTCTTCTTTGGTGCCATATCCCTGTATAAGATGAAACAGAAAACAGACACACATAATTACATTTAAAATATACAGACAGGATGGTTGAAAATGCATGTATCCAACATGTGCATAAACAACTGAAACATGTTAATTGCTTACTATGACTACACCTAAGTTAGGACCCCCCCCAAAAAAAAGATCTTTAAAAAATCAAATATCAACACCAATCTATAACATTTTTGTAATGGAGATAGCACAGGTTTAACTGTGTAACACTTTCCAACATTAACAATAACAAGTAGAATTAAAGCAATAGAAATGTAACACAAACACAAAACTATTATGATTGCCATATCCACTGCTGATAGAGATCAGTTAGGTAGAAATTCACAACCAGAACACATTTTTCTACTTCTGTTAACACAAGTAAAAACACCAGATTTTCTTATCTCCAACAACTATACAAACATCAAATGACATACAAACTAAAAAAATTGTCATGTAGCATTCAGTAGCATACTTTTAGTAATAAAGGCATTGCTATACCAAAAGAAAAGGATAAAAGAAAAAAATGCTAGATAATAAAACTGCTTTTCATTGGTCTCAGCAATTCACCTTTTTGTGTTAAACTAAAAGCATTAAGAAATAGCAGCATACCTTGACAGTAAATACTGCAGAAAATGAATAATTAACCCAAAGTTGTGTTTTTCTAGCAGTATTGAGCTCTATGGTGCAAAACAGTCTCCCCAGTATGATACAAGGGCATTAGCTCCATGATTACCTTTCTATAGTACAGGGTAAGCCCTGTGAGCAATGTGAGAATGCAAATGAGGTGGGAAATCATTAACATGCATGAATACCACAAACTGCACTAAGTATAGGGAATGTAAACATAGTGTAAAGCTACTCTATTACATGCACATGCCCTAGCAATACAAGAATGAGAATTGAAAAATGTTCTCTGTTAATGGTTTGTAGGTGTCTGATTACTCTGACTGCAGAATCAATCAGGTTTCACAGTCTCCTCTCTTTGATGTACACTTATTGAGGGTGTGTCAGGGAAAAGAGATCTATCAAAAAGTCTGAAAGTTCATTACGTGATTTAGGAGAGTGACAGTCTTAACATGCCCCTTTGTAAGAAATGTTGTTCATATTAAAAGGAAATATTTAAGTATTGATAAACACAGCATCTGATAATAAAACAGAAATATACTTGCTATTATGAAAGCATAGATAATGAAATGAGGCGCTACACAGAAAGAAAAGGATACACTTGCAGTGTTTGCAGTCATTGATTAATATTGTGTGAGTACATGGATATGCCAACTGGTTGCAATGTCTCAATCATCCAGACATCCACTTCCAAATGTGAGAGGACAACTTTCATAACTCTTTCTGTTGCAGTTTCAATGTGACTTGATACAATGTCACATTATCACTATGTCTAAGCTCTTTTTCTCCTTGGTAATATATGTTGTTGTCTGTGGCAACTCTGGGAAATACTGTTAAATGATTGCTTTCAATACCCTTGTTTTAGGGTTCAAATCTATACAGGTCCCTGTTGCAAGATAATACATTTGCTTAAATATGTGGAATGTACATTTAAAGTATTTGATCTACATTTATTTGTTCTCTTTTTTTCTTCTATCATTTGTGCAACATTTGGCATTGCGCATCATTGACTTGCAGCCTTAAATAGCACTGAACTGCATTTCACTGCCCAGTGTGAAAACTTATTTGGACTGCCATCAATAGTGCAATGAAGACCAGAATTGTTGCAATTTCCACAGCAGTCTGAACAGTACCTACTGAATAAATTAAAATTGTCACACTCCTATCTCTGTGGCATGATAAGTAAAGGTATTGATCTTAGAGGAATAGTACAGGCGATGGAGAGATTGAAATCTGTTCCTCATGCACTCATTTTGTTATATGAATGTGTTGATGTGAGAACCTCAAGTAATTGTTTATTCTGTATTTGTGTTGCTTCTAAACTGTTTGCACTTTAAAAGTTAGTTTTTGTTTAATTAGGTTAACTGAAACTAACCAACCAACTAGCTGTTTAATTAGGTTAACTGAAACATTTCCTCTGTGTAATTATCTTTTGGCTAGTGGGGGCTGGTTCTTTTGTGTTCTTGTAAAAAAAAAAAAAAGAAGCTGTTCTGGTTTTTAAGCCCTAACTTTGCTAGGGTTTCTGTCTTTTACACACAGTGCAGACTGGAGAAGTTGTTGACTGCAACTGAGCTCAAAATATAAGTATCTTGATTTTTTTTTGATTATTTTTACAGATTACTGTTTTTAAAATTTAATATATATAAAGCACTTTGTCTATTCAGTATCTTCACAAATCCTTATCTATTTAAAAACTTTAATTTGTCTCTCTAGTGCTTGCTGTCTGTAGGCTATTTTGTCCCACCCTCCCTCCCTGTTGGTGTCTTGCTGTTATACTTGGTGGCTTTGCAGTTGCCCGCCCCTACTGTGACACACCTCCCAGTCTAGTGTCATTAGCTCATTCTGCCTAATACAGAGAGAACATTTGATAAGGCCTTCTGTTCCTCCTTTTTCCCTTTCAAAAAGTAAAACAAAACTTTTTTTTTTTTCTTTCGCCTGAACCTTCTTGTGTTCTGACTGTACTTCTCAAACATTTTGGAAACATACAGTATATTTCAGAGCACTTGTTATAACTGGATTTGCTATAACTGATTTAAGTATTTTTTTCTGGCTTTTTGATTAGTTACTGCTTAGCGACTGCATTTTTGCCTGTTTATACAGCTCTGCATTCTATTTAAACTGTTTTTGTGTTGATTAACTGTTTTGCACTTGTAAAAAGTTATTTGTTGCTTAATTTTACCTGTAGGCTAACAAACTCAAGTGCGCTAGCCGTTTAAAAGCATTTATAGCATTTGCTGTCTGTTTTTCCTCTGTTTTCTGCAAAAAAGACAAAAACAAAAAAGCAAAAAATCTTGTTTTCCCGCCTTACTGAACTAGAATAGTCCAGTCTTCAGAGTTTGCTGATCTCTGGGCTTTGTCTTGGTTCCTGTGCTATTCCATATCCTTATTTGGATAAAAGGAAGCTTCTTTGTTCACCAGTGGGAGTGGGGAGCACTGAGCAGCCTATTTGTCCCTAGAGGAGTGGTACCAGCCAGAAACTTGTAGTCTATTGGCCATTTCAGGTCAATTCCTAGCTCTTTTCAACCCCCTGCTATAAAGCCCACTTTAGCATGCTTTTTCACTTGTATTCAACTCAGCACAGCTCCTCGTGGTATCCTGCAGAGTTCTACAAGCAGCATAGAGCAAAAGAGTGACTTTTTCCTGATTTAAGTATTTTTTTCTGGCTTTTTGACTATTTACTGCTTAGCGACTGCATTTTCGCCTGTTTATACAGCTCTGCATTCTATTTAAACTGTTTTTGTGTTGATTAACTGTTTTGCACTTTTAAAAAGTTATTTGTTGCTTAATTTTACCTGTAGGCTAACACACTCAAGTGCGCTAGCCGTTTAAAAGCATTTATAGCATTTACTGTCTGTTTTTCCTCTGTTTTCTGCAAAAAAAAAAAACAAAAAAAAAAAAAAAAAAAAAAAAAAATCTTGTTTTCCCACCTTACTGAACTAGAATAGTCCAGTCTTCAGAGTTTGCTGATCTCTGGGCTTTGTCTTGGTTCCTGTGCTATTCCATATCCTTATTTGGATAAAAGGAAGCGTCTTTGTTCACCAGTGGGAGTGGGGAGCACTGAGCAGCCTATTTGTCCTTAGAGGAGTGGTTCCAGCCAGAAACTTGTAGTCTATTGGCCATTTTGGGTCAATTCCTAGCTCTTTTCAGCCCCCTGTAATAAAGTCTCGCTTAGCGCGCTTTTTTTCGCTTGTATTCAACTCAGCACCGCGCCTTGTGGTGTCCTGCAGAGTTCTACAAGCAGCAGAGAAAAGAGTGACTTTTTCCTGATTTAAGTATTTTTTTCTGGCTTTTTGATTATTTACTGCTTAGCGACTGCATTTTTGCCTGTTTATACAGCTCTGCATTCTATTTAAACAGTTTTTGTGTTGATTAACTGTTTTGCACCTTTAAAAAGTTATTTGTTGCTTAATTTTACCTGTAGGCTAACACACTCAAGTGCGCTAACCGTTTAAAAGCATTTATAGCATTTACTGTCTGTTTTTCCTCTGTTTTCTGCAAAAAAAAAAAAAAAAAAAAAATCTTGTTTTCCCGCCTTACTGAACTAGAATAGTCCAGTCTTCAGAGTTTGCTGATCTCTGGGCTTTGGCTTGGTTCCTGTAACTGTTCCATATCCTTATTTGGATAAAGGGAAGCTTCTTTGTTCACCAGTGGGAGTGGGGAGCACTGAGCAGCCTATTTGTCCCTAGAGCAGTGGTTCCAGCCAGAAACTTGCAGTCTATTGGCCATTTTGGGTCAATTCCTAGCTCTTTTCAACCCCCTGCTATAAAGCCCGCTTTAGCGCGCTTTTGCGTGATTTAGCGAGTTGCCCATAGAGCACCATCGGGCAGCGCCGGTTAAACAAGGTTAAACTATTTCTGGCTCCGTAAAGTCTGCTCTTCAATTTTTCCCTTAGAACTTCTCTACTTGCAATCTAAACAGTCTATTCTCTATCTCAAAAGCTCAGCACTTGCTCCTAAAGCATTTTTATATAGATAAAGTACTTATATACTAAACAAAGTACTATATTAGCCTAGAATCCCCTTGAGTACCCATTTCCCTATAGGTCCCTTCTGACTTAGTTACACAGCAAACTTTTTCACTTTTTCTAGCATGTCAAAGGGTCAGTTGCTAGCGTCCTCTCCTGTTCATCTGGTGAATCTGGGCATCTTGAGGCAATGTTACAATTGCCTCATGTACACAGACAACCGACTCCTTCTCCCACAAAACACAAATACATGTGAGAGATGCAACTATATAGCCAAACTGGAGGCTGAGCTCTCTCAACTCAGGAATGGCAAGACCAGACAGGAGGAGAAGGAAACCACGCACACCACAAACCCAGTTTCACATAGAACTATCACAACTGCAAAACAAACACATAAACACACAAAGACATACTGGAGGCACTGATCAAAAATCTACCAAAACTACAGAGGCCTCCAAAGCAGACACCCAAGCAACTGCCACCTCAAGACATAAGACATGCAACACATAGCTCTCAAAGTCAGTGTGCTAAACAGTCACAGCCCTTAAGGCCAAACACAATGCCAGACACACTTGTTATAGGTGACTCCATAGTCAGACACACTGATGTCCCACTCACCAGACTGAACAAGGAAAAGATCACAGTAAGCTGCCTGTCGGGTGCTAGAATTCGCCACATAACACAAGTACTCAGGTCACTCCACAGCAAGTACAAGTATGACTCAGTCATTGTCCATGCCGGTGTGAACGACCTGAGGCACCTCCCTGGACTACATGAAAAGAGACATAGAGGAGCTCTCAGATTATGTAGCCCAGGCCGGTATGACCCTGACCCTGAGCAGTATCCTACCCTCACCAAGAATGATGCCACAATACAGAGACAAAATGATCAGCTTTAATAATTGGCTTAATTACTGGTGTCATTCTGAGGGGATCCAATGTCTGTCTGCCTGGGATGACATGCGTGACAAGCCACGCTGCTTCGCAAGGGACGGCTTGCACCTGTCACCCCTGGGCTTCCGGATATTGTCAAAGGCTCTTGCCACCCCCATAGTGCCTTTTTTAGGCAAGGCTCAAATGATAAACCTACCGCCCTAGAAAACAAAAATGGAAAAAAACTAAGGGTAATACTGCTCAATGCCAGAAGTCTAAACCTCAAGATGCACGCCCTCAAAGCCCTCCTCAGTATGGAGAACATCGATGTCTGTGCTGTAACTGAAACCTGGTTCAAGGCTCCTGAGAGCACCCCAGCACTATCAGGTTATACCTCATATCATGCGTTCCGGCCCCAAAATCCGGACCAAACCACAAAAGGAGGGGCAGTATCCATATTCATAAAGGATACCCACACCTCCAGGTTAGTGGCAATGCACAAAGCATCGGAGACCATCCAGGTGCAATTAACCATAGGTAAAACTGCCCTACAGTTTATAGCATGCTAAAGACCACCCTCTCAAACTCAGGAAACCCACACAGCCTTCCTGAAGACACTGGAGAGTATGAATGTCTCTCCAAACACCATCATATTGGGTGACTTCAACTACCCAAACATAGACTGGGAACATTACTCAAGCCCCAACACCCTAGCCCAAAGGTTCCTGGAGTTCATAAACTCAAATTCTATGGAACAACTAGTCACCATTCCCACAAGAGAAGAAAATATACTAGACCTGATCATCACAAACATGGGGACAATATGCTCCACACTGGAAGTATATCCCTCATTGGTGAGATCAGATCATAAATTAATCTCACTGGAGATCCACATCCCGAACCCAACCCCAGCAAAAAAGACCACAGTGAAGAACTTCTCAAAAGCAAACTTCACACTTCTTAAGACTGGAGTGGTATCCTTCAAGGCCCCCGAGCCAGTGGAAACCACAACCCACGCTGCTGAAACCCTTACAAATGCCTTCTACGAGCACCTCCAGGAATGTATGGATCAAGCAATCCCTAATAAAATCACGACCCTTTCCACCAAAGGCAGGCGCCCGGTCTGGTGGACCCCAGCCATAAACAAACTCTACAACAAGAGGAGAAAGCTACTACATGACAGAGCAAAATCCCTAAAAGGGAAGGCATCTCTGATCAATACTAGCAAAAAAACTACAATCACTCGTAAAATCATCCAAGGCCAACTTTGAGAGAAAAATCGCTAAAGACACAAAAGACAATCATAAGGCCTTCTTTAGCTATGTTAGAAACCTGGGTGGAAACTCCCAGATATGCTCAGAATTAGTTCAAAATGATACAAAAATCACTGAACCCACAGACATTGCCAACATACTGGCAGACAGGTTCAGTGCAAATTTCTCCCCTCCCTCCCCCCCAAAAGGAGAAATATCTATCCCACCAGAGTCTAGCCTCCCAAACATCTCAGATGCCCAGGTGAGAGGTGCTCTCTCTAAAGCAAAAAACACAGCATCAATGGGACCGGACGGTGTCCCCAGCTGTGTGCTACATGAACTCAATGAGGAACTAAACCCACACATAAGGCTGCTGTTTAATCTTAGCCTTACTACAGGATATGTACCCAAAGAATGGCGTATGGCAACTGTGGTCCCAATCCACAAAGTCGGTGCTTCTACGGACCCTGGAAATTACCGCCCCAAAAGCTTGACGAGCCTTGTCTGCAAAGCTATGGAGAGGATCATAATGGAACTCATAAATAAAGACATTGGGGACCTACAGACACTGGATCCTACCCAATTTGGCTTTGTCAAGGGCAGATCCTGCCTCTTGAACTTGGTCGACTTTTTCAAAACAGTCACTAAGGCCATTGATGAGGGTAAGGCAGTTCGCCTACCTTGACCTAGCAAAAGCGTTCGACACAATACCCCACTCGGGCATCATAGAAAAGCTAACCAGCTTAGATGTAAACCCATATGTCACAAGATGGGTTGCAAACTGGCTCAAGGACAGAGCCCACAGGGTTAGAGTTGCTGGTGCCATGTCAGACTCTAAGCCGGTCACGAGCAGTCAGTCATGGGCCCCCTCATGTTCGGCATTTATTTTTCTGAAATGCAGGCAAACATAAGGGCATTGTGGCTGACAAAATTTGCAGATGACCGCAAACTGGGCACCATAATTGACACTCCATCAGACACAGGCATCCTCCAGAGAGGTCTCATAGAAATGGATAACTGGTGCCAGAGCCATGGCCTTACGCTAAATGCCAAAAAATGTATAGTCATACCCTTTGGGAAAAACAAGGTAACCCTTAATTACCACATAGGTGGTAATCCATTAAACATGGGAGAAGTTATTAGGGACCTGGGGACCCAAGTTGACAGTAACCTCTCTTTTGACACTCACATTGCCAAAGTGGTTAGGAAGACCTTCTACATTGCCCACCTGATCATGAAGGGATTCACATCCAGATCAGGAGAGGTCATTGTACCCCTGTACTCTTCACTTATCAGACCAATGATTGAGTACAACGCCCCATTCGGAATGTACCTTACCCGACACCTGCAGCAGTTGGAAAGACCCCAAAAGTTCCTCACCAAAAGGATAAAGGCTCAAACATATGTCATCGCTGCCCGACTGAAGAAACTCCAGCTCTATTCAGTCGCATACCGTCTGCTCAGAGGTGATCTGTGCCTGACATACAAGGCCATGTCCAACCTGGAATTAATGGATATGCTCCACCTCAAAAAATCCAAATCCACCAGAGCCACGAGAGCAAGAGACTTAAACCTCAACACAGATATAAATAGGACGTGCTGGAGGGACAGATTCATCACCCAGAGACTCCCTACACTATGGAACAGAATCCCAGTCCATGTGAGGCAGAGCCCTCACTGACTCTGTTCAAGAGAAATCTTGACGAGTGGATGGAAGATCGTAGGTTTACCCCGGGAATCATCTCTGTGTCACTGCTGGACAGAGGCACAGCAAACTAATGGGTATAGTATTCTCATCCTAAGGGGTGGTGAAAGCCACACACACTCTGGCTAGGCTTATAAATGCCCTAGGGCAGATAGCCTAGTATGAACCTATGAACCTATGAACCTATAAATTTAACTGTTAGGCTAACACACTCAAGTGCGCTAGCCGTTTTAAAGCACTTACTGTTTGTTACTGTATCTTTTTCTTCTGTCTCTGAAAAAAAGAAAAAAAAATCCTTGTTTTCCCACCTTACTGAACTAGAATAGTCCAGTCTTCAGATTTTGCTGATCTCTGGGCTTTGTCATAGTTCCTGTGCTATCCATATCCTTATTTGGAAAAGAGGAAGCTTTTTTGTTCACCAGTGGGAGTGGGGAGCACTGAGCAACCTATTTGTCCCTAGAGGAGTGGTTCCAGCCCAGCAACTTGTAGTTTATTGGCCATTTTGGGTCAATTCCTAGCTCTTTTCAACCCCCTGCTATAAAGCCCGCTTTTGCACGCTTTTGTGCTTGTATACGACTCAGCACAGCTCCTCGTGGTGTCCTGCAGAGTTCTACAAGCAGCAGAGAGTGAAAGAGTGACTTTCCTTGATTTATAAGTATTTTTTCTGGCTTACTTTTTGACTACTGCATCTCGACTGCATTTCACCCAAAAACCCTAGAAATCACCTCTGCATATTGTTTATACTGTATTTGTGTTGCTTCTAAACTGTTTGTACTTTAAAAGTTAGTTTTGGTTTAATTTAACTGTTAGGCTAACACACTTAAGTGTGCTAGCCGTTTTGAAGCATTTACTGTTTGTTACTGTATCTTTTTCTTCTGTCTCTGAAAAAAAGATGCCAGATACACTTGTAATAGGTGACTCCATAGTCAGACACAGTGACGTCCCGCTCACCAGACTGAACAAGGAAAAGGTTACAATAAGCTGCCTGTCGGGCGCTAGAATCCGCCACATAACACAAGCACTCAGGTCACTCCAAAGCAAGCACAAATATGACTCAGTCATTGTCCATGCCGGTGTGAATGACCTGAGTCATACCTCCCTGGACTACATGAAAAGAGACATAGAGGAGCTCTCTGATTATGTAGCCCAGGCCGGTATGACCCTGACCCTGAACAGCATCTTACCCTCACCAAGAATGATGCCACAGTACAAAGACAAAATGATCAGCTTTAACAATTGGCTTAATTACTGGTGTCATTCTAAGGGGATCCATTGTCTGTCTGCTTGGGATGACATGCTTGAGAAGCCACACTGCTTCACAAGGGATGGCTTGCACCTGTCACCCCTGGGCTTCCGGATATTGGCCAAGGCTCTTGCCACCCCCATAGTGCCTTTTTTAGGCAAGGCTCAAAAGACAAACCCACCTCCCTAGAAAACACAAGTGAAAAAAAACTAAGGGTAATGCTGCTCAATGCCAGAAGTCTAAACCTCAAGATGCACACTCTCGAAACCCTCCTCAGTATGGAGAACATCGATGTCTGTGCAGTGATTGAAACCTGGTTCAAGGCTCCTGAGAGCACCCCAGCACTACCAGGTTTTACCTCATATCACGCTTTCCGGCCCCAAAACTTGGACCGAACCACAAAAGGAGGGGGAGTATCCATATTCATCAAAGATACCCACACCTCCAGGTTGGTGGCAATGCATGAAGCATTGGAGACCATCCAGGTGCAACTAACCATAGGCATAACTGCTCTACAGTTTGTAGCATGCTACAGACCACCCTCTCAAACTCAGGAACTCCACTCAGCCTTCCTGAAGACACTGGAGAGTATGAATGTCTCTCCAAATACCATCATATTGGGAGACTTCAACTACCCAAACATAGACTGGGAACATTACTCAAGCCCCAACACCCTAGCCCAAAGGTTCCTAGAATTCATAAACTCAAATGCGATGGAACAACTAATCACCACTCCCACAAGAGGAGATAATATACTAGACCTGATCATCACAAACATGGGGACAAAATGCTCCACACCAGAAGTATACCCCTCATTGGTGAGATCAGACCATAAATTAATCTCACTGGAAATCCACATCCCACCCCCACCCCCTGCACAAAAGACCACAGTGAAGAACTTCTCAAAAGCCGACTTTACACTTCTTAAGACTGAAGTGGTATCCTTCAAGGCCCCTGGGCCAATGGAAACCACAACCCACACCGCTGAATCCTTTATAAATGCCTTCTACGGGCACCTTCAAGAATGCATGGATCATGCAATCCCTAATAAAATCAAGACCCATTCCCCCAAAGGCAGGCGCCCTGTCTGGTGGACCCCAGCCATTAACAAACTTTACAACAGGAGGAGGATGCTACTACATGACAGAGTAAAATCCCTAAAAGGGAAGGCATCTCTGATCAGTACTAGCAAAATACTACAATCACTCATAAAATCATCCAAGGCCAACTTTGAGAGAAAAATCGCAAAAGACACAAAAGACAATCACAAGGCCTTCTTTAGCTATATTAGAAACCTGGGTGGAAACTCCCAGATATGCTCAGAGTTAGTCCAAAATGACACAAAATACACTGAACCCACAGACATTGCCAACATTCTGGCAGACAGGTTCAGTGCAAATTTCTCCGCCCCCTCCCCCCCAAAAGGAGAAATATCTATCCCAGCAGAGTGTAGCCTCCCTAACATCACAGATGCCCAGGTGAGAGCCACCCTCGCCAAAGCTAAAAACACAGCATCAATGGGACCGGACGGTGTCCCGGGCTGCGTGTTACATGAACTCCAAGAGGAACTAAACCCGCACATAAGGCTGCTGTTTAATCTTAGCCTTACTAAAGGATACGTACCCAAAGAGTGGCATACAGCAACAGTGGTCCCACTCCACAAAGGCGGTGCTTCTACGGACCCTGGAAATTACTGCCCCATAAGCTTGATGAGCCTGGACTGCAAAACTATGGAAAGGATCATTATGGAACTCATAAACAAAGACATTGGGGACCTACAGACATTGGATCCTACCCAATTTGGCTTTGTCAAGGGCAGATCCTGCCTTTTGAACTTGGTCGACTTTTTTGAAACAGTCACTAAGGCCATTGATGAGGGTAAGGCAGTTCACACAGCCTACCTTGACCTTACAAAAGCCTTCAACACAATACCCCACTCAGGCATCATAGACAAACTCACCAGCTTAAATGTAAACCCATATGTCACAAGATGGGTTGCAAACTGGCTCAAGGACAGAACCCACAAGGTCAGAATTGCTGGAGCCATGTCAGACTCTAAGCCAGTCACAAGCGGTGTCCCACAGGGCTCAGTCCTGGGACCCCTCTTGTTCTGCATTTATTTTTCAAAGGTGAAAGCAAACATAGGAGGATTGTGGCTGACAAAGTTCGCAGATGACTGCAAACATGGTGCCATAATTGATACTCCAGTGGACACAAGCATCCTTCAGAAAGGCCTCATAGAAACGGATAATTGGTGCCAGAGCCATGGCCTTAAACTGAACGACAAAAAATGTATAGTCATACCCTTTGGGAAAAACAAGATACCCACAAATTACCACATAGGTGGTAATCCGTTAAGTATGGAAGAGGTAATCAGGGACCTAGGGACCCAAGTTGACAGTAACCTCTCATTTGACACTCACTTTGCCAAGGTGGTTAGGAAGACCTTCTATATTGCCCACCTTATCATGAAGGGATTCACATCTAGATCAAGAGAGGTCATTGTGCCCCTGTACTCTTCTCTTATCAGGCCCATGATTGAGTACAATGCCCCATTTGGGATGTATCTTACCCAACACCTGCAGCAGTTGGAAAGACCCCAAAAGTTCCTCACCAAGAGGATAAAGGGTCTCAAACATATGTCATATGCTGCTCGGGTGAAGAAACTCCAGCTCTATTCAGTCGCATACTGCCTACTCAGAGGTGATCTATGCCTGATGTACAAGGCCATGTCCAATCCGGAATCAATGGACATGCTCCACCTCAGAAAATCGAAATCCATCAGAGCCACGAGAGCAAGAGATTTGAACCTCAACAGAGAAATAAATAGGACATGCTGGAGGGACAGATTCATACACAGAGGCTCCCTACACTCTGGAACAGAATCCCAGTCCATGTTAGGCAGAGCCCCTCACTAACTCTCTTCAAGAGAAATCTTGACGAGTGGATGGGAGATCGTAGGTTTACCCCGGGGGTCATCTCTGTGTCACTACTAGACAGAAGCACAGTAAACTAAACCCTAAATGGGCATAGTATTCTCATCTCACGGGGTGGCGAAAGCCACACACACTCTGGCTAGGCTTATAAATGCCCTAGGGCAGATAGCCTAGTACGAACCTATGAACCTATGAACCTATAATGTCAGTACTGATTAAAAGTGACATACAGATAAGCCATATGAAATTATGCAAATATTAGTTTTGTGTGCTGAGCTATGAAAACATTTCTGCTGATCCCTGTGGCCTTCTCCATTTCCATGGCATTAGCTAAAGTCCTGATATTGTAATATATGTGATAATATTGATGTGTTAATGAGATGTGAGTTAGCTGACTGTATCACTGCAATGCAGTGATCAGTGCTACATATAGAGTGTAATTAATTTCATTTGTCTTCAAGTTATTGCTTAAAAGTTGTTTGAATGCTTCTGATAAATATTAACTTCTGTATTTGCCCTCTGCTTGTCAATTTGAAAGTCACTTTCACGTCTTAAGGGAAAAAGTGAAAAATTTTGTTTAGGCTGCCATAGGTATAGCAAACCAACCTGGCAGTATTGCTTGGGCATCACACTCTGGATAGTACTCAGGGGAGGAAATACACCTGGCAAGTAACATTTTGTGTGCACAAGGTGTAATTGTACTCAAAGCTGGATCCAGCACAAGGCAACCTAGGCAGCAGCCTAGGACCTGTTTTGGCTAGGGGAGGTGATAACAAATAAAAATTTCTTGTCTAAGTAGCATAATCTGAAAGGCATTCATAAACACCACAGGGTATTAGGACCTTGTGGAAGTCTTTCTGAAGGAACACAGGAGGGTTTTAGGATCTTGCAGGAGACTTACTGCAAGAAAAGCAGGCCCCAAAAAGATCAGCATTAGGACATTGTCCTAATGTAAACCATGGAAGATTTTGAAAACAGAAGCCAGGTGTCTTTGAGATTGAAATAGATACTGAATAGCGGATCAGCATGGAAGACTGCCAAAGGTTTAGCTAGCAACAGAAGCCAAGAGAAGCTTATGGATATGCTGTCCATGGGAGCAGCTATGTAAGGACTGAAGTGACACAAAAACAGAAAGTGCAGACTTGAGCAACAGCTATGTGCATGTGTGTCTTTGTGTGTTTATAATGCCTAGTTAAGGATGGCAGGTTGGTTAATTAACTTAGACTCAATACCTGTACCTTGATTACAAGAGACAAGAGCTTCAATCCTCTACACCAACTAACAAACTACTCAAGGAATTGTGAGTTTCAGTGCATTGTGAGTTGCAATGCATCTTCAAGGTATTGTAAGTTTCAGTGCATCTTCATGGAATTGTGATTTCCAAGGGAAGATAAGTTTACTGTCATGCTAAATCTTTCAATGTGCAACTATTTTGTTTACAAATCAGTGTTTGTACTATAGGGAGAGACAGCTATATTATACATTAACACAACTCAACTTCCAAAAATAAAAAAAAATGTCCTTATCACGATGTGTGCCTTTATTAAATTTTACATCACTAAAAATTGGAATGTCACATCTCCAATTATATGGGAAGGCTTTAGCAACCTTGCTATTAAATATATCTCATCTCACAAACCAGTTTATACAAAAACAAAAAAAGAAACACTATTATCAGAATTATTGGGGTTACTTACTAGATGTAATTCTTAACAAAGAAAGATAATCTGTTTACTGACATGATAAGACAAATTTATATTATGCAATAACTGCATTATAATCAGTTTTTAGTTTTTCTTTTTTTTTCTCTTCTTTTCCTTTTTTTATATATCTAATTGTATTCCCTAATTATATTAAGTATAAGTGGTTGAATTTCTATATTTATGTTCTTCATAAAATATGTCTCTTATACTATCCCTCACTTTCTTAAGTGATGTTAAAAACTTTTTGATGATGTAGTGACTTCTCTTGTATATAGTGTATATATATTTCTTGTGCTATTAGTATTTTGAATGTTTCCTTTTTGTACGTACTGTTTGTTTTGTGTGTTTGATTGGCTGTATTGCTGTTAATATCTGAAAATTCAAATAAAGAGATTTTGGAAAAAAAACAGTATTACTAGCACTGCCTTGCCTTTGGTGCAGAAGGCTGAGTGTTCTACTCCCACACTATGTAGATATATTGCTGATGCTGTGGTGCACTTTAAGGGAAGGTAGGGTTACTGGACTGTTAAGTGTGTCCTCCTTTGGGTGAGATGCCTAATAACTTTGAAACTGTTGTCAGTTTGCCAGCCATTCCCTATTGCAATATTACCAGCTTACCATTTTTTATGTAATACAGGTAATTTATTCATCAAGGGCAGCAGGCACTGAATTTGTAAATGAACACTAAAACATAAAGTTGTTTGCCAGCAGAAACCTCTTTATTAGTTACACATCTCTTTAATGTGGAATTATTCAGATGGCATTTACTTCTGCAGAGATGGTGCAGATTGACTGATACTGGTGGATCATGGCAGATTTTGAGTGTCCTTTTATGGTTGAAATGATTTTAAATGGGCAGTTGTGTCACTATTGGTTCATAACTTTGTTTCATTGCTTACTGGAAAAAAATTTTCAAAACTACACATATAAAACTTACTAACAAGTGATGTATTATACAAGGAATATAATTTTGTCAGAAAGGTGAATCAAAGAACACACGTATATATGCATGGTCCTAAAAATGTGTGCCAGGTACCTATGGTTTTCTTTGAATGTGGGTTTCAATGCTATTTCAATGAATGTGAGTTTCAAGGCAGGGACATTTGCTGTTTATGCTAGGTATGTATCCATTATGAGACTGTATTGTTTTGTTTTGGAAATAGCTATCAGTGATTGTGTTACAACATTTGAAACAAAAGTTATAAACTAAATGCAAATATGTATAATCATTGGAGAACCGAAGAAAATAGTATACACACTGACAGGTTTGAACAGTGTTTTTGATAACTGGGGAAGAAATGGACAAATAATTAGACACTGAATGGCCGGGAGGGGGGCTGCTATGAGGGGTGATCCATTACCCTGCCTAAGGCCACGTGAACATGATCCAACTCAAAGTGCAGTGAGCTTAAAGATAATTTGCATCTGATGCACAGTTCAAATCCCTCTAAGTGATAATTTTACAGCCTGCTGTCTGTGTACATATTTAATCACATTTTGTGAAAACACTGTGCTGTTTAAAAAGCAACTGTTGTCACTATTGCTAACAGAAGACGGTCATTAGAATTTTTCAGTTGAATGTAATTCTTGCTGTGATTATTGCTACCTATACCCATTTATTGCATTTAATTTATTTTCTGTTTTTGTTTTCCTCAATCATGTATTTACTTCTAATGTATTTCCCATTTGCTCTACACTCAGCAGCAAGCAATTAAGGTTCATTATCTAAGGAAAAAAGTGAAAATTTGGTGTAGTCTGTCCTAGGTAGAACAAAAATGTGCGGCATTTTTGTACAGCCCTCTGCAACATGAATAGCACCAACGTCATAAAATGTACCTAGCATATGTCAAATTCTGTGGTACAAGATATAACTGAAGTGAACTGAGAGAAATAAGGTACATTAAGCATTGTCCAAATCCTGTTTAGAGATCACATTGTGATTATTCACAATACACACTTTTTTTGTCATTTTAATTTCCATTTGCCCTTCTCTTGGTAACACACAAAGGCAGTTTGCTACCTAAGGAAAAAGTGAACATTTTATTTTAGGCTGCCTTAGGTAGAGCAAATATGCCTGGCAGCATTGCACAGCCCTCCCAACATGGATAGTGCTTACTTCATAAAGTGTACTTGACAGATGTCAAATTCTGTGGTACAAGGTATAACCAAAGTGAATTGTGGGAAATAAGGCTCATGAAGCATTGTCTGAATCCTGTTTAGAGATTTGCAGTTCTTCAGAATATGTACTTTTTTAAGTCATTTCAATTTGCATTTACTGTCTGATTGGCAGAGTATAAGCATGGTTCTCTACCTAAGAAAAAAGTGAAAAATGTAGTTTAGACTGCCTTAGGTAGAACAATTATGCCTGACATCATTGTGAAACCCTCCTCAACATGGATAGTAGTTACTTCATAAAATGCATGTGCCAGATGTCAAATTCTGTGATATGAGATGTTACTGAAGTGAACTGAGAGAAATAAGGCACATGAAGCATTGTTCAAATCATGCTCAGAGATCACATTGCAATTATTCACAATTTTCTTTTTTTTTTTGTCTTTTTAATTTGTATTTGCTTTCTGCTTGGCAGAACACAGACAAAGCTTACTACCTAAGGAAAAAAGTGAAATATTTAGCTTAGGCTACCTTAGGTAGTGAAAATATGCCTGGCAATGGTGTGTTTTCCTTAGGACTCTGTAAAATACTGAGTAAAAAAATTCCAGCTGCCATATGAATATCTCTGTTGCACAAGGTGTAAGTGCAGTGACTGTAGATAATGAGTACAGCTGATTAAGGGTTCAAATCCAGCAACTATATCCTTTATACAAAGGGTGTAAGAAGTCCATTTCTCACAACATTTTGCTGAGGACTGTAATACTAAAGAAAAATGACAGTATTAAAGTTGTTTTTGCAAGCAATTTATCAGTAATCCTTGCATAATTATACTTCTCTATTTGACATATATAATTATTATAATAATTAATGTATAATTAATGTTTCACATATAAACTTAAGCTAATGCATGGATCTTGCCATACCCAATAGAACCAAGATGCTCTCCTCCAGAAAAAGGAAGCCATTCTGGAGATCCCCTGCCATAAACAAACTCTACAACAGAAGGAGGAAATTGATGCAGAATAAGGTGAAGTCCCAAGACTGGAAAAACTCCCTTATCAGCCTCAACATAAAGTTGAGATCCCTCATCAAATCATCTAAATCTAGTTATGAAAACAGAATTGCAGCAGATAGCAAAGACAACCACAAAGCCTTCTGTAGTTATGTAAAGAATCTCCACGGCAATACCCAGATATGCTCTGAGCTACTGCACAATGGTAACTCCTATACCAAGCCAACAGATATTGCCAATATATTGGCTGACAGATTCAGTGCCAACTTTACCCCTCCCCCCGAAGGACGACTCACAATACCAGTAGATTGCCAGGCACCTGGTATTACTGCTGCACAGGTTAAAATAGCACTGTCCAAGGCCAAGAATACAGCTTCTGTGGGACCTGACAATATCCCTGGCTGTGTTCTACAAGAACTACAGAGTGAACTGGCACCTCACCTGTGTGCCCTGTTCAATCACAGCCTCACCTCAGCCTTTGTCCCTACCGAATGGCACACTGCTACAGTCATCCCTCTCCACAGTGGAGGAGCAACTACAGACCCTGGGAACTATTGCCCCATTAGCCTGACCAGTCTGATATGCAAAGCTATGAATGCATCATCATGGACCTAATAAACAAAGATATAGGGAATCTCCAAACTCTGGATCCCACACAGTTTGGTTTTGTGAAGGGTAGATCATGCCTACTCAACATGGTCAACTTCTTTGAGTCAGCCACCAGAGCTGTGGATTAAGGCAAGGTGGTTCATACAGCCTACCTTGATCTGGGCAAGATCTTTGATACCATTCCCCACTCAGGAATCATAGAAAAACTCACTAAGCTAGGCATCAACCCCTATATCACTAGGTGGGTAGCAAACTGGCTCACAGGTAGAACTCACAGTGTAAAAGTAGCTGACTCCAAGTTCGACCAGTCACGAGTGGAGTCCCACAGGGTTCCATCCTGGGTCCTCCCCTGTTTGTATCGACTTCTCTGAAGTTCAGGCCAACATGAGGGGACTCTGGCTGACAAATTTCACAAATGATTGCAAGTTGGGAGCTATTATTAACTCCCCAAGTGATATTGACATCCTACAGAAAGGCTTCACTGAGACCAATGACTGGTGTCAGAACCATGGCCTTAAGCTCAATGCTAAAAAAGTGTTGTCATCCCCTTTGGGAAAAACCCGGTTTCCGTGAGTTACCACATCGATGGTAGTCCACTGAACACAGAAGGCATTAATAGAGATCTGGGAACACAAGTTGAAAGCAACCTCTCTTTTGACCACCACATTGCCAATGTGGTCAGAGAGCCCTTCTATGTGGCACATCTCATCACTAAGGGTTTTGCATCCAGGAAGAAAAAAGGTCATTATCTCCCTCTACTATTCCCTTATTAGGCCAATCATTGAGTACAATGCCCCATTTGGTATGTACCTCACTAAACACCTGCAACAACTGGAGAGGCTGCAAAAATATCTCACAAAGAGGATCCTAGGCCTTAAACATTTGTCCTATATGGACAGACTCAAAAAACTTCAACTATTCTCTCTGTCATATCGCCCAATTAGAGGTGATCTCTGCTTGACTTACAAAACCATGTCTGACCCAGCTCTGTTAGAAATGATACATCTAAAGAAATCCCAATCCCTCTGCACCACATGCTCCAGAGACCTCAACATCATTATCAAAATCAACAGAACATGCTGGAGGGACAGTTTCATAACCCAGAGATTGCCCATGCTATGGAATAGTCTTTCCATACATGTCAAGCAGAGCACCTCACTGGTCCTCTTCAAAAGAAATCTTGATGAGTGGATGGGAAATAGAAAATTCACCCCATGGATCACTCCAGTGTTTCTACTTGACAGAGGCACTGGGAACGAAGGTCGGGTGGCATGATGCCAGGGTAATCCTATGGGCTAGGCTTGTAAAGTTTCCAGGGCCATTAGCCTAGTACACACCTATAAACCTATGAACCTATGTGTGTCCAATTTTCTAGACATGACGATAATATTTAATATAAAATTCACTTGCATATGTATGACGGACACAGTACTTTTCTTATAATCATCATGATTCACCACATATCCCAACTATGTGTTTAGGACAGTTAAGTCTTGTGAAGTTATTTATGAAACATAAACCAGTCTGTATTAATCAACACATTCAATTGCATCCATCTGAAATATATTTACAAACAGAAATACTGATTTTTACATGTAAATGTATTCCCAGAAATAATTAAAGCCACACATACAGTCCTCGCTGAAATGTATCTCTATTCATTCTGAAATTACTCTATGTCTACTTTCCATACTGGGAAAGTAGCTTTCCTGTGGTATTGTCAGTTAATAAAGTAAGTTTCAAATTTTGCATGCTTTACCCATGGGTTTGATGCCCAGCTGGTACAATAATATTTTAACATTGTGTAATCTCCAACATCAACATATGTCACAATTTATCATCGCTGCCATTAAGCATTTCATTGTTGAATCTTAGAAGCTGTGTCAATTGGTTGAGCATCACAAATAGCAAAGCTCAGTGCCATGTGGCATACCTCTACCTCTACATGATGTATGTAGTGCCAGTGTATCTGCCAAGGAATCCATCTGCTTTCAGTTTTGCAAATGCAGTTGGCAAGGATGTCCATCTTTACACAATGCCACTAACATATGAGATCTGCATTGTGTGCCAATTCTGACATATTTTGTTAACTTTGACTTTTGCATTCATGGCTGACAAGGGGGAACATGGTGCTAAATTTAGGGCAAACTAGTGGGGTGCTAAGGACTCCAGGTTATCTGTGGCACTCCTTGTAAAGCACTACAGCTGTAGTCTGCTGCGGGGGGGGGGGGTTATATCAGGTCTCAGTATAAGGCTGAGGCTTGAAATAGCTTAACCAAGGTTGTCCCCAATGTGACAGGCATTCCTCCCAATGGGGAACAATGCTGTCACCACTCTAGTGACCTTAAGAAGCTCAAGCAGCACCTCCTAAGCCAATGGGAGGCTGAATTCAGGACGAGGAATAACCCCCAGTTGTGTAAGTATACTAAACTATAATCTGTCTACCATATGCACTTTTTCATTATGCTTTCATATATATATTTATTTTTTTTTGTAAGGTACAGCTGCAGAGGAGATAACTGCACACCATGAGGTACACCAGGAGAGATTAGTTCACCTCAGAGAGACACAGAGTAAGTATGGTGCATATTCAAGCCATAGTGTTATTTTCATTCTTGCAAGCATTTTGAGCAGGGATTCTCCAACCTTCATCTCAAGCATGCAGGTCTTCCCCAATAACTCTTGTTGCTTGCATCAGGCAATGAGAACACCAGCTTAACTGTGTGATTCAATACCCAGAAGCAGCAATTGCTTTTTATTACTGGATAAGTATTTATAAAATATTAATAGCAATATGTCAGGAAGAAGTAACTATGGTAATTGCAATTATTACATTAGAATGCATATTTGCTATCCATCATACCTTTTAATCATATATGGATGTGTCAGGGGTGTAAAATATGAAATTATCATAGTTTTTTTATTTATTACCAAACCAAACTTATGTAAAAAGAATACAGTATTGCGACATGCCATGTATCTAATTATCACCTTTGTTTGTTTCCCCCAACTTTTCTCTCTCTGTTTTTTTTTTTTCATTTTTTTATTATTATTATTTTTTGGTGGGGGTTATAATTTATTTACAGTCTGCTGTTTGCTTATTTTATTACAGAAAAATTAGTGATCAACAGCAGAGAGGGGTAAATTGACCATTATGGTTTGGCTTGTCATACATCTACAGATAGTCACACAGATACTTGGCACTTCAGGGTCACAACCTATCAGTGTTGCCTCCACAACCCCTGCCCTACCTATTCCAAGTGCATCAGACAGCATTTCCCACCTGCTGGTGCAGTGGTACCCTCCAAGAGCAGTAGTACTAGAGGTGGAGATTTTTGTCATCCAGCAGGAACTGAAAGGGGCTGGTGGAGGATATAACGGAGAGAGGCATTAGTGTGTGTATTGGCAGGAATGAAAAGGTCCTGTACCACATTCCAAAGATAATGCCACATCTGACACTGACCCAGGGAACTGCTGCAGGAGACAGTGATGACAGTTCTGAGGATGAAGACTAGATTCTCTCTGTTCTCAAGCTGTATGTGGGTAAACCTCCAATGTCTCCTTCCTGTCTCCCATCATGGTGTTCCCCAGTCTTTTGTCTGTCTTGCATGTGCTGTATGTCTGACAATGCTTCCTAACTTACCCTCCCTCCCTTACCATGTAATTCCTAAACACGTTTCCCAGCATTCCTCTCCCCTCAAAAAAAAAAAAAATGCCCCATGCATAGCTCTCCACTTCATCTATGTGTCAGCTTGACACAACTGATTTGATCCAGTTGGCCATATAACATTAGTCTGTTGTTGTGACTTTTCACTGGTGTGGTCACTCTGCAGAGTCATTTAATTGCGTGTACAATTATACATTTATGTTATGAAGACATGCATAACTACGGTGCTCTCACACAACCCTCCTGCAAATTCCTGTACTCCTATATTCTTTTCCCAGTTTGTTACCATGTGCTTGCCATCCGTATTTTCTCCATTGCCCTATCCACCTTTTTTACACATGCTTAATTTGGTCAAAAATAGATTCGGACACAACACATATGGCCAGAAATGCCCCTTAGAAAAGCTTTCACTTTATATTCTTAGCATTTGGGCAGAGTTTGGAGTAGTGCAGCAATGCTGAGTGACACTGAATGCTGTTTAACTTCGTATTGAAAAGCTGAAAATTTATATTTAATTTGCAGTGCTCTGGTTACATATGGATTTGCTTAAATCCACTGTGCCATGGTAATGCAGATTAAAGGCAGTACTCTGATACAGTTAATGGACCAGTTATTAGGCTGCTGGATATATTAAAGTAAGAGTTCCTAAAGGATGTGTTGATATAATTACCCTGTTTGTAGAACATATGTTTTTCCATAGTGTCATGGGTTCACTTATAGCTGCATGTCACTTTACTACTTCATGACAGTTTGTATTCCTATCTATTACCTGCAAATGTCTGTATTTCTATCCATATACAACATTTCCATGCATAACATTGGAATATTGCAGCAAGATATCATTTTCAAAAACAGTGCAGCCCCAACAGGGAGACTTTTTAAGTAAACATTATTCTGGCTAGTTACTTATGTTTATTGTACTCTCCTACCACTTATTTTTACCTATAACAAACACTTATTGAACTGAGCATGACAGATTAATGATGATTTAATAATTCAGACTAAAATATTATAGAGATGTACCTACATGTCCCACAAATCATGCTGTTGCCGTTCCTCTCTGCATCTGTGCCCCTCTCTCTCTCTCTCTTTCTCTCTCTCTCTCTCTCTCTGTTCACCTCCTCTGCAAGTATGTTTTCTCTATGCTTCAGGACTGTTATTTTAAAGTTATGAAATAATTCCTTTGTGGTGTGAAGAGCTAATGCTCAAATGTATAGAAATACTTTTGTATAATTTCAAGGGTGCTAATCCGGCTATTACCTAAGTGTTATTGACTGTTTTTGTTATATTACTTAATGTGTAACTGTTGGCTACATATTGTTATGAGATACCATTATCCTTCTTCAGTGATATTTTAGTTTGTCCCTCCCTCATGTCACCCTGTTGATGTATCTTCTCCTTTTGTATCATTAATCTTCTACCTCAGCATTTGACACCAGACAAAAAATGCAACTAAGGTGCAATGAAAGTGCACAGCTTAGAGTAACATCTTGTGATTTTTCTTGCATTTATCTACATTACTCTGTCTTTATTCACACCACTGTGCTAAGCTATGTTCAGTCAGTTGAACATACGTTTCAACAAACTGAAGATTTAGATGTACAGATTATAGTGGTCAACAGGGTAATGAAGATGAATACATTCATTCATGTTTACTGAAATGTGTTGTCACATATTAACTATCAGAAGTATGACTTTGACATCTAAGTTCAACACTTTTAAGTTATGATTACGCATACATTAACATTTTGCCATCAGCAGAGCAATTCAGCTTAGCATCACTGCACTCAGAGTAAAATAAAAATGAGAAAATCAAATAATATAGTTGTATGTTGCACAACATTTGTATGTCTGCTTTAATTTTGCTAATAGGTGATTTTGACTACAGAATTATGTCAACTCAATTCATTTGTTTAATATATGTCTGCTCTACAGTCTTTACATTTGTACTGTGGCACAAGCTTGGATAACCTATTCTCACATAATCCATCACTGTCATTCTCCAGTGCACGGTATTATATATGACTTGCATGTTTGCCTTTCCAATACATATAGTGACACTATGAGACAATACAAGTGTGCAGTCATTCTGACATGAAGTCACAGGAATGTTTGATTGATAATCCAGTGGTGTACAACAGTCAATGTGCATGTTATCCAACAATGTGGAACATGTCAGTGTTCCTCACAGTAACACAATATGCATTAAGGACAGTCTATCTATTTCAGTAAGACGTATGCCATTACATAGTGATGTTACATTGCCAGTGCATACATATGCACTTACTGGACAACCTCTGATACCATCTCTTCGAAACAATGCATTTTACAACTGTTCTAATACCCTATTTCATATTAGTAATGTCAGTATTTGCCTGTGTTGCTTGTGACTAATACAGTGCTTTCTAGATTGTGTAACTAGACAGGTAGAAGGATTGATACCCAGCATATAAGACTTTATGCTGTATCTACTTCCCTGAAAAGATTACTTTTAATTGTTCATGCTACTCCCTTATCCCATTTTTGGATGAAAAATCCTCTATGAAATACACTGATGAGGTTATCCTGACAAAGGTGCATTCTTCCCTCCCCTTAAGAGTCAGACTTTTCCTGTGGTGCTTGCAACTAACACAATGTTCTCTAGCTTGTCTAACTGGAAAGGAAGGAGGTTTGATGCCCAACATGGAATACGTGTGTGTGTGTGTGTGTGTGTGTGTGTGTGTGTGTGTGTGTGTGTGTGTGTGTGTGCGTGTGTGTGCGTGTGTGTGTGTGTGTATGTGTTTGTTTGTCTGTGTATATATATATATATATATATATATATATATATATATATATTACATATATATATATTATATATATACGTGTGTGTGTGTGTGTGTGTGTGTGTGCGCCTGTCTATCTGTGTGTGAGTGTGACACAGTGTATAACAATTGTTGCTGTATCCAGTTCTCTGAAAAGGTTACATTAAATTGTTCATACTGCTTTCCTATTCTGGTTTTGGATGAAACATTCTCTGTGAAACACACTGATGAGGTAATCCTGAAAAAAGTGCACTCTTATCTCCTAAAGAGTCAAATGCCTTTTTCTGTGCTTGCAACTAATGCAGTGATCTCTACATTATGTAACAGGATAGGTAGTAGGTTTAATGCCCATGTGTGTGTGTGTGTGTGTGTGTGTGTGTGTGTGTGTGTGTGTGTGTGTGTGCGTGCGTGCGTGTATGTGTTAACACTTTGTGCTGTAACAACTTCCTTTGAGAAAATTGCATTCAGTTGTTTACACTGCTCCCTTATCTAACATTTGGATAATACACCATCTGTGAAACACAATGATGAGGTCATCCTGACAAAATTGCATGCTTTCCCCTTAAGAATCAGACTTCTCCAGTGGCATTTACAACTAATACAGTGTTTTTTAGATGGTGTAATTAGATAGGTGACACCGTTGTCTACAGTGTGGTCCCCATGGGTTGACTTTAATCCCTGTCAGAAATGCAGTCACTGTAAGTCAAACCAATTTTTCTCATTTTTAGATAATGTTCTCTTATCCAATATATGAAAAACAAGTTTTGATATATCACAAAGAAAATTATACCTATTTAAAAATAATATATTTGAGTTTAATAAATTATACAGACATTCATTCTGTATAATTTATTAAACAGAACACTAGGCAAAGTGAAAAATGAAATATTGTTTAACGGACCCTTGTTTATTAATGGGACCATAGTAAAAACTGAAGAGCAAACACATTTAAAAAAAGAAGTTATGTCTTACCATAACGTTCCATCTGTGTTGTAGATCTTTGTTCATTCATTACAAATAGGACCTCGGTTCCATCCGTGGAACCAATATGGCATTTCCAAGCTAGCGCCAGCCAAAAACTCTCAGCTAAGACCTACCCATAATGCCCATCTCCTAGTTACTCCAGATCGAGTTTGCCCACCCTTAGATAATAGATGTAGTAATAGAAAAAATAGCAGGAGGCTCTGTCTGACCAAATACCCTAACCAGGAGTTCCTAAAGTCCACCAGGAGTCCAGGCAGGGGGAAGGAGGATGGGAAGTAATGAATGAACAAAGATCTACAACACAGATAAAACATTATGGTAAGACATAACGTCTTTATCTGATGTTGTAAATCTTTATTCATTCATTACAAATAGGACCGAGTCCCCAGCTACTTGAGTCCTGGGTGGCCCTAAGGAAGAATATTCCTGAGCAACATAGAACTAAAACATGCTTATCCCCTGGAGGCCAAATCCAATTTGTAATGAGATATAAAAGTATGAGGTCTTGCCCAAGTGGCTGCTGCGCAGATATCATCCATAGAGGCTCTGGAATGAAATGTATAGAAGTAGCCATAGATCTGGTAGAATGAGCCTTTATTCTGGAAGGTAAGGATAGCTTATTCTGTTGGTAGATAAAGGTAATTTTATTTATTTATTTATTTACATTTGTTGACCATGAGTGTCCAACTGGACAAAGGTCCATTTTTAGCGGAGGCCCGGGAAAAAAAGCTCCACAGTTAAAATATACAAACAGTAGTTACATTGGATTTACATAGCAATTAATTTGATCAGCATAGCAATTAACAATTACAAACATAGTAACAGATGAAGAACATAGTACATCAGTAGACAACTAGAAACTTTATCATCAGCGAAGTACATAACAGACATTAATAATTGTTACAATAAGAAGTTCCTGCTGTACAATAAGTAGTTAGGCTTATGTTATGATGATGTTTCTAAGCCAGGAGGATAAAGTCACTTTGGAAACAGGTTTACCCAATCTGGGTCCTACAAAGGCCACAAACAATTGATCTGTTTTCCTGAAAGATTTACTCCTGTCCAAATAACAATGAAGCTGCCGATGCACATCAAGGGTGTGCAAAAGGTACTCCCCTCTGTTAGAATGCTGAGGGAGGAAAACCAGCAGGTCAATAGATTGGTTAATGGAAAAGCCAGAAATGACCTATGGCAAGAAAGAAGGATCAGTACAAAGGGACACCCTATCTGTGTGGAAGATCAAGTAAGAACTCTTGACACTCAAATCCTGCAGCTCAGATACTCTTCCCGCTGAGGTAAGTGCTACTAGAAGTAAGGTTTTCCATGACAAACATTTAAAATCACATGAAGCAAAAGGCTCGAAAGGAGGACCTATGAGAGACTGAAGTACCAAAGTCAAGTCCCAGGGTTCTAAGGGAGGCTTGACTGGAGGCTTAACATGTAATACTCCTTTCAAAAAGGTCTTGCATAGGCAATGTGACATAATTGAAGAATTATCAAGACCATTATGAAAATTGGCGATAGCTGCTAAATGTACAGTGATCGTCGAAGCTGTGGCTCCTGCATGCAAAAGAGTAGTCAGATATTGTAGGTTTTTTTGAACAGGCATAGAGAAAGGGTCTAAGTTCTGATTTTTGGCCCAAATAGAGAACCAGGTCCATTTACTAGAATAAACTTTCCAAGTGGAAAGTTTGTGTGAAGCCAGAAGAATTTCACCAACGGGAGATGGCAGTCATTGGAAGTGAAGGAACCAAGCTGTGAGCTTGAGACTGTGCAAGTTCAGATGAATCAGTCCCTGAGGATGAAATAACAGGTCTTGGGAATCATGGACTGTGAATTAGATGAGGCCATAGAAATGGCAGCCAGACTTGACAGGGCCAGTCGGAGGCAATGAGGATCACTTTGCTTCTCAACAACCTCTGAGCTTTCTGGAGAAATTTTGGAATGAGGGGAAATGGGGTAAAGGGGTACAGAAGACCCGATGGCCAATCGTGCATTAGAATGTCCCTCGGTGGTTCCCTCTGAGGGGGGGATCAGGGAAAAGTAGCTTCTGCATTTGTAGTTTAGGGGGAGAAGCAAACAGGTTGAAGCAAGGCTTGCCCCAGCACTGGAAGATCTGATCCACTGTTACAGGGTTGAAGGACCACTTATGAGGCATCAGGATGTTCCTGCTCAGATTGCCCGCATTAAGGTTGGAACTCCCAGGAATGTGTGTTGCTATAAGGAAGCGGTTGGAAGCTATCGCCCAGTGCCAAATCCTCATGACTTCCCGACACAGGGGGTAAGGCCTGGTTCTGCCTTGCTTGTTGATATACCAGATGACTGACATGTTGTCTGACTGAATTGGTCCCAGAGGGTGGGGATGCATGCAATGCTTGCAATGCTAAGAGAGCTGCCCTCAGTTTCAGGACATTTTGCAAATTAGCATCCATGGAGGACCAGGTGCCTTGGACAGTCTTTCCCTGGAAATCCCCCCCCTCCCCCACCCTAACAGAGAAGCATCTGTGGTCCCCATGGCCATGGGCTGTGGAAGACAGAATGGTCGACACCAAAGATTTGTTTCTGGGTTCATCCACTATAACATTTTTTCCTTGCAACTGTTTGAAAGACGTATCATGTGGTCGAGTGGGTAAATTAGCAATGACCATTGTACGTAAAGGAGTCACTGTAGGATTCTCATGTGAAGTCTCGCCAGTGGTACCATGGGGCCTAAGTGTTGCAGTACAAGGTGAGTTAGTACATAGGTCTAAAGAAGAAGGTCTTGTATTTAGTGTGTTATTTCTGAAAGCCTGTGAGGGGGGAGAGAAGTTTGACAGGATGTTGTGTCGAAGACCGCTCCAATGAATTCAAGTGTCTTCATTGGGGACATTTGAGATTTGTCCTTGTTGATTGTAATCTCCAAGCTGAGAGCGAGACCTTGAGTGTAAGAAGATTCCTGGTCAGAGCGGTAAAGAGCCAATCGTCTAGATAAGGAAACACCTGAGATCCTTGTAGTCAAAAATGAGCTATGACAACTGCCATACATTTGGTGAACACTCGAGGGGCTGTCGAGAGACCAAATGGCAGTGCCCTCAGCTGGTAGGGATTGGCTCCCAGCTGAGAGTGGAGAAACCTCCAGGAAAGGTGATCCATCTTTATGCAATAGTATGCATCCTGGAGGTCTATAGAGCACATCCAGTTATCCATCCCTAGGAAGGGAAAAAGGAACTGTATCGTGACCATCCAGAATTTTTGATGTTTGATAAATTTGTTCAATAGGCTGATATCCAGGATTGGTCTCCAGTCCCCTGTCTTTTTTTTGTACTAAAAAGAACCTCAAGTAAAACCTGGATTCTGTCTGGTCTGGTGGGACTGGTTGGATGACTCTTTTCCTTAGCAGCTTTTCTATCTCTAAGGCTGCTAATTCCCTCTGATTGGGTGGTACATCGGGGTTTATTTGATAGGTCTGGAAGCTAAATCAAATGGTATTTGGTAGCCTCTGGATATTATTCTCTGCACCCAAACATCATTAGTAATAAGATGCCAGACTGGTAGATGCAGAGAAAAATGACCCCCGACTGCTTCCAGAGGAAAGCATTTGGGCTGCTGCTCAGGAGCACTGGTAGGGTGTGCTGGAGAAAGAATCTCTAGCACCCTGAATACGCAGACCTCCCTCTACCCCGAAAGGGATGTCTTCCATATGAGTTGCTCCCTTTGCCCTGGGGGGCTTGTTCACCACGAGTGTCATGAAAAGGTCCTTGGGATTTCTTGAACCACATTTTTCCACCCTTCTGGTTCCTAGAGTTGGACTTCTGGGGGTTGGAAAGGCATATGCCCACAGCAGACAGGGTCTTTCCATCTTTCTCACTACGTGTAAGTGCGTCTCATACTTTGGGTCCAAAAAGTGCAGATTCGTCAAAAGGTGCATTGACGAAGGAAGATTTAAAGGGGTCTGTGAAGTCACACAACTGCATCCAAGCATTACGTCTCATGACAACGCCTAATGCGGCAGCGTGAGCTGCCCCCTCAATGGTGTAAGATATCAAATGTATCAAGGAGTTCGAAATGGATTCAAGTATAGCTAGCTGCAAGGTGACAGCATCACGCACCTCATCAGACAGTACCCCACCAAACAGGAAGACATTTTGGAAATTAGGTCTCTTTGGAGGTGAGTAAAGTGTGGCAGATAGTTCAATGACCGAATGACAAATGTCTCTGTTTGGAGTATGTACAGTGGAACTATCTTCTGCCAGTTCCCTCTTGGTGGCCACTGCCATGACCATAGAATCAACTGTCAGCTGCTAGGACCAGTGGGGCTGGTCTTCAGGTGTAGATAAAATTTTTGTCTGGCCTCCGAGGGACAAGTTCTACATTGTCCAGGGCCTTCCAGGCATGCTGCATAATGGTTTTAACAAGGTCATCTGCTGGTGGGGTCACCCAGGAAGTAGATGGCCAGGCACAGAAGGCCTACAGGAACACTGATTCCTCAGAAGAAGAGTTATAGGACTTCTGGTCTCCTCACTGCTTGAGGATTTCGAGAATGTCTCTGAATGAGATGTCATCTGGAGGAGACCGTGGGGACCCTTCCCCCTCATCCCAATCAGTATATTCAGTGATAGGTTGCTCCAGTGAATCGAGATGCTTCCTCTTGTACCATTTCTCCCAGGGTGGCTCCCCAGTGGGATCTTCTGAGCTGTACTCAGGAGAAGGTGTTCCCTTCAAAGAGGGTTCTTGTGACTCTCGTGCCCGGGGTCCTGAAATAGAGGGATGGAAGAGGTGCATGCTAGGGGAGGGTTCTGATACTGAGTCATTGGTGCTGACTGCGAGTCCATTACCTGTACAGCAGGCCCACCTGAGGAGGGATGGGAGTCCGGAACAGGGAGGAACAACCTCGGAACCGGGGTCACACCTTGCCATGAGGAGCCCACCTCCAGGTGAGGAATTCTGAGAGAACTAGAAGCTTTCGGAGCCATGGACATATATGGCGCCAGTGATAAAATAGGTGCTGGGCTAGGTACCAAGGTACAGATGGTCCATGCACTGCTTCAGGAGAGCATCGGTTCCACCAGAGCTGATGCAGCAAGGGTGGACGGTGCTGACAGGGATAACATTGCTATTGGAGCTAAGACAGTACGCACCTGAGTGGAAGTGTCTTGTCCTTGGCAGGTATTTCGTTTTGGAGCTGATGGAGCCAAAGAAACTGTCGGCACTGTGGCTGGGGATGGTGCCAAAGCAGGTACAGTCATCAGAGCCAATGTCAGATCCAAGGATGGTACTGACGTCAGTGGTGCCGTGGTCGGAGCTGAAATAGGAGTGAATATCATGGATGACACCGAGGGAGAAGACACAGAGCCTAGGGCCAAAGAGGTCTGCACCAAGGGTGCCAGCAAAGCACAGAGCCAAATTGGTTCTGTAAATGACAGAGATGCAGGAACTGAGTGACTCCATTTGTCCTTATGTGT
Organism: Protopterus annectens; assembly: GCF_019279795.1. Lineage (NCBI taxonomy): Eukaryota > Metazoa > Chordata > Ceratodontiformes > Protopteridae > Protopterus > Protopterus annectens. Next base: position 1,884,988,265 of record NC_056737.1, on the reverse strand, counting down.
TTTGGTCTTTGGAGAGGGTGAGACCTCCGACCCAGATAGAGCCTCTGAAAAAGGTGCCTTGAGTAATCCATTTTTCCTCCTTATGTTTTTTGGTCTTTGAAGGGGGTGAAACCTCCAACCCAGATAGACCCTCCAAAAAAGGTGCCTTGAGTAATCCGTTTTTCCTTATTTTTTTGGTCTTTGGAGGGGATGAGACCTCCGACCCAGATAGAGCAAACATTTTAAGATAAGTTTATTATTATGTTCTGCTAGTGTACAATTACTAAAACTAGCACAAATGTCACAGTCAGCTCTAATATGATCCACACCCAAACAGTAGACACAATCAAGCATGTGTATCTGAGTTAGGCATCTTCCTTCCACACTTGTCACACTGTTTAAACTCAAACTTAGCTTTGTCTGGTATAATAAGGCAAGAAGGCTATCCTATGGAATAAACAAAATAAGGGAGAGAATACCAGAGATGGTATTTAAAAACTTCCACAAGTGTAAGGAAGGGCCTGTCAAAGGCAGAAGAGAGGGACATTACCAAAAATGGTAAAATTTAAATTATCAAGGAAAAGGGTAGGGAATAGAACTAGGTTATAGACGACAGTGAGAAAAGGCTAGCTTGACTAAAAAGTAAACAATTTTGAAGAAAAACTGTCTTAAAAATATTTTCTGCTTAGCTTTGAGAGAAATGGCTAGCACGTCTGACTATGAATGTGGAAAACGAGATCTGGAGTAACTAGGAGAGGGACATTATGGGTAGGTCTTTGCTGAGAGTTTTTGGCTGGCACGAGATTGGAAACGGCCGTATTGGTTCCGAGGACGGAACCGAGGTCCTATCGGTTTCAAGTACGGAACCGAGGTCCTATTTGTAATGAATGAACAAAGATTTACAACATCAGATTATAAGTTCCAGAATTCAGAGCATAATTGTTCTTAGCAACAAGCAGTGCAACAGGTTTTGTCCATTCTGTAGCTAGCATTTGGAAAAAAACACCAATGTGAGAACATAAGGCGTGACTGCTCTTTAATATTCATAACATGTGCCATTGGCTGACTAAATAAGGTAGTACAAATCAGTAACGAGATCAAAGCTTTTGTCAAAATGGCAATCAACTATTCCAATATAAATTTACATAAGCAGTCTGTCAGGAGATGAAGTGATTGTAATGCAGTTAAATGTTATACATTATACTTATTAAGCACTTTGTATGTACCATTAACAATGCCAAATATTTATGTAACTTAACAGTAAATGAATTTCTTTTAAGCTAATCATGGATTTGGAAACAGAATTAGTAGATTTGTTGGAATCAAAGACCAGTGAAAAAGAGAAGGTAAGACTCAATATACAGCTGAAAGAAGTGAAAAGGTAAATGATTAGTATTTTGATACTTCAGTGGAGTAACGGTACATAACAGCATTAGTATTGACAGATTTTACTTTCGGTTACCCATGATTTAGCTTAGAACTTCTTTATTTTATTTATTTATTCAATTTCATAACTGGAGTAGATCACTGATTCAAATGGACCTATTTCAGTATCAGCTCAGAAAATATACATGACAGTAGACAAGCAAGTTAGCAAGAAGTTTTATAAATTCAAACAAAATGTTATGTGAAGATTGCAATGAATTCATAACAGTAATAATAATAATAATAATAATAATAATAATAATAATAAAGTATGCAGTACAAGGAACAATAGGAAGGGATGGTTAGAGTAAGGAGGGAAGAAGAAGAAGTAGAGTTAAATAGTGAAGGATAGAGCACAAAGTGTAAAAGATTGCAAAAGTAAGGTAAGGGCTCCCAGTAATTAACTATATACAATGCAAAAAAATGTCACATTTTACTGTACGGAAATATGTGAGTTTGACAAAGGTGTCTGAGGTGAAGAAGAGAGTGCGGGGTTAGGCAATGTGTCCAGAGGGAAAGCATTTGCAAATCAACTGGAACTTGAGATGACCTTTAAGCTGAACATAAAGTGATGATTACAATGTGAGGTCTTTAAAAATAGTAGGGAGACTTTTCCAGAGTCTGGAGCCTAGGATGGAGAAAGCATAGTTAGTGCAATGAAGTCTTGGTCGAGGACATTGAAGATGTAGACCAGAGTGGTTAAGACTTCTAAGAATGTAATCGGGGGGGGGGGGTCATCTGAAGAGGAAGGAGACAGGAGAAGAACAGGAGTATACTTTGAGGAGTTTGTAGAGTTGGGAGCCAAGCAGCAGGTTTTCATATTTTCAAACAGGTTGATAATGGTTTTATAAAACATGATACAATGATACACATTTCTCGGGAAAAGGGCAATGAAATGGTAGATTGTGTGGCTTATAGTTTTAATGGTGGAAGAATTTTTCTTGGCTGCTGCTGCAATCAGTGGAAGCCCATATTCAGGCCAGCTAGAAGAATGCCTTTGCCTATGGCATTCCTGGTTGGGCTGGTGAAAAAGAGAAAAGACTTATAGGACTCAAAGAGGAGGGAATGAAGGAAGCAATTTTCTTCTGTAGTTGTCCTAGTTGAAGGTTCACTGCAGGATTAAGCCATGTACCAAGGTATCTGAAGGAAATGTCTTTATCAATGGAGTTGTCAAGATGGTCTTGGATATGAAGTGACATTTAGGGGAAGTACCAAACAGTGTTGCTTTAAACCCAGCCACTGGGGATGCACAAGCCAGTGCATTTCTTTGTGCCGGTTCCAAGCCCAGATAAATGGGGAGGGTTGTGTCAGGAAGGGCATCCGGCGTAAAACTTCGCCAAAACATTTCATGCAGTCACCAAGAAAAATGTTTATACCGGATCAGTCGAGGCCCGGGTTAACAATGACCACCACCAGTACTGTTAGCCTACAGGGTGCTGGCAGAAATTGGGCTACTGTTGGCCGAAGGAGGAGAAGAGGCGGAAGACATGGCCGAAGGCAGGAGGAGAGGAGAAAGGCTAGGACTGTAGTAGTGAGGGTCGGAACTTTGAATGTTGGCAGTATGACTGGTATAGGGAGAGAGCTAGCTGATATGATGGACAGAAGGAAGGTTGGTATATTGTGTGTGCAAGAGACCAGATGGAAGGGGAGTAAGGCTAGGTGTATTGGAGGTGGGTTCAAATTGTTTTATCATGGTGTGGATGGGAGGAGAAATGGTGTAGGAGTTATTCTGAAGAAAACGTATGCTGAGAGTGTTTTGGAGGTGAAAAGAGTGTCGGATAGAGTGATGTTTATAAAGCTGGAAATTGATGGTGTAATGATGAATGTTGTTAGTGCGTATGCTCCACAAGTTGGGTGTGCAATGGATGAGAAAGAAACATTTTGGAGTGAATTGGATGAAGTGGTGATGTCTGTACCCAAGGGTGAGAGAGTGGTGATTGGAGCAGATTTCAATGGGCATGTTGGTGAAGGGAACAAAGGGGATGATGAAGTGATGTGTAGGTATGGTGTTAAACAAAGGAATGCAGAAGGTCAGATGGTAGTGGACTTTGTGAAAAGGATGGACATGGCTGTGGTGAATACGTATTTTAACAACAGGGAGGAGCATAGGGTGACATACAAGAGTGGAGGAAGATGCACACAGGTGGATTATATCTTATGTATGAGGGCCAGTTTGAAGGAGATTGGAGACTGTAAAGTGGTGACTGGAGAAAGTGTCATTAGGCAGCATAGGATAGTGGTTTATAGGATGACGTTGGTTATCAAGAAGAGGAGGAGGAGTGTGAGGGCAGCACCAAGGATCAAGTGGTGGAAATTGAAAAGGGTAATTGTGAGGTGGAGTTCAGGGATGAGTTAAGGCAGGCACTGGGTGGCAGTGAGGAGTTACCAAATAGCTGGGTAACTACAGCAGAGCCAGTAAGGGAGATGGCTAGGAAGGTGCTTGGTATCACATCTGGACAGAGAAAGGACAACAAGGAGACATGGTGGTGGAATGAGGAAGTACAGGAGAGTATACAGAGAAAGAAGTTGGCAAAGAAGAAGTGGGATTGTCAGAGAGATGAAGAAAGTAGACATGAGTATAAGGAGATGGGGTGCATGGCAAAGAGAGAGGTGGCGAAGGCTAAGGATAAGGCATGTGAAGAGTTGTATGAAAGGTTGGACACTAAGGAGGGAGAAAAGGACCTGTACCGATTGGCTAGACAGAGGGACAGAGCTAGGAAAGATGTGCAGCAGATAAATGTGATAAAGGATAATGAGGGAAATGTACTCACAAGTGAGGAGAGTGTGTTGAGGAGATGGAAAGAGTACTTTGAGGGGTTGATGAATGAAGAGAATGAGAGGGAGAGAAGGTTGGATGATGTAGGGATAGTGAATCATGAAGTACAATGGATTAGCAAGGAGGAAGTAAGGATAGCTATGAAGAGAATGAAGAATGGAAAGGCTGTTGGCCCAGATGACATACCTGTGGAAGCATGGAGGTGTTTAGGTGAAATGGCAGTGGAGTTTTTAACCAGTTTGTTTAATGAAATCTTGGAAAGTGAGAGGATGCCTGAGGAATGGAGAAAAAGTGTTTTGGTACCGATTTTTAAGAATAAGGGTGATGTGCATAGCTGTAGTAACTACAGAGGGATAAAATTGATCAGTCACAGCATGAAGTTATGGAAAAGAGTAGTGGAAGCAAGGTTAAGAAGAGACGTGATGATTAGTGATCAGCAGTATGGTTTCATGCCAGGAAAGAGCACTACAGATGCGATCTTTGCTCTGAGAGTGTTGATGGAGAAGTACAGAGAATGTCGGAAGGAGTTGCATTATGTTTTTGTAGACTTAGAGAAAGCATATGACAGGGTGCCTAGAAAGGAGTTGTAGTATTGTATGAGGAAGTCAGGAGTGTCAGAAAAGTATGTAAGAGTGTTACAGGATATGTACGAGGGTAGTGTGACAGTGGTGAGGTCTGCGGTGGGAGTGACAGATGTGTTTAAGGTGGAGGTGGAGTTATCAAGGATCAGCTCTGAGCCCTTTCTTATTTGCAATGGTGATGGACAGGTTGACAGACAAGATCAGACAGGAGTCCCCGTGGACTATGATGTTTGCAGATGACATTGTGACCTGTAGTGAGAGTAGGGAACAGGTGGAGGAGACCCTGGAGAGATGGAGATATGCTCTAGAGAAGAGGAATGAAGGTCAGCAGGACTAAGACAGAATATATGTGTGTGAATGAGAGGGAGGATAGAGGAATGGTGAGGATGCAAGGAGTAGAGGTGGAAAAGGTGGATGAGTTTAAATACTTGGGGTCAATAGTTCAGAGTAACGGTGAGTGTGGAAGAGAGGTGAAGAACAGATTACAGGCAGGATGGAGTGGGTGGAGAAGAGTGTCAGGAGTGATTTGTGACAGACGAGTACCTGTAAGAGTGAAAGTGAAGGTCTACAAGAGGGTAGTGAGACCAGCTATGTTATATGGGTTGGAGACAGTAGCACTGACAAAAAGGCAGGAGTTTGAGCTGGATGTGTCAGAATTAAAGATGTTAAGATTTGCAGTGGGTGTGAAGAGGGTGGACAGGATTAGGAATAAGTATATTAGAGGGTCAGCCTAGGTTGGAAGGTTTGGAGACAAAGCCAGAGAGGCACGATTACATTGGTTTGGACATGTGCTGAGGAGGGATGCTGAGTATATTGGGAAAAAGATGCTAAGGATGAAGCTACCAGGTAACAGGAAAAGAGGAAGGCCTAAGATAAGGTTTATGGATGTGGTGAGAGAGGACATGCAGGTGGTTGGTGTGACAGAGCAAGATGCAGAGGACAGGAAGAAATGGAAACAGGTGATCTGCTGTGGCGACCCCTAATGGGAATCAGCTGAAAGAAGATGATGATGACCAAACAGTGTTGCTTTAGTTTTGGAAGTATTCAACATTAGCTTTTTATTATTAAGCCATTTGATAAGAGAAAGGAAGACAGCTTGTAATTATATATATAGATATATTTATCTAATTGGGTTCTCTTCAGAAGCTCGAAATACTGAAATCTTGAATTTCAGTATCTCTAGCCCCAAGAAGCTGAATCCACAGAATACCGAAAGTTCAGAAGCGCAAAATTCAAAACCTCGAATACCGGAGGTTTTGAATTTCATGCTTCTAAACTTTCGCTGTGGTCATGTATTCAGGTAAGTGTGTGTGTGTGTGTGTGTGTGTGTGTGTGTGTGTGTGTGTGTGTGTGTGTGTGTGTGTGTGTGTGTGTGTGTGTGTTAAGGGGTTTAGGTAGGGGCTGTGGTGTGTGTCAGTGTGTTTTGTTGCTGTGATGTGTGTGTGCGAGGAGAATGTAGCTTGTGTGGTGGTGTTTTTTGTGTGTTTGTATGTAGTGTGACCTTGGAGTGAGAATATTTAAGTAGGGGGGGTGCAGGGGGCCTTTCATGTAGTAGACAGATTATGTGTGTTGTGTGGAGAATGGTGTGTTTGTGTGTGTGTGCGTCTGTGTGTGTGTGTGTGTGTGTGTGTGTGTGTGTGTGTGTGTGTGTGTGTGTGTGTGTGTGTGTGTGTGTGTGTGTGTGTGTGTAGTAGTACCGCGGTATTCTAGGTTTTGAATTTCGCGGTTTTCAGTTTTCGTTGTTCTGTGAATTCGGCTTCATGAGGCTCGAGATACTGAAACTTGCTGTTAAATAGGGAGAAGGTCACATATCCTGTTACAGAATGGCTTAGCACAAATTACCACTAGTTATACTGCAGCCACCGTGTCTTTTACTTTCTTTTGACAGCAACAAAAAATGCACATACTTGGATACTAATATGTTCATACTGCCAATGTAGGAAGCCCTTTGTAGTGTTCAGATAGTTGTTAAGCCTCTATAACAAAGTGCTACTTTAAATCTGACAGTAACGTCTGTTATTAGTTTCTGTTCTTTTTTGTTTGTTTCTGTTAAATAGCTCACCTTCTTACATTGCAGGATCATCGTTAAGAAGAAATGCTCATTTGGTTTCCAAATCTCTTAAAATTAGGAATTAGTGCAGTTATTGGCATAAAGTGGTTGCATCAATGACCTATTAACAGCAATGTTGAACTTCCAGTCCTAATGCAGCTAAGGAACATGGCATTACCAAAATGGGAGGTAGAGGAATAGATACTGTAATTACTTTATGCCTAGTTATTAATATTTGATGCATATTAATATTTTCATTAATAACTTTAGATTTAGGCATACCACTTGGTATTGAAAGGTATTCAATTCATGATTACATAACAGCAGATGAAATTATGAACTGCCACCCAGACTAAGATTTGCACAGCTTGAGGGGTTGTTGATATTTGGATAATTTGACTAAATAAATATGTAAATGTGCATATGACATGTTGGTGTATTTCTGTTACAGTATGGATTACTACGTGCCTAATCAGTACTGACTCGTATGGTTGGCTGGGAGGAAAAATTACATTGCAGTTACTTGTATGAAGTGGTGTCTACATTGCATATGTGTATTTGCATTGATGAATGTAATAAAGTTATCATGTATTGCTATAACTAGAAAAAATGTGCACATCAAAGGGTCAATCAATGCATAGCTAATAAAGTGTCCATATAAACAGAAGATAGGAATATAGACTGTTATTAAATTATGCCCAGTTATGACCTTGTTCTGTCATTTAATATTTGAAGCAGTAAATTGAAACTGATGCATGTTATGTGCTATTGCAGGGTGTCAAAATTAGGTTTACATAAAGGCAGAGAAACAATGCAACACTACAGAGTTGCAGAGATAACATTTGCTGACATAGTTATTCCCATTAGGATAGTAGCTTCTTTTCAGAGGAAACCCAAGGAGATATTGATACTGACTTAGGGAAATTTGATGAGGGCACTGAGAGCTTCTCTTACTGTTTTTGTGTAGGTGCGGCTAAAGGCTCCTGCAGGAAGCCAGGGAGGATGGAGAATGGGAAAGATCTGCAGGCGTATACACAGAGAAAGTAGATAGGGAAAGTTTGAAAATGGCGATTCTACAAATGATACTTCTCTTATGGATATTACAAATATCGTATAGATGGATTTCCAACAATCTGTAATTATTGTTCTTTAGAGATGTGGTTGGGACAATGTCATTTTGCAGAAAATGATAGGTGAAAAAGAGCCAAGTGATGAACTGGCTTTATCTTGGTCAGATACAGTAGAGAAATGCTTTTCTGGTAAAATAGCTGATAGACAGCAAACAGATGCAGTGACTGCTAATGAAGAGGTGGAACTTTCTTTGGGTGCACAATGAGATTCAGGAAGTTGCTGCAAGCGGCAATGAGGAAGTCATGTTACAGAGAGACAAAAATCTTGGAGAAACTGACAATTAACAAAAAAACATATGCAGGTGCTGCTGACAGAAGGAATGGCTATAATGCAGCACAGTGTAAGTAGAGAAAGATGATAACTTTTATTGAGAATTCAGAATAGAAATAGAAATTCAATTAATGGGTATGGTGTTTGTGATTCACTATTAATTTCACTGGACCTTTTTTATCATAGATGTAATGGCTCTGATTTATTTAGGATTTGAGGCCTTTTATGAAATAACATTTGAGACTTTTGCATGAGCAGAAAAGTTTTTGACTTTGACAAAAAAAAATTATTTTGTGAGCCATAGAAAAGTCACTTAGCCATTGTAAATATTGTTTTGCTCAGAAAAATGTGGGGTACAATTCAAAACTGCAGATATGACCGAGCAAGAGCTAAGGAAGTATCACAGACACTGTTTTCATTATCAGTCTTGACATTTCTTTCCAATAGGGCTCATTAACACAATATGCCGACAACTGCACTCTTACACACTCTTCTTATAACCTAATCCTTCTCCAGCAATTCACAGAAGATGCTTTCAGTTCAACAGAAAAATGACTTAGTAATGCCCAACATTTCTTTAGTCCTAGAAGGGAAAACTACTCATATTCTTTCTGAAATCACATATCTAAGACAGAACTATATTCAAAATCACCTCCCTGAACTAGGATGAAACTGAAATAAGCTCACATAGCAAATTATTAGGAGTGACCATAAATGACAACCTAAAATTTGATCCACACACTTATAACAACATTAAAAAAAACATCAAAAGCTAGACATGTTATATAGCTCAAACAATTTTTTCACTAATTCCACCACAATAGCTCTTGTTACCATTTCCTTTTTTTCTATATGGTGCACCAATGAAGATACTTAGGACAAAGCTATTTTAATAAAATTTGCATCTAACAAAACCTATCGAATCCATAATTATTTCACACTCAAACTACTAAACTGGAATGAACTACTCCACCATCAGACGTATACCAGCAACTCATAACCAGTAGCATAATACATCAGCCTTTAGCTTGTCCTGTTTGCTCATCTTGCAGCACTACCCTCCATAACTATCACCTTAATGGACATTTTGATCCAATACTGAAAAAAAACTCCTCTTTATCAGCAAAGCTCAACAATCTGCTGGAAATGCCCTGAACTCTGATTTTGTAGCTAAGACTTGGAACTTGCTCCCAACCATACATAGGTCAGTGGACAACCTCCAGACCTTTAAATCAGTATTAAGACAATTTCTAGATAGCTCATGGCCTTATTCTTCTATCTCTCCTGGTTAAAAACTCCACTATATTTCATATTCCCTCTCTTGTCTCCCAACCAATACCTCTTACATTTATTAGCACTTCTCATGATATAAATCCTATGTTCACTCCATTTTTTCTGCCTGACTCTGTCATACTTTTCATTACATTCACACTATCAAGTTTCCTTCTACCCTGTCCTTATAACCTTTCCTCCTTTTAACTGTTTCAACCTACCTCTTTTAAATAACCTTATCTTACATATATGCACGGTTTCAATATATTATAACTATTCTCATATCCAGCATCATATTCTTCATAAAAATTAACATTCAAACTGACTTTCTATTTTACATTCACAAATATTTGCTGTTTGTTTACATTGCTGCCATTCAATCTGATGTTAAGTGTATTTGTAATATGACCACCCAATATTCATGTTGTGACTTTTATACCTGAATTTAATCTGCTACAATGAGTGTACCCCTTACCAAAGTTCAGCTTCTCAATGTGTATATACCTCATTACTATTTTGTATGTATATATATATATATATATATATATATATATATATATATATATATATATATATATATATATATATGTAATACTTATTTTTCATGCATCTGTTAATACATTTCTCTGAAACTTCACTTAACTTTAAAGGAGGTTTTCTCCACCAAAAAAAGGACAATTACGCCCAGTCAGACTTCCCCAGTAAACACATACATAATAAATTAAATGGGAGACTGTTTTTGAAACTAAAAAAAAATGTTATTATGGTAAATGGAAAGGAAGAGATGGTAAAATATTAGGTACAACCTGAAACATGTTTTTTGTGATGTGAATTTGGAAGAGCAGGAAAGATTGAGCAATACTATAGGAAACAGGGTGAAGAAAATAAGGTGCTTATACAGCAAAAGAAAGATGCAAAGAAAGGGAAGGAATAATTTTAATATTATTGCAGTGCATGTTAACAGCATAAAGAGTGAACTAAGACATTGTAATGGGGTTGTTATAAAATGTTTAGAAGACAAACTACATTTTTAGATAAAGTACAAAAAGACCAGATGGAAACGTTTTACAGAAAAGAACGTGTGTAGAGTTTTAGAAAGGGGCTTTGTTCAGTCAAATTTAAGAGTCAGCAGGTGAAGCTTTTAGATTTTACAGTAGTTGTAAACAGTAGATGTGAGCTTTATTATGTCAGTTTTGGAGAGAAGATGTACAGGATAATTGTGGTATATGCACAGACAAATATTATAAAGAGGGCAGGAATGTTTGAGGAAACAAAGAAATAGTTAATTAAAATGGATATAATAATGTTAGGGGACTTTAACTGCAGTATGAGAAAATGTGTTGGGAAATGAAATTAGAATGTGAAAATGTCTATGAATATGATAAAATATGAAAAATATATTTAGGGGAGGAAGGAATATACACATAGAGAAGAGGACATTCAAAGACAGAAATAGATTATATTATTTTGTCAGAGGGTTTAAAAGAAATATGAATGTAGGAAAGAAGAAGATGTATTTTCTGGCTATAGTTGAGGTAGGGGTTAATGAACAGCAAATTAGAGAAGGTAAGATCATAAAGAAACCCATGGGAAATGTGTAATACAGAGGAGTTTAATAAGGTAATGGAAGACTTACTGAAGAATCACAGGTCTATGAGGCCTTTTTGTAAATCATGGTCATTTTGTGGATAGTACAAAAAAAGAAATACAAAACGGAGTATATGATGACAGAAAGTAGTTTTTGGAGGAAGAAAAAAGATGTGTATGCAAGTAGAATGAATGGTTATGAAGAACCTTTATGTACGCAGGCAAACAAGTCTTACAGAAGAAGAGGTGCTTGCAGAATAAAAACTGGGAAAATAAAAGGTATGGTAGAAGCAAGATTTCTTCTAAGAGAAAAGGAAGGAAATGATACTATTTTTGGTAAGAAAATCAAGGCAGATGAAGAAAAGATGCTGGATCAGATGGTTAAAAGACATTATGACCAAGGAAGGATTATAAGAATTATAGGTGAGTATGTGAGGGGAAATTATGTGATACAAAAGTGAGTGATAAAGAGAAAAATGAAATGAAGGATTAGAAAGTTTAATAAGACATCAAAGACTGAGGCAGAGGAAAAGATAAACAAATTTGGGTAGTATATCCAGGCCAGAAGGGCTAAGTTACAGATTTTATGGAAGTATGGGGGGATGAGCAAAATGTAGTAGCAGAAGTTATGAATGAGTGGTAAGAGCAGGGAATAAGAGAAAGAAATGTGTATAAGGTAACAATAAGTTTTATTAAAAAGGATGGGGAGAAAACATAAGAAAGTGAGGTTGTTGGCATTATGTAATGCAGATAGTAAGTTTCTTTTGTGAAAATATTACAAAAGAGATTAGGGAAAGTAATAGGGTTGGAGCTGTTTGAAAGAAATTATGGGGTAAAGATAAGACAGGTAATAGATACATTGGTTATAATAAAATAAGTAATTGCATTCTGAGAGAAGAAAGTGAGTGATAGTTGACTGTGATGTAGAAAGAGCAATTGATTGTATAGTGCATGACAGTATTTTGGAAATTATTCAAGAACATGGACTGGGGTTGTTGCAAAACTTGTTGCTTTTGATATATAATAATAGGAGGAATAAAGTAATGGTTAATGAATGAAATAGTGAGATGGTATATATTAAGAAGGAAGTAAAGGATGAGCACCCCATGAGTGGAGTTTTATTTTCATGAATGTGAATCAATCATATTAAGATGCACAGAAAGGGTTGAGATGGCAGAATGGAAAATATTTAATAGCGTGAGAATTTCAGTATTCATGGCATATGCGCATGATTTGATTATAAATGCTGAGAATAATGTATGGTTAATGAAGTGATTTATATAGCTGAGAAAGATTTAAGTAAATAGTATTAGTGTTGAGCAAAGAAAAAATGTAAAAGATTTTGAGATGCTGTAAAAGCTAGGGGTATTTTGTCAGAGTATGAGATTAAGTATAATGAAGAGTAAGTTTGGGAAAACAGATCTAGTAGAGGGATGACAGAAGGAAATATCAGAAGAGGTAAGGAGATGGCAAATATGTCTGGATCATTCCACATGTCATTTACAAAAAGAAAAAACAAGTATGTTGCATACATATATGATGGGGAAACCAGGATAGATATGAGGGTTGTGTGCATTTCCATGATATCTAGAAAAAAAATATTGTTTTGGGTATTATTTGGAGCTCAAGGTTGAATCCTAGTAAAAGAGAGGTGTCGTGTTGTAAAAAAATGAAGAATGATATATTTAATGAATCCGACTGCACATTTAGTTTCAATATATTTATATTGGATACTGTGTAGGATGGCATGAAGCATGAAATAAAGTAGGAAAGATGATGCAGGAGAAATGCAAAGAAGATTTTGGTTTCAACATATGCATGCTGATATATAGTTTCAAGTCCCATCATTTCCAGTTCTGACAATAACAGCACAGTGGTGCAGTGGTTAATGTTGTTGCCTCACAGCAAGAGGTTCTCTGGTTCAATTTTTGGCTGAGGTGCCTCCCTGCATTTATGGGGGTTTCCTCTGAGTTCTCCAGTTTCCTCTCACATTCCAAAGACGTGTCTGGGGCATTTCTCCCTGGGCCTCAGTTGAAAATTGGCTCTGTCCTAGTTGGACTTTCCCAGTGAACAAATGGTAAATAAATAAACTTATCTATTTTACCTTCACCATTATTTTTCCACAACATGAAAGCAGACTTAGGGTCTGTATGACTCTGGGTTTGTCATACTTTCCTTTCCCCTAAAGACAGATTTAATAAGTGCAAGTCTCCAATCTTGAGGAATCTCCCTACATTTGTATGACCTAGTAAATAATAAATATAATTATACTGTAAGTTCTTCCTGAAGTGCTATCAGGTCATTATTACTAATTTCTTCTCCTCCCTGTGCTTTGTTTGGATACAATGTGCATTGTTCTTTTTCCATATACTGTAATTTGAATTCAGTAGCTGAGGTTACCTGGTTGTCACTGGGATAACTTATCATCCCCTTTGTGATGCCAAACTGTTTTGCATAAAATTTCATAACTATAAGTATAATCTGTTGTGCCTGACAATAAATTTTAGAATCTATACACAGTTTTGTACATCTTTACCCCACATTTTATGCATCTATAAAATGATTTTCTGTTATGCTCAATATCTTTATATACATTTTCTTCAAACTTTTCTTTATCTTGTCTCACATTATGCTTAATTTGTTTGACCAGCATTTTTATTTCAGTTTTCAAAGTTATGGTTCGACATATTTTCCATTTCTTATATTTTTTGTCTCTCACCTTAATCAGGTATCTTGCTCTTATGGAAATGTATCTTCCCTGATGTTGTATGCCTAGATCCTGATCTTAAACATTTTTTTGCATGCAAACAATTTCTCTTTCAAAGCTTTCCACATTTCTTCTGCAGTTCTTCCACTGAACACATCATTGCGGTTAGTTTTATATAGTGACTGTTTTGCTTTCATATAATCTGTAAAAATCTTCTGAGCTTTGGTTTAGAATTCATTTTGACAGAATGATCTAGCAACAAATTAACATTTATAACCCCATGATCACTGCACATCAATGGTGATAAAACTTGACATGAAGTAACAGTAATTTGTTTAGCAACATAAACATTATTTAGTATGTTCTGTTCCCTAGTAGTGTTTTTTTAATCTGAAGCAATTGTTGTTCTTTAACATACGTTGTGAATAATTTCCTTACTAATGTTGTTCAATCAATACTATTCCAGTCTGTTTTTTGGTAAATTTAAGCCCCTAGCTACAATTATTCTTCCCTGCTGTGTTTCATGCAAGAAATGTATGAATTCCTCTAGGTCATCAGCATTTGACTTTGGTGGTCTATGCACTCCAACAATTGTTATATGTTCCATGGTTGTCTTTATTGTCACAGTTACACAGTCTATAGTATTGGTGTTATCATTGAGCATGTAGTAATCACCGGTCTCATAAATGTCTTTAATCCTTATCATAACACCTCCATCTGAGTTTTTGTTAGAATGTCTGTTACAGTAAAAACATTTATACCCTGACAGAACTGGTTTCCAGTCATTGTTCTATATTCCACAAACAATAACAACATCAATCTTGGAGGAACGTAGAAAATATTCCAATAAAAAACATTATTATTAATGCTGTTAGCATTAATAGCCATCAGAGGTGCATCAGATGTTGCTATCTGTGAACTGTTAAAATTTTGACCTGGCAAAAATCTTGTGTTGGTTTGTCAAATATTGCAAAATGTATGCTACAAAAATAATTTTCCTTGATCTTGAAAAAAGCATGCCATCCTGTCTGAACACAAATAAGCCCCAACTTGGATGCTCTACATATTTCCATTTTTTTTCATGTAGGTATTTACCTAAAAAGTCTTTTTGTTCACAGTGACTCGACTTTCCTTTCTATATGTGATTTTTGAAAAATACACCCTAATACTGGTGCAAGCTATGCTATACAAGAGGGCTTTAAGTTTGCTACTGTCAGTGAGTTCTTGCAGATGAGATAGTTTGTATCGACATGAATAAAAATGGATACATACTTTCGTACATTAAGTCCTTCTAAAGCTTGTCTCACAGACTCTATTTTTGCTCCTGGCAAGCATAGTATTATTCGATGTTCATTATCTTCTTTGAAAATGTAAGTGTCAGTTCCTCTAATAATTGCATCTCTAATTACAAGAACAGAATAACTGTAAACACAACAAACTGATAAAAAGCAAAGGAAAGGAGCTCCAGTAACTGTAGCACCTCACGTTATTAAAACATCTTCAGCGCTTTCCTCCTAGGTACAATGGACATCTTCAGGATACTCATCCCATAAAACGTCACCATTTTATAGCACTAAAAATCCACATGACTTAAACAATTAAAACTTAATTGTCAAAATTTAAATAAACATGACATGAGAAAATAAACACAAGCACTTGTAACAGTATTTATTTACATTTGTTTACCGGGAAAGTCCAACTGGGCCAGAAGCCCATTTTCAGCAGAGGCCTGGGGAGAAAAGCTCCACAGAAATACAAGCAATATACAATAATTAGATAATACAACAGTATACATACAGTAAGATGCAGAATACATATCTTCTAGTTAGTCTATACAAAGTAGTATTCCATACAGTTTCTAGTAGATAAAGGTTCAGAAAGAAAAACATGAGCATTTCAGTGAAGATCACTGTGAGAAAAAATAAAGTTAGTAGTGTGTACATATTAAATAATAGTTATGACCAAATGACATTTCCTTGGTATATATTTATTTTTGAGTAGTAATAAACACTGAGGAGAGGGAGAAAATAAGATAAGAAGTGGACAGTGTGTTGAGAGAGTTACAGATATCTTGTCAGTCAGGTTTGGCACAGGAGCAATGCCAGATCTTGGATTTCAAATAGTAGTTGTTTAAAACTGGTAGATTCAGGTGTGTTTTGGAGGGTGTGGGGTAGAGACTTCCATAATTTGGCTATATGATTTGAAAATAAGGCTTCACTGTGAGTGTTGTGAGAAAGTTTTCTGTCTGCAGATCTTAGACTTCGAAGGCATGAGTAGGGAACAAGTTACTTGAGGGATGGGCAACTGTCTGGATGGAAGATGATATTGTGTGTGAATTTAAGTTGGTAGAGATGAAGAAGGTTAAGTAGCTTGAGCCAATTTAATTTATGTAGAGCAATACAATGGTGGGTTTGGTAGGGAAGGTTGGCTGCAAAACAAGCTATTTTTGTTGTAGCAAGTTTCCAATTTGGTTAAGTCTGATTTTTTTTTAAGTTTGTAAAGAGGGGGTAATATAAGTATAAAGTAAGCATAAGTATAAAAAATATACAAAAGAATGATTAGAATGGCTAGAGTTTGTCTGTCTAAAACCAATCCCTTTCTAACAGCAAACATTGAAAATAAAAGGTAAAACAACAAAATATAAATCAAAGTAAATGTTCTTGTCTACAAGCTATCCCTTCCTTCCTACAAACAGTGATAAACAGTGTTAAGAAATTAAATATAAGTACAGATAAAACTTCTCTTACCAGGCAGCTCCACAGTCAATCACAAACCAAGACAGGATTGCTTAGTAGAGCTGTAGATTGTCCTCTCTGCTGTCTGTCTCAATTTGTAGATGACTAGGTCCTTTGGGATGGTTAGAGTTTGCCTAAAGCCTATCCCTTTCTAACAACTAACAATAAAAATTAAAGTAAAAGCAAAAAAATATATATAAAGCAAATAAAATCTTGCCTACAAGCTAGCCCTTCCATCCTACAAACAACGGTAAAAAATACAATATAAATTCCAATAAAAACTGCTCTTACCAAGCTGCTGTGCAGTCAACCACATACCAATGCAGGATTGTTTAGATAAGCTCTGGATTCATACAGAAATTGTGGAAGTTAATTTGTAAAACTCACACTCTCTGCTTATATTTGAAGCATACTTCAGTGAGGCATATTCCCCTCATTACAATTTTAATGACCTGGGGTCTGTTATTGACTCCACCACTGGAGGAGCCATCTGGAGGGTGGCAGAAGACTGAAGAGTCTGAGCCTTTTGCTTATGCCATGTTGAAAGGAGAGGGGCACGTTTCTGGGAATGCATTTTACATTTAAGTCCCTTAGTGGAGACAAGACAGTCAGTAGTGGGACTTCCCTCAAGTATGTTAGGCACACATGTATATAAAATTATATATATATATATATATATATATATATATATTTTTTTTTTTAGATAGATACACACACACACACACAAACGCACACACACACACAAACGCGCACACACACACGCACACATACGCATAGCTCTGATTATATTGGCTGACTTCTGCTTAAGTCAACAGCTTTTTTGCCTGCTTAATTTGTTCATCAAGAAAATTTAAATTTGTGCAAGATCACTATAATACTAGAGTTGGGGACTCTTCCCTGGTTTTGTGTGTTGTCAGAGTTGACATATATAAGTAGCAGGGAATGGGGGAGATACTGAGGGTTTACCCCTCTGCACAAAACAATGCTTTTATTTGCATGCTCTTTGATAATATCTCAGAGCATGTGGATTGGCATTTCGATGCATTTTTTTTTGTCAGTCAGATGTGTGTCGATCTACTGAATTTTAGTTTAACTTCTGTAGATACATATATTTATACACATGCATGCACATGTACACATACAATATATATTCTTCAAATGAGCAAAGCAGTATGGCTGAACATATCATGCCATGGGGAAGTTACCACACTCATATTTCGTCAGCAAGATCAGAAGGCTGTGAATTCTAGTCCCCATACCAGGTGATTGGGTTAATGTTTTCCTGAAATATACTACAAGAGAGTTCTGCATTACTTAGGTGTCATCTTTTGAATGAAATATTAAACTGAGATCCTTGATTTGGTGATAGCTCAGGTGGATTTAAAAAAGTACCACTAGACTTACTACAAAAAGTAATGGTTATGTCATACTACCATTTTAATTAACTGCAATTTTTTTGTATTGTATTTCCTCACAGTTGCCTGCTGACCATCAGTCATCCCAGCTAGGGGAGCTGACATACAGGCAGCTATCGGGGGTTTTGTGACTAGGTCCCTACTAACCCTTCCCCCGCTGGATGATAGGGATAGATATGGGATAGATCATTGTAGGGGTGTCTGTGCCATACTGTTGTAGGTACTTGATGTGTGTATGGAGGGATTCCACACTCAAGTGTTACCATCACTGGCCATTATTATCATACATGCCTCTATGTGCAGTGGAGTAATTTGGATGATGGACCACAATTTTTCTTCCTCACAGCATTAGAAAGATGACATAAGCAGTTCACATCCCCCTCTCCTACCTGGCTGTTTCTGTTCTTCAGTGGCTAGTTGAAGTCAGATTGTTTTATTGGTAGGGTTTCATCACTATATGTCTAACAGAAAACACCAAATACCAGAAACTTAAGTAACAAACCTCTTCTCCATAGAAATCAAAGGAACCTACATGAAAGCAACATTGAATCCTTGAAGTGACTCAGCAAACTCAACCATAACTTTCGTTTAATATTACATTCAAAATTCTATGCTGAAGGACCTGGCCTCAGAACACTCCTGGGCAGCCTTTATTTACATAATAACACACATACTTTGTTGGGCATTATTGCTTGTGTAAATACAGAATAATGTCATATAAATTGAACTGAACTCTTGGCATGTGATTGGTCACCCCTATAAAACCTACCTCTAGATGAAGCAGTACAATACTTTAATTCAAAATTCTTAGCTATTTTAGACTACCACGCCCTGACATGTACAATTAGAGCCAAGACTAAACCAGCCCTATGGCTCTCAAAAACTACCAAACAAAAAATCCTCTTTAGAAACACATTGTGGGCAAATTGGCATTCAACTAAAAACCCTGTTTATCAATTAAAGTTTAGACAGCTTAGAAATGAAACAAAAAAGCCATATTGTTAGACAAAAAGAATTTTTACTTTGAGCTCCAACAAATGCACCAAAATAAACCGCAAAGATTCTGGTCAGGCATCAATAAACTCTTACACCCTAGTCATTCAGTCACACCCATCCCTTTAGGCTGTGATCACAATAAACCTGCTCAAATGACCAATTCCTTTAACACTTTTTTCACAGAGACTATTCAATCTCTTGCTAATCTCCTGATACATCATCAACCACCTCCATCACTAATGCACCCCCTTCATTTCACTTTCAACCTGTTACTACATCCCTTGTCTATACCCTCTTACATAACCTTAAATGTACCACCCTCTCTGCAGACCTATTACCTGCAAAATACCTGCAAAAAGCTGTAAAAGCCATATCCTTCCCAGTTTCCATCCTGATTAACAGAACTATTACAGAAGGAAATATCCCATCAATCTGGAAAATCTCTCACATTATCCCCTTGCATAAGGGAGGCAACTCCAATGAATTATCAAATTATAGACCTATAGCCATATTGTCACCACTGGCTAAGATCATGGAGAAATGCATTCATAAACAGCTGTTAAACCACCTAATAGAAAACAATTTACTAGCCAACTGCCAACATGGTTTTAGACCATTTCATAGCACCACCTCTGCTCTTTTATCTTTCACAGATTGTATTAACAAGAATCATAACAACGATACATTATCCTCAGCCCTCTTTATTGATCTTTCAAAAGCCTTAGATATGGTTAACTACCACTTACTCATTAATATACTCAAAAACCTGTCTCTAGACACACTGGCTAGACACACTGACTATACAATGGTTCCAATCATACTTAGACAACAGGCAGCAGGCTGTCCAATGGGAGAACAACCTATCCTCCCACCTCCCAATTGCCCTTGGGGTCCCTCAGTGCTCCATATTAGGCCCGCTCCTATTCTCCATTTTTATAAACGACCTATACTCTGTTGTACCTCAAGCTACTTGTATCCAATATGCAGGCAATTCCATGCTAATATGCTCTGCCACCTCACCATCTGTCCTACAGTCCATAACCCAAAATGTGTTTAACATAGTCGAAAAATGGCTGCTACATCAATGCCTCATTCTGAATCCCAAAAAAACAAAACTGCTACTATTCACTCCCACATGTCATGCCTCCCCACTTAATTTTACTGTCACATCAAGCAATAGCCTTATTATATCTCCTGATTGTACTACTAAACTTCTTGAGGTTCTTATTGACAACAACCTTACCTTTGATTCCCATATTAATAGTACTATAAAAACAGTCAACAAAAAACTAGGATCCCTATATAGGATTAAATCCTTTTTGTCACCACTAGCCAGGACCACCATTGCCCATACCCACTTAATCTCTACCCTCCTCTATGCCTCACCTATATATACAAAACTATGTAAAAACAACATCAACAAGCTAGCAATATCCTATAATAATATTGCTAGATTTGCAACTGGATCTGCCTTCAGAGCCCACCATTGTGATAATCTTAAACAGTTATGATGGCTAGAACTGCAAAATATAATACTATTTAATCAATTAACAGTTCCCACAAGATCCTGTACCAACCTACTAACACAGCAATACTTACTAACCTAATCACCCCCTATAACTACCTCAAGACCCTATGCTCCGCAAATAAACTACTTGTACTAATAGGTAACGCTAACAACTTGGCTGGTGACTCCTTGTTTGCCAACACAGTTGGAAAAATCTGGAACTCCCTCCCAAAAGACCTAACCACCATTGTCTCTACAGCATTATTTAAAAGCAAATTGAAGCCATACCTTAAATCACAGTGGTTATGCCCTTGTTCTAACCATGACTAACTACCCCTAATTTCTCAAAGCATTTATTGCCATTATTGTACAAACTAGTTACTTTTCTGTTAACTACTAAGAGACGGTATAACATAGCTACTTTTTTTTCAGTCAACTAAAATGAAAGTATTCTTTTATACTAAATTGTTAGCAAAATATTTGCATGGCTAACCATAGCTGAAATGTACCATGATTCTGTTTACAGAAATGTAACAAAATGTAATGTATAGGATGATTATCTGTACATTTAACTGTATTTGTAAATGTCTCATATTATATATGATAGTGTGTTTTTTTGTTTGTTGGAGCTTTTCTCCCCAGGTCTCCACTGAAAATGGACATATATCCAGTTGAACTAGCCCGGTCAACAAATGTAAAATAAAATAAAATACAATTGTTTAATTACTTCTTCCTATTCATGATATCGAGGAAACCAAAAAGGTATCTTATTGTTATCTTTTATTTCTTGAGTGAGCCTTGTTAGCATTGTGTTACCCTTTACAAACAATCATTCATATGAGAAGATCCACAGAAAAATTTTGCACATAATGTGCCATTCCTTTATCTAACAACTTGGCCAAACTGACTCTCCCTGAACATCAGGGTGCATGCCCAAGGGTGATTTGTTTCTCACTGGACAAAACTCACATGGGAAAGGTAAGTTCATTTTACTTAAACACCAACTTTCTTCAGCCAAAGAGGAGCATGGCCAATCATTTTTTTTTAAAGTTTTCTGATAACATTAATTTTGCAGCATTTCTACTCAGCTCAATAAAAATATAGCCAGAATATCATGCCCCTAAGAACAGCTTTGAATAACAAAGAAGAAATGATAGTACAAAGAATCACAAAATGCATGAAGAGAGCTAGGTGTACTGTATTCTGACTACTGTCAGTGAATAAAAAAACACTCCCCCGGATTTACGAAGCCCTTTATAGTGTGCAGGAATAGTTTAAGAGCTATTATCAGCAATATGGCCGACGTGCGATCCAGGAACGAACTCCCGGGATGTGCATGTGAGCTCTTAGGCCCATGTATGCAAATTACCCTCATTTGCAGGTAAAAAAAATGCAAATGAGGGTAATTTGTGATCTAAGAAGCATGCAGTTGTCAGTGCAGGACGAGTGCAGTCTGCAGAAATGTACTCAGTTAGTAACCGAGTATGTTTCTGCAAACTACAAAATGGAGCTATGACAGCACCAAATAAAGGCTGCATATCATTGATGAAGCATGCCAATGGCCAAGTAGAAGGCCATTGGCATTGCAAAATGTGTAAAAAATAAAAAAACTTTTATTTTGTCGCCGATCTTGCCTGTTTAAGCATAGAGCAGAGGCGCGCTAACGGGATGGGGGAAAATAATAAAACAAACCTAAAATAAGCGGTCTAACTAAAAGCAGTATTCAGCCATGCAAGTCAATGGCAGGCATAAGACAACCTGGCCAGTGAGTAATGGTTGCTAAGGGGGGAGGCTCAGTGTGGGACATGTAACTATGTACTAGCAGGCAATCCTATGCAAATGAGGGGAAGGATAGTGAATCCCAGATTTCCCCAGGGTGTGAGGCAGGCACAAGTGTGTAAGAGTAGAAATAGCTGGGTGCAAGACTAGGAGATAGGTGACATCATGGGTGTGTGTGCCAGGAATACTGTAAGTGGATTGGAGTCCTGTGGCTTGGGACTGCTCCTAGCTTAGCACACCTAAGCTAGAGGTGTGGCCAACCTGCCTAACACTCCTGACAAAGTGTAAGCAGGTGTGCATGCTGCGCACCGGGTTTCACAGGAAGAAAAAGGAAGTTAAACCAAGAAATAGCAGCTCTGTGCACATTTGAGCACTCTGCGCGCCACGCACACAGGCTCAGACAGGGAAGCAATGGGAAGGGAAAACAGCAGTAGGAAGGTAATCAAGGAGAACTAGCTGAACTGACAGGTGAAATGTATCAGACACAGCCAATCACACAGGCAGCAGCCCAGCCCAGCCCAGTGCACCACTATAAACTATGCAAACACCTTTCCCCCTTGTTATTCCCAATAACTCTGCACCACTGGTGTATACAAATGGGGAAATTTTAGAAAACGAAAGCAAGAGAAATAATGCTAGGGGCTGCTTTTGCTATCATAAACCAGCATGTGCAAGAGGCTGAGGGTGGTGAGGATGTGCGTGCTGCCGAGCAACCCAGAGTGAGGAGACAGAGAAGAGTGTACAGACCCAGGGTAGCCTACCAAGGGCTACATGAGCTGGAGATAGTGGAGCGCTATAGGGTGGACAGGGACCTCCTACAGCAGATTGTTGAGCTGTGCCGGCCACGCCTCACACACAGAACTAACAGAGGGGAACCCATCCCAGTGGATACCAAGGTATGTGTAGGCCTACGTATACTAGCTAGAGGTACCTTCCAAAAGCCAACTGGGGATATGATGGGGATATCACAGGCATCTGCATCCAGGGTGCTCCACTAGTTCCTGGATGCCATGTCAGCACATGTCGGTGAGCACGTATACCTCCCCATCACCCATTAGGCATTGGCCAGCAATATGTGTTTTTTCCATCAAATAGCAGAATACCTCTAGAAAGTGGATGCAATAGACTGCATGCACATACACATCAAAGCACCACCCGATGAGCAGGGTAGGGTCGACTCAACCGCAAAGGCTTCCCCTCCATCAACTGCCAGGTCGTGTGCCATGCCCAGGGTATAATAATGAATGTGTGTGCTGTCTGCCCTGAAGGTTACCATGATTCCCACATCTGGCATCTGATGCAGCTGTACCATAGATTTGCCAATGGGGAAATCCCACATGGCCACCTAGTGGAGGTTGCTGGATACGCACTGCAGCCATGGTTGATGACACCCATCAGAAATGCACATGCACCCGAACAAGAACTCCATAATGAGGCACACGCACAAACACAAATCATAATAGAGTGTGTGTTTGGGATGCTGAAGTCACGGTTCCAGTGTTTGGACACATCTGGTGGAGCCTTGCAGTACTCACCAACTACATGTACCCAAATTGTCCTTGTATGTGCCATGCTACACAATATGATCCTGCGGAAACAGCTGCAGTAGGAACAGCATGGGGCTGGGCCACACAGCCCCCCACCATTGCCAAGGCCTGCACAGGCACAGAGTGACTCAGAGGAGGAACAACCTGAGCCTGCCCCAGTAAGCAGAAGGAGGCATGCCCAGTATGCCCTGGCCCTGGCAAAGAGGCAACATATAGCACATGCACTGACACAGTAGGGACCCAGGGAATGTCACCTCTCTCCAACTAGCACATACAGTAAAAGGGATGCCAAACATGACACTACCTGTGCTCAACCATGTATAGGGAGTGTACTCTGTGCATCCGACCTAGGCAGCCCTGCAGCACCACCCTCAATATTGGGGCACCAACAAGGTAAGTGGCTCACACATGCCAGTTGGGGGGGCACATACACAACAACTGTTACAGTCAGCAGGATAGGTGTAGACAAACACAAACAAATGCTGCACTATGGCCTCTGAATGAGCCCTATGTGTAACCCCCCCCCCAGGCCTACACAGACAGACTACAGCAGGCCAGGCAGTTGGATGGAAGATGTGAAGGCAAGGAAGTCTGAAACCAATATGTAGGCAATGAAAGCCAGGATCTGTAGTACACTAGTATGCCTCTAGCCAGCACGATAGGCAAGACTACAGACTGAAATGGAGTACCTGACATACCAGTACAGTCCTAGCAAATGTGTAGAAGTGTCAGGTGTGCCCCCCATCCTACGTACACTAATAGTAACAGTCAGGTGTGCCAGCCCCACTCCTGTGTAGAAATGTAGAAACAATCAGGTGCTCCCCCCGCTATGCAGAAATGTAGCAACAGTACAAGCCAAATGACTGATGGATACCCTGCAGACACAGCATGCTACCTGTCAGTGTAAAACACACAGGTCAGCACTGCAGTACAAAAAACCTGGACATGCTCCACACATGCAATACAGATGGTCATACTGGGCATGCTCACACACATAGAGGAATGAAGGCAATGTCAGTCAACAACATACTGAAAGGTCATACTGGGCATGCCCACACACTTAAATACATGAAGGCCATGTCTGCAAACACCAGTGGACCAGACATATTTGGCAGTTGCAATTCTTAGTGCAGACACATGTCAGTATGCACCACTCCTGCATTGCACACACAGTGGATAGCAATACAGACATATATGTAAGGACACCACACTATAATAAGCCAAAGGTAGATGGACATTGATGTGTGGAAGAGGGTCACTGTAACAAGGACCCATCTGGGAGTGTCTCACCCAGCACACAGCCAAAGGCCCACATCCTCATGAGGTGCAGATGCACTCACTGCAGATACTAGCCATCAGCATCTGTCAGCATGACAGACTATGTGGTGCTCGTGCCAGCTGTGTAACATGACTGTACAAGGAAGTATACATGTACCTGTGAAATATGACCCCATGTGTGCCCGCATGTGGTATGTCAACCCCTACATGAATGGGTTATGGCCCATGCACACACTGCCCATCCCATAGTACTAGTATGACAAGCCTGCTGAGATCATCCAATTTGAAATACACCTTTGTGAGCGCTGTAGCTCAGGAATCACCATGGCACGTCCCATAACCACGTACTGCTGTAGTGATAAACCAGTTAGGTAGTAGTTCAAACCCCACACTTCGCACCTGTGCGAGTGTGTTTGTGTGTGTGTTTGTCTGTCTCTAACTGTGTAGAGAGCAATACCTTTTAGGATAATCAAGCCCCGTACAATTCATATACTGAACTTTGGCAAGGCTGCTGATGTTACTCACCTAGGAATACACCTCTGGGAAAATCATAGCCCAGTAATCTCCGTAGCGTGTCCTGTAACTGTGTACTGGTGTGGTGTGATAAAGTAATTAAGCAGGTGTTCTAATCCCAGACCTGGCATGTGTGTGTGTGTGTGTGTGTGTGTGTGTGTGTGTGTGTGTGTGTGTGTGTGTGTGTGTGTGTCTGACTGAGTAGAGAGCAATGCTTTCTAGGTTATTCACACTCCGTATAGTTCATATAATCAACTTTGGCAGGGATGCTGATGTCACTCACCTAGAAATACACCTCTGGGAAAGTCAAAGCTCAGTAATCTCTGTAGTGTGTCCTGTAACTGCATACTGCTGTAATGTGATAAAGTAGTTAGATAGGTGTTCCAACCCCAGACCTGGCAATTGTGTGCTTGTGTGTGAATCTGTGTGTGTGTGTCTGACTGAGTAGAAAGCAATGCTTTTTAGGCTACTCACACTCTGTACAGTTCATATACTCATCTTTGGCAGGGCTGCTGATGTCACTCACCTAGAAATACACCTCTGGGAAAGTCAAAGCCCAGTAATCACTGTAGCATGTCCTGTAGCTGCGTACTGCTGTAGTATAAAGTAGTTAGGTAAGTGTTCTAACCCCAGACCTGGCAGCTATGTGTGTTAGTATGTGAATCTGTGTGTGTCTGACTGAGTAGAGAGCAATGCTTTTTAGGCTACTCACACTCTGGCATGCCTGCTGATGTCACTCATCTAGAAATACACCTCTGAGAATGTCACACCTCGTAATCTCCATAGCATGTCTTCTAACTCCATAGTGATGTAGTGTAATAACGTAGGTAGGTATGTGTTCAAACCCCAGACCTGGAAACTCTGTGTGTGAATCTGACTGAGTAGAGAGCAATGCTTTATAGGCTGCACACACTCTGTACAATTCATATACTCACCTTTGGCAAGCCTGCTGATGTCACTGACTTAGAAATACACCCCTGGGAATGTCACACCCAGTAATCTCCATAGCATGTCCTGTAACTGCGTAGTATGATAAAGTAGTTAGGTAGGTGTTTTAACCCCTGACCTAACAACTGTGTATGTGTTTTAGTGTGTGCATCTGTGTGTGTGTGTGTGTGTGTGTGTGTGTGTGTGTGTGTGTGTGTGTGTGTGTGTGTGTGTGTGTGTGTGTCTGACTGTGTAGAGAGCAATGCTTTTTAGGCTACACACACTCCGTACACTTCATATACCCAACCTTGGCAAGGCTGCTGATGTCATTCAGCTAGACATACACCTCTGGGAAGTGTTTAGCCCAGTAATCTCCCTAGCCCATCCTGTAATCGTGTACTGCTCTAGTGTGATTTAGAACAGTGGTATGGTTCCATAACCACCCATGGCAGTCCTGGATGTTTTGTGAGTGTTTCAATGTGTATGTATGGAGCAATGCATTATAGGCTACTCACTCAGAGTATATTTCAAATGCCCTACTGTGGCACTCCTGCTGATGCCATCCATTGTGAAATGCAACTTTGGGGAAACAGTTCTTCTGTAATCTCTGTGGTGCGTCCTATAACAGCCCCATGCTGTAGTGTGATATAGACCTCGGTCAGGGTTTCTATACCCACACATGTCAGTTGTGGATGTTTTGTGTGTGTCTCACTGTCTGTGTAGGGTACAATGCGTTTTAGGCTAGTCACTCGCTGTACAGTTGAAATGCCCTACTTTGGTACCCCTGCTGATGTCATACATTGTAAAATACACCTTTGGGGAAGACATACGCCAGTAATGTCTGTGGCGAGTACTATAACTGCATAGTGCTGTAGTGTGATAAACTAGTTAGGTAGGGGTTCTACTCCCAGACATGACAGGTGTGCATGTGTACATGTAACACGTATCCTGTGTAGAGGTGGCTGTAAGTGTGTGACACCTTTGGCCAATGTGGTGGGGGTTTTCCTCAGTTATTTTATGGTGGCCCTACTATATATCACCATGTCAACCATACAGGGATAATACCAGATGTAAATTAGCTGAGAGGCAGGTGTGCAAAGCCATACCCAGACATGTGACATCAAGGCCAGCCAATCACAGTTAGCAACCCCACTATTACCCAGAGCACACACACACATGCCTAGGAAACAGCCAATATGTAGGTAGTATACTGCATATTGGCCACTGATAGTAACTCTGCAGTGATAGCAGTGGGCTACAGAGGGCATGTCTCCCTGGCCATCTATCCAATAGGTACATGCAGATAGTGCACCTCCACCATGTTCCCAAATGGACACCTGCAGCACCCGTGGAACCTTCATATGCAACTCCCAATGGACATACCATGCCTGATAACATGCCCTGTATGGACCGATGAAACTGACATCAGGGAATGTTGTTAGCATGCTATCAATGTAGGTGCAGGGTAAACCTGCTGCCCATTACCAGTTCCTGCCACAGGTGGGCAAGACTGGCACATCCAATGATAATCTGTGTTCACAACATGGCCAGACACCCCAGGTACAGTTCCACATGTCACTGTACATCCATGTGGGAGGTGTGCACATCCCAGACACCATCCATGTCATGGAGTAAGGAACATATACATGGCAAGTGATGCACAGCATTGGGCACACACAATTGTCATGCAGGTGACTGGATGGGGGATGCAATACCCACCTGTGTGGGCAGATGCAGAAACCACAGGCCTGAGGCACAATGCAGACCATTGTCATGTGGCCTGATGCCAAGGTATACCCATCCCCTACCCTTGTACAGCCTGCTGGCACAGTTGACCACCACACACCCATGCATGTCAGGACTGGCACCCTGTGTGTTCGTGTGTGTGCTGTATGGTGCATCTGACCACATCCACACTCACTACAACCCCCCAGGGCATAATGAAGCATGCTGTTTGATGTCTGACACCTCATCATACTCTATGCCCATATGACCTCCGTATGACCCGTGTGGTGCATGTGATACCTGCGCATCGATCTGTTGTGGCAATCATATTAGTGATGAGTTGCACTCCTGGCCCTGCCAAGTGTGTCAGTGTGTGTGTGTCCCTGTGTGAGTGCGCCTGTGTTGATGCTGGCAACTGTTCATGCAGACAGACACGTGTACATCACCTACCGTATATCTACTGTATCCCCGTTGCAGATATCACTCATCATCACAGATATGCTCTGAGTGCTCCACAGCAGGTAACCCATGTGACACAACCAATAACTGCATCAAACTGTGATAGCACTACATAGTTGTCGGTGCTTTGATACCCTGTGCTGGTAGGCTTGTGACACAAACACGCTTCTGTTTTACTCCACCACCCCTCCCTGACATGTATTTGCCTCCGTCTACCTCCCCCACTCCCTCTCCGGTGGATTTGGAGACCCACACCTGCTATGCTTAGGCAGCAGCATGTGTAATGTAAGAGATGCTCATGATCAGCTGATGGCCTCTGCATGAATTGCAGCCCTCCCCTAGCTGATTGCACATGGAACGGCTGTGGTAACAGGCCCATAGCCAACTGCATGGAAACACACTCCAATACCTAGGAACAACATGGTGGTGTTGGCCCTTTACAGTCACTGTGAGCAGGAACTTGATCTGTTGTTTGGCAAACAGCATCTCAGATGGAGTGGGGATTTACCTCTAACAACATACACTGTGGAAAGAGGGCAACAAACAGGAGGGGGATGTGCCTGACCTGACAACAGACTGTAAGTGTTGCTATACTGCATGTGGAGTACTGTTAGTTTAACAGTGTTTGTCTGGATATGCCTGTCATACATGTCGCAATACCTGCCATGTCGGTCCCATGTATATGAGGGGTCCCCATCTGCAGGGTCATCCGCAGACTGGGCAGTGTTGCGCCTTTGCTTTCATGTGTCAGCTACAGGTCACCTATCTGTGGAATGCAGAAGGTAGTGTGAGGATAGCAGGCAGTAGATGGTGACAGCTGGGAGAGTTACCGACTTCACATCCCTCATAGAACATATGGTGCAACAAACCCTGTTACAACAGTATATGTATGAGGGTATAACAGTGACATATCAATATTGGCCCTGTGTTTTTGCCTCCAGCCACAACTCTGTCAACCTTTGTACATATGTCATGCAGTACGGGGTGCATATGTTCCATACTCCATAGTCATTGACAGCATATCTGATAACAAGCCAGTGATATATCAGACTGTTATACATGTTATGTATAGTAGGAGTTATAATTGAGGACATAGCCTGGCCATTATGTGGTTGTGTGTACAGTAATGAGGTATGTATAAGTCTGGTAATTGTTGACAATGTGTGTATAGGGAATATGTACCTTGGCCTGTGTAGAGACTGTTATAGATGTCATTGTTCCAGGTCCTGTCCTATCTGATGTTACATGCTGCTCCACTGTATGTCACCCTAACAGCTTGCATGTTTGTAGGGGCGAACACACACATGTCCCATACCACAGACAGGCATCGGACCACACTGTCTAGTGGCCCTGTATATGTAGGTGTGTTGTGTGAGTGGCTCATATGAGGATGGTGTAGGTCAGATAGTCCATATACTGTGATAGTACGCTAGCTTACATATGTGACTGTGGCTGTGTTCACATTGGTTGTGGTTATGCACTTTCACACAGGTGTCTGTTACTCTGTGATATGACATGCCTGTACAGCCTGCTATCTATGCAGGTACATGTGTATCCCCACATGGGAGATGTAGCCCAGTGTTGAGTCAGTCTGCCTGCAGCTAGCACTGTACTTTGTTACATGCCTAGCACATGACTGTACTTATTCAGTGAGATGACATGTCCAGATACTTGCCAGATGTACTTCTACCAGGCCACCATGACAGTCATGTATGTCAGACAAAGCAGTGGGATGCTGTTCAGATGTATGTCACTAACTAGTGGGTAGTATGTGGCCATGGCACCTCTGTACCAGCAGTTATTATGTGTCAGGACAGACAGGGGTATATGAATGAGTAATCTATGGGGGCAAATGTTTACCAGTATTTACATGTGATACCCATCTACATGGCTGTTAACATCCACATTGACAGGCCTGGTCCACATGTCTTGCATGAAGGGGTTCTGTGTATACCCCTGGACTGACCAGCATGTGTCAGATTGTCCACATATATTGGGTGTATCGCAGCTGTAGTCCACAGGGGCATTACTGTGCTAGCAGTGGTACTGTACTATGATGAACTTAGGGTGTCTGTCAGTAGCCAATGGTGCACATGTCCACAGCAAATGTGGCCTCCCACACACACCATGTCTGTGAAGACACTCCCTATTACAGTAGCAATAGTCTACAAATATACCTGCAATACATACATGACATCCCCTTGCACTGAGAGGTTGGGACTATTGGGGCTGAGGTAGGGCTCCACCCCATGTGCAAGACATATGGCAAACATATATGTACATATCATTATACATATATCCATATAGATATGTACACATTTACATAACTTGCTTACTGTATGACAACAGTTGTACAAATATGTGCCTGTATTCCAGGCTCTGTCTTCCATCTACATCCCTGGCTTAGCACCGGTGACATGCTGTCAGGGTTTGTTATGTAGTGGGCTGTGTGTATGTCATGCTGTCATTCCTGCCATCCCTCCACTGCTGTCGTGTCCTCCACACATACTGGGGGGTTGGGGCAATATATGTGTGAGCTCCACATACACAATACATGTGTGCCCTAATGCACTGTGGAGGGCAGTGCACGTAACCATGATATATGGCCCAGTAGTAGTGAGTGTAGGGGGTGCACCATGACTAACCTAGGCTGTAACAACATGTGTGGGTATCTGGGGAAAGCTGCCTTAAGGTATCTGGATGTACATTACCATACAGTCCACCATGGGTAAATGCAGGCCTACTAGCACCTATGATACAGACTGTTCTGTTTGTCTGTGTGATTGTGATGGTGTCAGTTATGCCTTGTTATGTAACAGATACATCCCATTGTGTCAACTGGGGTCTGTACCCCCTAGAGATTGTGTACAGAGTGTAAATAGAGGCTGCTGACCTATACATCTGCATTACATACTGTTGATTGTCTGGTGTGCTGTGGGCCAGTCTGTCATTACTATTGTACTACTAGAAGGCCTCGGCCTGGACAGCAACATGTGTCAACCTTACCAGACTACTGTCTCAGTATAACTGTTTCACAGTTGCATTACACTGTTCATATGGATGTCAGTGTCTAAACAGCTATATGACATGGCATATACAACTGTCATAGTACACAAATATAGCTGTCACAATCATTTATGGGCACCTTTGTGTGGTGTTATACCCTTTGATATCTCTGTGGGTATGTGTTGCAGGCTATGAATGTCATTCGTATGGGTGGCTCATACAGTCTCCAGTTGTTAAGGTGGTGACTGTAGGAATACTGAATGCTCAAGTTGTATGCATGTACTACATATGTACCGTACTGTACATATCTGTGTGTGTGTGTGTGTGTACTTACACACATATATATATATATATATATATATATATATATATATATATATATATATATATATGCCTGTATCTGCATATATCTGTCTGTGTATATGTATCCTAGGGATGGCCATGTCGTATGCGGTCCTGGTTATGGGATCTGCAACACTTGTTACTGTATTACAGGGGGGATGTGCTTGGCTGGGGGGTATACCTATTTGTACCAGACATATATTGTGTGGGGCCTCTCAATGCCATTAACATTGCATGAGGACATATATGAGTTTGTTATATCCCCATTGTTATCACCAGATGTCTGCCCATATACACCTATATATTACATGTATATATCTTCTGACATATACATGACCTGCTGTATATATTTACACATGTAGATGTAGACATATATATCCATAGATGTAGGCATTTGCATGTGTATATGTTCATATATATTTATATATGTATATATATCCCTATATATATATCTACATATATCTATATGCTGTACCTGTTTAAACATTAATATATTTACTCACGCACATACATCTATATGTTGCAATACATTCCCTGTGCTGTTGAATGACTGGGCTGGATGATATGTTTGTGGAAACATCAGAGTTATGTACATCTGCAATGGTTTAGTGGGAAATCACTTTGTGTATGGTGTGCAGTATCCTGGGTGCTAGCCTTGCGAAGGCAGTTTATTCTGTGGCTGGCCAGAACACTCCCACTTACTTCCACACTAACCTCTTTAAAATGAATGGAAATAAGGGTTGCTAGGACAGTGGTAAAAAAGGGGCACAAAGAGGATAAGACAGTAGGAGACATAGCTGGGCAAGTGCAGAAAGGGTGTAGGAAAGGTCCATAGCTGCCCATTTCTGCTACAGCAACATCTGTGCATAAACACTGCAGTTGGAGGTAGATGTGGACCCTCAAATCCCTGGGAGAAGGGTGAGGACAACATAAATGCATTGTGATGCCACTTAGACCGGATTACATGTGTCCAGTGGACACGTGTGCGGAATGGACAGCCATGTATGGGGTGAGATTGTTTTGTGGAAACATATTGCCCTTCCATTTTCTTTTCAGGTGGGAGTGGGATGTTGGGAAGGGGCTGTGAGTATATTTGGGGAGGGAGGATGGGAAGGTTGCCAGACATGACACACAAGACACATACAGGGGCAGTGTATGACACATGTGGGAGGTGAACACCTTGATGGGGAGGGGTTTTGGGATATCAGAAGCCCACAAGCCCCCTAGTGGTAACAGTGGGACTGAGGTTACCACCCATGGGC
Source organism: Protopterus annectens (assembly GCF_019279795.1). Taxonomy (NCBI): domain Eukaryota; kingdom Metazoa; phylum Chordata; order Ceratodontiformes; family Protopteridae; genus Protopterus; species Protopterus annectens. Next base: position 1,884,954,996 of record NC_056737.1, on the reverse strand, counting down.
GGTCACCATGGTGTCATACTCTTGTGAAATATGACTGCAGACCATCCTCCTGATGACACATGTACACCTGCAACACAAATGGATATCATTATGGAGATAACAATCACTGTTACTGACAGCTGAAATGCATCATAGCTGCATGGCTACACTACCTGACACGTATGCATTACACATTACCCCTGACAACAACTCACACTGCAGTATATTACAGCACTCTATAACAATCACCGTGTGCAACAGAACCATGTTAGCCTTTCCCTGCATCAGTGTTATGGTTGACAGGGAAGTGGCACAGGTATCATCATATGCACAGGGTGTATTGCTGGTTTGCCAGAGGCTGAGGCTCGTCCATACATGTGTCACTGTGAGTGTGGGTGAGGGGTTTTGTTCAATGATCGGGGTATGGTGATGTGGTGTGTGTAGTTATGGGGTCACCCTAGGTGTGGTTGCATAGTGTGTGGGTGGCTGCCCTATACAAGTGTTGCTGGACAGCTGCAGACTATACCTGGCAGGGTGTGCAGTTCAGTGCCTCTGGCCATGGACATGCTGACTGTGCCTGCCAGGGGTTCCATGGGCACGTGCAGGTACATACCTCAAGGTGCTACTCTTCCCTGATGATGACAGGTGTCCACTGGAACCATGTCCTGCCTGGGACTGGTCAGGGCCACATGCACGAGGCCTACTGTGGTGTGGTGTGGACAGCACCCCCAGTAGTGTGCTGGGGCTAGTATTGTCACTACGGAAGTGAATGTGGTTTTAAGATTTTAAGGCTGATGGTGACATTTTCCAAATTGAAAGTGGATGCTTTGTTAAAAGATGCTAAAAAATTGGACGATGCTATTAGGAGCGATTTGTTGTTTGAATTTAACAAAGAAAGTTATGAACATAGTTTTTATCGTATAGAAAGGAAATGTGAAGAAATATATGGTAGGAAAAAAAGAAAACTAGAGAGGGATTTTAAACAATATAGTGATAACAAGGCCTATGTGTTTGAAGGAAAATTTTTTAGAAACACTTTATACAAACCACCTGACCCTATAGCAACTGAGGATATGACCCAACCTAGTAATTTAGAAAAAGTTGTTACGAATGGACAGATTGTTGTTGATGTTTTGAATCACCATCCGACTACTCCTGTTTTTAATATCCCCACATCCAACCCCACCACTTCAGATGTAGGTAAGGATATGGTTGGGTCCACTGATCCGAGGGAGGGGGGGAGAAGGAGAGATGAACGAACAGGATTTTTCTGGGGGGAAAGGAAAAGTAAGCAACCAGGTGAAAACAGAAAAGAAAGGAAAAGTGTAGTTGTTGATTTTGACAAAAAAATAAAGGGAAAAATAGTTGTAGACCCTGACAAGGTGACACACTCTTAAAACGGTTTTAAAATTTTCAATTTAAGTGGTATTGAAATTAAAGAAGAACATTTTCACCTTTTTGAAAAAGGCTTTAAATTTGTTCCAACAGTAAGATTTGATGTATGTGACATCCTTATTGAATTAAAACTATTTACTAGGAAATTAAATTTTGCATTAATGTTTGACCAAGCAGAAGGACATGATATAACTATTTTTAAAAAGGCTAGTATTTTCAACCCTCCTTTCCATCCGGCCTTGCAGGTATTTGAGGAAATATGTGCATCGGATTTATATGCTTTGAGTGTTGATAAAAACATTAAGAGAAAGTATTCGTTTAAAACAAACTTAACTATGAGGGAGAAACAAACTTAGGATGATTTAACAGCTGATAGGTAAATTTGAATCATGAAACCCGACAAGGGGAGTGGCATGGTTTTAGTTAACACCTTTGACTATTCCAGTAAAAATTTGAGTATTTTGGGTGATATTAATGTGTATATTCTGATATCTATGAATTAAATTAACATTTCATACAGAAAAATAGATTTAGCCATTGAAGAATTTATTATTTATAATAGGATAAATGAAAAGATTGGTACTATGTTGACCATTAAAAAAACAAGAAAAAAGACTCAGCACAGCTCCTCGTGGTGTCCTGCAGAGTTCTACAAGCAGCAGGGAGTGAAAGAGTGACTTTCCTGGATTTTTAAGTATTTTTTTCTGGCTTTCGCTTTAATTACGGCATCTCGATTGCATTTCGCCTAAAAAACAGCTCTGCATATTGTTTTTACTGTACCTGTGTAGATTTTAAACTGTTAGCACTTTAAAAAGTTATTTTTGTTTAATTTAACTGTTAGGCTAACACACTCAAGTGCGCTTGCCGTTTTATAGCATTTACTGTTTGCTACTGTATCTTTTTCTTCTGTCTCTGTAAAAAGAAAAAAAAAAATATCCTTGTTTTCCCGCTTTTCTGAACTAGAATAGTCCAGTCTTCAGATTTTGCTGATCTCTGGGCTTTGTCTTAGTTCCTGTGCTATCCATATCCTTATTTGGATAAGAGGAAGCTTCTTTGTTCACCAGTGGGAGTGGGGAGCACTGAGCAACCTATTTGTCCCTAGAGGAGTGGTTCCAGCCCAGCAACTTGTAGTTTATTGGCCATTTTGGGTCAATTCCTGGCTCTTTTCAACCCCCTGCTATAAAGCCCGTTTTTACATGCTTTTTCACTTGTAAAAGACTCAGCACAGCTCCTCGTGGTGTCCTGCAGAGTTCTACAAGCAGCAGGGAGTGAAAGAGTGACTTTCCTGGATTTTTAAGTATTTTTTTCTGGCTTTCGCTTTAATTATGGCATCTCGATTGCATTTCGCATAAAGAACAGCTCTGCATATTGTTTTTACTGTACCTGTGTAGATTTTAAACTGTTAGCACTTTAAAAAGTTATTTTTGTTTAATTTAACTGTTAGGCTAACACACTCAAGTGCGCTAGCCGTTTTATAGCATTTACTGTTTGCTACTGTATCTTTTTCTTCTGTCTCTGTAAAAAAAGAAAAAAAAAAAAAAATATCCTTGTTTTCCCACTTTTCTGAACTAGAATAGTCCAGTCTTCAGATTTTGCTGATCTCTGGGCTTTGTCTTAGTTCCTGTGCTATCCATATCCTTATTTGGATAAGAGGAAGCTTCTTTGTTCACCAGTGGGAGTGGGGAGCACTGAGCAACCTATTTGTCCCTAGAGGAGTGGTTCCAGCCCAGCAACTTGTAGTTTATTGGCCATTTTGGGTCAATTCCTGGCTCTTTTCAACCCCCTGCTATAAAGCCAGTTTTTGCGCGCTTTAGCGCGCTTTTGCGTGATTTAGCGCAAAGTTGCTCATAGAGCAGCATCGGGCAGTGCCGGTTAATCAAGTTTAAACTATTTCTGGCTCCGTAAAGTCTGCTCTTCAATTTTTCCCTTAGAGCTGCTCTACTTGCAATCTAAACAGCCTATACTCTATCTGAAAAGCTCAGCACTTGCTCCTAAAGCATTTTTTATACAGGTAAAGCACTCTTAAACAAAAGAAAGTACTTCATTCACCTAAATTCCCTTGAGTACCCATTTCCCTATAGGACCCTTCTGACTCAGTTACACAGCAATCTTTTTCACTATTTCTAGCATGTCGAAGGGTCAGTTGCTGGCGTCCTCTCCTGTTCAGCTGGTGAAGCTGGGAATCTTGAGGCAATGTTACAATTGCCTCATGTACACTGAACAACCCTCTCCTCCTCTCAACAAATACAAATATATGCGAGAGATGCAACTATATAGCCAAACTGGAGGCTGAGCTCTCTCAATTCAGTACTGGCAAGACCAGTCAGGAGGAGAAGGTAACCACACACACCACAAACCCAGTCTCACATAGAACTATCACAACTGCAAACCAAACACATAAACACACAAAAACATACTGGAGGCGCTGATTAAAAATCTACCAAAACAACAGAGGCCTCCAAAGCAGACACCCAAGCAACTGCCACCTCAAGACATAGCACATGCAACACATAGTTCACAAAGTCAATGTGCTAAACAGTCACAGCCCTTAAGGCCAAACAACATGCCAGACACACTTGTAATAGGTGACTCCATAGTCAGACACACTGACGTCCCGCTCACCAGACTGAACAAGGAAAAGGTCACAGTAAGCTGCCTGTCGGGAGCTAGAATCTGCCACATAACACAAGCACTCAGGTCACTCCACAGCAAGTACAAATATGACTCAGTCATTGTACATGCCGGTGTGAACGACCTGAGACGTACCTCCTGGACTACATGAAAAGAGACATAGAGGAGCTCTCTGATTATGTAGCCCAGGCCGGTATGACCCTGACCCTGAGCAGCATCTTACCCTCACCAAGAATGATGCCACAGTACAAAGACAAAATGATCAGTTTTAACAATTGGCTTAATTACTGGTGTCATTCTAAGGGGATCAATGTCTGTCTGCTTGGGATGACATGCTTGACAAGCCACGCTGCTCAGGGATGGCTTGCACCTGTCACCTGTCACCCTGGGCTTCGGATATTGGCCAAGGCTCTTGCCACCCCATAGTGCCTTTTTAGGCAAGGCTCAAATGACAAACCTACCTCCTAGAAAACACAAGTGGAAAAAACTAAGGGTAATGCTGCTCAATGCCAGAAGTCTAAACCTCAAGATGCACGCCCTCGAAGCCCTCCTCAGTATGGAGAACATCGATGTCTGTGCAGTGATTGAAACCTGGTTCAAGGCTCCTGAGAGCACCCCAGCACTATCAGGTTTTACCTCATATCATGCTTTCCAGCCCCAAAACTTGGACCGAACCACAAAAGGAGGGGGAGTATCCATATTCATCAAAGATACCCACACCTCCAGGTTAGTGGCAACACACAAAACATCGGAGACCATCCAGGTGCAACTAACCATAGGCAAAACTGCCTTACAGTTTGTAGCATGCCACAGGCCACCCTCTCAAACTCAGGAACCCCACACAGCCTTCCTGAAGACACTGGAGAGTATGAATGTCTCTCCAAATACCATCATATTGGGAAACTTTAACTACCCGAATATAGACTGGGAACATTACTCAAGCCCCGACACCCTAGCCCAAAGGTTCCTAGAATTCATAAACTCAAATGCGATGGAACAACTAGTGACCATTCCCACAAGAGGAGACAATATACTAGACCTGATCATCACAAACATGGGGACAAAATGCTCCACACCGGAAGTATATCCCTCTTTGGTAAGATCAGACCATAAATTAATCTCACTGGAAATCCACATCCCGCCCCCACCCCTGCACAAAGACCACAGTGAAGAACTTCTCAAAAGCCAACTTCACACTTCTTAAGACTGAAGTGGTATCCTTCAAGGCCCCTGGGCCAGTGGAAACCACAACCCACACTGCTGAATCCTTTACAAATGCCTTCTATCGGCACCTTCAAGAATGCATGGATCATGCAATCCCAAATAAAACCAAGACCCATTCCCCCAAAGGCAGGCGCCCGGTCTGGTTGACCCCAGCCATAAACAAACTTTACAACAGGAGGAGGAAGCTACTACATGACAGAACAAAATCCCTAAAAGGGAAGGCATCTCTGATCAGTACTAGCAAAAAACTACGATCACTAATAAAATCATCCAAGGCCAACTTTGAGAGAAAAATTGCAAAAGACACAAAAGACAATCACAAGGCCTTCTTTAGCTATGTTAGAAACCTGGGTGGAAACTCCCAGATATGCTCAGAGTTAGTCCAAAATGACACAAAATACACTGAACCCACTGACATTGCCAACATTCTGGCAGACAGGTTCAGTGCAAATTTCTCCTCCCCCTCCCCCCAAAAGGAGGAATAACCATCCCAGCAGAGTGTAGCTTCCCTAACATCTCAGATGCCCAGGTCAGAGCCGCTCTCTCTAAAGCTAAAAACACAGCATCAATGGGACCGGACGGTGTCCCAGGCTGTGTGCTACATGAACTCCAAGAGGAACTAAACCCACATACAAGGCTGCTGTTTAATCTTAGCCTTACTACAGGATACGTACCCAAAGAGTGGCGTACGGCAACAGTGGTCCCACTTCACAAAGGCAGTGCTTCTACGGACCCTGGAAATTACTGCCCCATAAGCTTGACGAGCCTGGTCTGCAAAGCTATGGAGAGGATCATTATGGAACTCATAAACAAAGACATTGGGGACCTACAGACATTGGATCCTACCCAATTTGGCTTTGTCAAGGGCAGATCCTGCCTTTTGAACTTGGTCGACTTTTTTGAAACAGTCACAAAGGCCATTGATGAGTGTAAGGCAGTTCACACAGCCTACCTTGACCTTGCAAAAGCCTTTGACACAATACCCCAATCGGGCATCATAGACAAACTCACCAGCTTAAATGTAAACCCATATGTCACAAGATGGGTTGCAAACTGGCTCAAGGACAGAACCCACAGGGTCAGAGTTGCTGGAGCTATGTCAGACTCTAAGCCAGTCACAAGCGGTGTCCCACAGTGCTCAGTCCTGGGACCCCTCTTGTTTGGCATTTATTTTTCCGAGGTACAGGCAAACATAGGAGGATTGTGGCTGACAAAGTTCGCAGATGACTGCAAACTGGGCGCCATAATTGATACTCCAGCAGACACAAACATCCTTCAGAGAGGCCTCATAGAAACGGATAATTGGTGCCAGAGCCATGGCCTTAAGCTGAACGCCAAAAAATGTATAGTCATACCCTTTGGGAAAAACAAGGTACCAAAATTACCACATAGGTGGTAATCCATTAAGTACAGAAGAGGTAATCAGGGACCTAGGGACCCAGGTTGACAGTAACCTCTCATTTGACACTCACATTGCCAAAGTGGTTAGGAAGACCTTCTATATTGCCCACCTTATCATGAAGGGTTTCACATCTAGATCAAGAGAGGTCATTGTGCCCTGTACTCTTCTCTTATCAGGCCAATGATTGAGTACAATGCCCCATTTGGGATGTATCTCACCCGACACCTGCAGCAGTTGGAAAGACCCCAAAAGTTCCTCACCAAGAGGATAAAGGGTCTTAAACATATGTCATATGCTGCCCTACTGAAAAAACTCCAGCTCTATTCAGTCGCATACCGCCTACTCAGAGGTGATCTGTGCCTGACGTACAAGGCCATGTCCAATCCGGAATTAATGGACATGCTCCACCTCAGAAAATCCAAATCCATCAGAGCCACGAGAGCAAGAGACTTAAACCTCAGCACAGAAATAAATAGGACGTGCTGGAGGGACAGATTCATAACCCAGAGGCTCCCTACACTCTGGAACAGAATCCCTATCCATGTCAGGCAGAGCTCCTCACTAACTCTATTCAAGAGAAATCTTGACAAGTGGATGGGAGATCGTAGGTTTACCTTGGGGGTCATCTCTGTGTCACTACTAGACAGAGGCACAGTAAACTAAACCCTAAATGGGCATAGTATTCTCATCCTAAGGGGTGGTGAAAGCCACACACACTCTGGCTAGGCTTATAAATGCCCTAGGGCAGATAGCATAGTATGAACCTATGAAGCTATGAACCTAAGATTAGCCACCTTCTTTGGTATCCCAAAGGTTCATAAAAGCACTACTGACCCACCATACAGGCCAATTGTTTCAGGAAAAGGGTCTAAGACATATGCTATTGCATCTTTTTTAGACCATACACTTAAGCACATCCCTAATGAATATGAACATATGTTAAAGGACTCGTGGGATTTTTTACGTAGTTTAATTTTGCAACCATACGAAGGTGAAGTATATTTTCTGACCATTGATGTGGTCGATTTGTTTACGTGCATTCCAATGGACGAGGGTTTAGACTTTTTCTGGTTATTACTGAAAGAAAAAAAGTCTACCTTGAGCTTTGACATTGATTTGTTGGTAGAACTTATGAGGATGGTTTTGGAAAACAACTTTGTGTATTTTGAGGGAGAAACCTTCAAAAAGGTTAGAGGGGTAGCTATTGGGGCAGCGTGTGCCCCCATTTATGCTAACCTAGTTCTCCTACAATGCGAACTACAGCATGTGTTCCCTTCTGAATTTTGGAAAAATACAAAGTTGTACTGACGTTTCCTGGATGATTTATTTATCATTTGGGAAGGATCTGTGAATACCATCCTTGATTTTCTTGAATTTTTGAACTCCACTACTGACTTCCTAAAATTTACATTTAAATTTGACCACTGTGGGATTGATTACTTGGACGTGAGGTTAGATAAAACTAATGGGGGATTGAAGTCAAAAATCCATAGAAAGAACACCTTTAGTAACTCTTACCTTCCTTACACAAGTGACCACCTTTGGAAACAAAAAAGGAGTAATGTAAAGGGCCAAATAGTGAGAGCGGCCAGAATGACTTCAGAGTGGAGTGACTTTTTAGCAGAAATAGAATTCATTTCTGACCTATTTTGTTCAAAGGGTTACACTGACTGGTTAATAAAGCAAGTATCAGAAGAAATTATAAAAGGATGGGGTACTAGGTACCTCCCCATTTCGGGGAAAACATTGGAGACTACAACAGTTGATGTAGCTACTGGTGAACAAGCCTTTAAAAGGGCTTTAGTTTTACAACACAGTAATATAACTAGGGATGTTAAGGACCTAGTCCAGAGGAACTGGAAGATGTTAAAACATAATAAAGATATAGTACACAAAGTTGGTGAGGAGCCAAACTTTATTTTTAAAACAGGAACAAATTTGAAAAAGCTTTTTGAAAGTAACAATTCTATATAGGAATTTAACCCCCCCAGATAAGGGGACAAGTAGGTGTGGTAGGTGTGGGTGCTGTAAATACATTTGGATGAAGTACCCATTACCTTAAAAAACTATGGTAATAGTAAGATTTATTTTAAGAAGGGCAATTGTTTCACTAAAGGTATTGTGTACTTAGCTCTGTGTAGGGATTGCCCAAGTTTCTATGTAGGGAAATCAGAGAGGGCATTGAATAAACGTATCTATAAGCACCTATATAGTATTAGAAAAGGAAACACAAACAACGCACTAAGTAAACATTTACAAATAGAGCCTAAACACACAGGCTTTCATTTTGGAATTCTTGAACAAGTGCCAATAGACCCTAAGGGGGGAGACTGGGAGAATTGGTTATGTTGTAGGGAGACCTACTGGCAATTAAGATTAAATGCCACCCATCCCCCAGGACTAAACGACTACATTTCTATTAAGCCTTATTTAATAAAAAAGGCAGAGAAGTTATAATAACAAAAATAGAGAGACTATAAATAATGTCATATGTAGTTTGTACTTCATATGTATTTTATTTGTTTTTCTGAACAACTTAAATGTACATCAAGTTATACAACCTCTAGGTTTTGTTTTTATATTTACTATTTTTTAAAGATGCTACATATTATTTTGAATATTTTTAAGAATTAACAATTATTCATTTATTTTCATTTATTATTTTTATTTATTTTTTCAGTTACGTGGCAGGATCGTATTAGGTTACTTTGTGGTTAACAAAATGAAAGCTTTAGAATATTGAGGTGTGTGCTTTCACTTTAAATTATGTGAAAACTTTTTTTTTTTTTTTTTTGGCGCCTTTTTGAATTTAGGTATTTAAAGGTGGCTAATTGACATACTTATTGTTTTTACACTTGAAAAAGCCCTACAAATGAGTTAGGGTGAAAGCGCTTGTGATATTTGGTTCAATAAACAGTTTTGGACACTCACTCCTGTTTGCTGTTATGACCATTTCTTTTGGACATATAGGTGCAGTGTCGGCCTCTGACAACCCCACCTGTGTCTCACCAGTTCCATCATCATCATCATCGGTGTCTGTACGGCTGACCCACCTCACCAGCTGTGGGGGAAACAAGCACACACGTTAAGACCAATACAGCATTGCATAACAATTCGCACACTCACACACACACACACACACACACACACACACACACACACACACACACACACACACACACACACACACACACACACACACACACCCACACACAAACACACACATGCACACACACACACACACGCACACGTGCGCGCACACACTCACACAGTCTCACACACACACAGTCACACAGACACAGACACAAAGACACAGACACACATGTACACCCATAAACACTGACAATCCACCTTACTACGCCCCTTACCCTGGGTATACTGACAGTCCCACATTCAGTTACAGATGTTCCCTATCCTGCATGGCACTTGCTAGCATACACTCATTCATACTACCCATTAACATATCAGACCTCTCCATGCTTACACGTGTGATCACAACACATGACCTGTTACTCCATAACCTCCCTGACTTTGGTGGAGTAGGTAGTACATGGCCTCACTGCTGTCATCCAGTAATACCCTGTGTATGTCCAGTCATGGTGTACATGGCCCCTAAATGGTTGGGGCTGCTACATTCACTACATATGTCACACACCAGAGCCCCATACTACTGTTTTTATCAGTCCATGCCCCATCTACTGCACAATCAACCCATCATGAGGACAACAGTAATACCTGGATACACTCACTGAAGTGGTCTGGTAATTCCCCATTGCATTAGTAGTGCTACATATGTGGGTAGCAGGTTATCCATCTACTGCCGGCATTCTGATGTGTATACCTGGTATGTACTTTCCCTCTCAATGCATGTTCTGTGCTACAGACATTGTTATGCTATCAGCTGTCCTGTGTTCACATATCGGACATGCTGTCCTGGTGTCTCATGTGTCACTACATCTACAGCACAATCCCAAGGAGAAGTACTGCCATGTGATCAATCCCATTATCGCCTGTACATACATGGACACCCACACAAACAGACACACATGTACACACACATCAGACATGCATCGACCACACTCCACCAGATTGCACTTACACACACATTCAACACCCCCCCACACACACACCTACGTGTGGGATTGCACACCTTTTGTACACACAGCCCTCCCATTACCCTTCTGTCAGCATGAATTACATCTGGTGCTCAATAGCATGCAGTGCAACCAAAGTGACCTCATCACAGCAGCAGTATACATGTGTGTGATGAATGGGCTGTGTTGGTAGGTGATGGCTCTTCCCCTTGTCAACACTGCACCCATGTATGAAGTGTTACTGTCGACCTGATCTGCACCCTGCCTTGTACTGTGCACCATACCACACAGGTGTACAAACCATTGCTGCTTATGTAGTACTGTGTCTGTTATGTCAGCTCCAATGCTCACAGCCCCTGTGTGTTACAGCACCTCATACCTGGGATGATATGTGAATGGATATATTTTGTGAATGCCTGATGTCTGCTTTACAGATCACAACATCAGCAGTGCATGTATGACCAGTACAGGACTATTACACTGACACCCACCATACCTTACCATGTCTGTGGGGGTTAACTTACACATGTCCCAGAACTCTGCATGGTTGCAAGGTCTACTCATGTGCACATTCCCTTGGAGTGCACACACTGCTGTCACTATTGCTGTGAGGCCAGGGTTACGTCTGCCACAGTTACATAACCTGATTGTGTGCAGTTACAGCCATGGGGGTGGTGTTTCACACATGTCCCTACTGTAGGCTCTGTGTCCTGCCATACTCCCCATCCTTGTGGGCACATTGCACAATGACAGGATGTTAGGTATCTTGCATGTGTTTCTTGCACCCTTACAATACCCCAGCATGGTCACTACTGTGATGCAGTGCATTTCACAACAACAAAACATGAACACGTACAGCATGCAGTATGGGAAAGTGTGTTAGATGTGTGCATGGAATATCCCATAGCCATTACATACACAGTGTCTTGTCATGCATGAACATGAACCATACTCACCGGCTACAGGCTGCTGCTGTGGTGGTATCCTGGAGGGACCTACATAAGAGTGTGAGAATGTTGTTGTCAGTGGCCAGAGCTGTGGCATTCGTAAAGGGTGAGTGCAGCATTATGTTACATCTACAGTAGGGGTCCACAATACTAAAGCTTATGCACGTCTGTTTATTACTACTACTCAGCAACAGACTATGTATATGACATCTCAGATTTGCATGATGTACCTGCACAGATGCAGATGCATACACACGAGTAGTGTACTGATGTGCTCTTGGGCCTTACTTGCACACTCCTCAGGCAGTGTGTTGGTGGCACCCACCTCCACAATGCACCCTGCCAGTTGTTGGTGCTGCAGGTGGGCAGGTGCCACAAGGCTCCTGAGTAGCTCCTCCACACAGGTGAGGAGTGGATGGATGTCTTGTCCCCCCCTTGTTTTGAGGTGGTCTCCCTGTACAGCAGCAGCACACCGACATACATGGTGAAGCAGGTTGCTGCAATGATGCCAGACCTGCTCATAGCTGTGGTTATGCAGTTTGACATCATTGACCCTGTGGACTAGTTCGTTCCACAGGGCGGTCCTTTCCTGCTAGTCTTGGGCTGTCTGTCTGAACAGCTGGTCATAGTGCTGCACCAAATGAGATACTATCACCTTGGTCTCTGCAGCAGTGTAGGCTGGAAGACGGATATGGGGCGTCCTCCCTGGAAGACATAAAGATGGAAACAGGTCAGTGCAACCATACAGCAGGGTTACCATAGTTCTTAATACACATCTGTGTCTCCCCTCACCATATCAGCTTCAACAAACCGTTCATAGAATGCAATTGGTATATCAGCTGCTTACCTACCATTGGGATATATGTTGTATTATACCAAGCTTTGTGCTATGTGTTTGTGCAATGCTCTGTGCTATGTGTTTGTAGCCATGCTCCCTGTGGGGACACTAACTCTACTGGCCTGTTGCAGACTATTTCACCTGCATGCCATTGTCAGTGCCACTATATATATATATATATATATATATATATATATATATATATATATATACATATACATATATATATATATATATATATATATATATATATATATATATATATATATATGTCTACGTATATGTGTAGATATATCTTGTGGGTGTTTATATACCTACATCTATATGACTGTCTGTATATCTGTAGACATACCTGTCTAATTATGTATCACACAGATAATTATCTCTATGTGGAGTGCATACAGACATCTGGTCCACATTCTGTAACTGTTTTTCATTCACAGCTGCACTGTTCTGCCTTACTGCAATACAGCCAGGTGTCACATATGAACACAGACTAACATTAGGGTGGTATATGTGGTGAGATATTGCTGATAAGCCTACTATACACCTATGGCATTTGTGCATGCTGCATTAGACATTAACATGACTATCCTTCGTGTGATGTGCTCTGACACCCATGTGTCTATCATGACGGCAGTACTTTCACCACCAGCTATTGCCCACACTAACATACCAAACACACATATTATGGCTTAATTTTTTGTTATTCCTTGCTGATCTGAAACAGTTGGCGGGTATATCCCACTGCCTACAGGGACAGACAGTATTGTCCAAAGCAGTTGTTCAGCAGAACTTCATTATAGGGACAACTACAGATGGCTCAAATCAACATTCCACATCATATTTCCTATTATTCTATACCACATACTACTTTCAATTACATACATATATGTTTTACTTTCCTGTCTTTTTTTTTTCCTGGCAGCTGTGACTGCCTGTTGTTTACAGTTTACATTTTATACTTCTTTTTGCTGTGTGTGTGTGTTTCTCTGTCTCTGTCTCTCTCTCTCTCTCTCCACTAGAGTGATTGAGCTGGTTTGAATGGATTGCAGCATGGCTTTTGTAAGTGATGCACACGATCACATGATGGGCTCTGCACCAATCAGTGTGCAACAGTTGCTAACTGCATGCAGCCTGCTGTGTAGTTATTCAGATAACCACTGTCATGGCAACCCAGTACTATAAAATACTGACCCATGTAGGCATTGCCCTTTAACCTTTCCAGTATGGAGGACAACCTTCCTGTATGTGGGCAGCAGTGTTAGTGACAGCAGTTTGCAATACCTGTTACAGCAGGAATTGCAGATGCCAATTACACATTCGTATGGGGTTCCAGACCTACAAACAGCGTGAGTAGTGTTCATATGTGCATTGTATGTTGCTGGTCTTGCAGTGTTTGTGAGTACATAGTTGTTTAGGATGGAAAGCAGTCTGTCTGCATAGCTCTCAACTGTGGGCCTATCCACATGATGGCCAGTGGATTGTGTGGTTGGTTTGATCTGTGCACTACACACGTCTTGCCCTACATATATCACTGGCAGTCTGTCTTTTGCATGCTGTCAGTACATAGATACATCCATTTATGTTTCTGATGTCATATTCCTGCATAAGAGTATGTTGCAACAAATCCTGTAACACCAGCAATATCCAGAATGTGTAACAGCAATATTGCAAGTATGGCCCTGTGTGCCATCCTCTGGCCTCCACATATATGGCAGGCTTTGTCCTGCTGTGATACAGATAGGGGTTGTTGGGTAATGGACCATCATTATTTACTGCTAGCCTTCCTGCTACCATCCCAGTCATATAGTGGAATCCCACAAAATATATTGGTCAGCGGCTACACATGTGACTGATACACTGACATTACCACAATTATTACATTCGCCCCTAGGGCTTGACTACAGGGTGTAATTGGAGGCTGCTGCAATGCATCAGTAATTGTTGATTGTTACCTATCTTGAAGGCAAATCCTTTGTCTACTGTTGTACTGACTAAAGGCCTAGGCCTGGACAGCATAGTATGTTATATATTCACATTGCTTGCATCTACTGTTTTGTGTGGGCCTTGCATTCATCACTGATTACATATGTCAGACCTCATGTGCTGTAAGTAATGGCATACATTATTGTATAGTACACAAATAAAGGTTGTCTGTGTATGCATACCTGTGTGTCGTGCCATGTCTTTTGAACTGTGAGTGGGTATATGTTTGATGTAAGTTTTCTCATTTGTGGGACAGGTTGCCACACTGCACATTAAACAGGTACCAGTTACAGGGCTTGTGGCTGAGTGATATACTTTCCACCCAGTAATTCCACACTACTCCTACATATGTATGGCTATTAATACCTATTGTCTGTGTATATGTATATGTACATATATATATATATATATATATATATATATATATATATATATATATATATATGGGTCTACTACTAATTACCGACACGACGATTCCCCGACAGAAAACTCACCGACGCCAGATGACCGACAACACACAAACCCGACAACGCAAAACACCGAACACCATTACACGAACACCATTACACCGACACACGGGCGTAAACAACAGCGACACTACATAGCATACACACTAGCCCTGACCCAAACCCTAACCCTAAGGTCCGACACTATCGCACACTTCACCTACCTGCACTAACCCTAACTCACTTAACCCACCCTAGCCCAAACTCCGACACTAACGCACATCACCTACCTGCACCTAACCTAACTCACTTAACCCACCCCTAGCCCAAGCTCCGACACTAACGCACACATCACCTACCTGCACCTAACCTAACTCACTTAACCCACCAGCCCAAGCTCCGACACTAACGCACACATCACCTACCTGCACCCTAACCTAACTCACTTAACCCACCCCTAGCCCAAGCTCCGACACTAACGTACACTTCACCTACCTGCACTAACCTAACTCACTTAACCCGTCCTAAACTACAGTCCCTCACTAGCACACACTTACCTTACCCGAACCATACCTCCGACACGAACACACACTCACCTTTCCCACAGCCTAACCCGACATCCCACAATCTCGAGCACTTACCTGACCGCTCCTAACTCCGTCACCATCACACTTGCGGCGTCGCGATCGCACATTCCTTGTCGGTCTTTCCGCTGTCGGCAAATCACCCTGTCGGTACACTTACCTGTCGGTCATCTGGCGTCGGTGAGTTTTCTGTCGGGAAATCGTTCGGGCATTAGTAGACCCATATATATATATATATATATATATATATATATATATATATATATAGATATATATATCTATATCTATCTATATATATATATATATATATATATATATATCTATATATATATATATATATATATATATATATATATATATATATATATGTATATATATGATATATCTATATAGGTGTATAGGTAGGTACTAGGCTATCGGCCCAAGAGCCTACATAAGCCTAGCCAGCAAGGTTCCATGGCTTACACCACCCAAGAAAGTTATTTTCCTGTGCCACTGTCGAGCAGAGACACAGAAGTGATCCCCGGGGTGTATTCCCTATTTCCCATCCACTCATCAAGATTTTTCTTGAAGAGTGCTAATGAAGAACTTTGCTTGACATAGATGGGTAGCTTGTTCCAGAGTGTAGGAAGTCTCTGGGACAGGAATCTATCTCTCCAGCGTGTCCTGTTTATTGTGGTGACAAGGTTTAGGTCCCCAGAGCGTGTAGCTCAGAGGGATTGGGATTTCTTTAGGTGTAGCATGTCCAACAGCTCTGGGTTTGACATAGCTTTATATGTTAGGCAGAGATCACCTCAGAGTAGGTGATAAGCTACGGAGTAAAGCTGGAGTTTTTTGAGGTGGTCAGTGTAGGTCATTTGTTTGAGGCCAGTAATCCTCTTTGTGAGGTACTTCTGTGGCCTTTCCATTTGCTGCAGATGTCGTGTGAGGTACATTCCAAAAGGGCATTGTACTCTATAATGGGTCTAATGAGTGTCGAGTAGAGGGGAACAATGACCTCTTTTTTCCTGGATGAGAACCCTTTTATGATGAGGTGTGCCATGTAGAAGGACTTCCTGACTACTGTGGTGATGTGACTATCAAAGGAGAGACTACTGTCCACCTGGGTCCCAAGGTCTCTTATCATGCTTTCGGTGTTAAGTAGATTGCTGCCTATGTGGTAGTTCATGGGTACAGAGTTTTTACCAAAGGGGCTGACACTGCACTTTTTGGCATTGAGCTTGAGGCCATGACTCTGGTACCAGGCATCTGTCTCAGTGAGGCCATTCTATAGGATGTCCACATCATTTGGGGACTTGACTATGGCTCCTAGTTTGTAGTCATCTGTGAAATACATTAGCCAGAGGCCTTCTGTGTTAGCCTGTTCTTCAGAGAAGTAGATACCAAACAGGAGAGGTCCCAGGACGGAACCCTGTGGTACTCCACTTGTCACTGCTTTGAGGTCAGATTTGGAGTCTGCAACTTTTACAGTGTGGGTTCTGTCAGTGAGCCAGTTGGCAATCCGTCTTGTGACAAAGGGATTTATACCTAGTTTAGTGAGTTTAGCTATAATTCCAGAATGGGGGATGATGTCAAAAGCCTTGGCGAGGTCAAGATAGGCTGTGTGAACCACCTTACCCTCATCCACGGCTTTGGTGACTGCCTCAAAGAAGTTGGCCAGGTTCAGGAGGCATGATCTGCCATTCACAAACCCGAACTGGGTGGGATCCAGAGTTTGGAGATTACCGATGTCTTTGTTTATGTGTTCCATGATGATACGTTCCATGGCCTTGCAGACCAGGCTCATCAGGCTTATAGGTTGATAGTTCCCGGGATCAGTGGTGGCTCCCCCTTTGTGGAGTGGGATAACTGTTGCTGTGCACCATTCAGTGGGCACAAAGCCTTTTGCAAGGCTATTATTGAACATGGTGCTTAAGTGGGGAGCCAGTTTGTTCTGAAGTTCGTGTAAAATGCAGCCTGAGATGTTGTCTGGTCCCATGGATAATGTGTTTTTGGCTTTAGAGAGTGCAGCTTTTACTTGCATAGTTGTGATTACAGGGACTCTGCATTCTTCCTGTATAGATATGGGCCCTCTACAGGGTGAGAGGGGGGTAAAGTTTGCACTGATCCTATCTGCCAGGATGTTGGCAATATCAGTTGCTTCTGTAATTTTCATGCCTTTGTGTTGTAACTCAGAGCAGATCTGAGTGCTGCCATCTAGATTCTTGACATAGCTATAGAATGCTTTGTGGTTCTCCTTGGATTTAGTGGTGATTTTGTTTTCATAGCTAGCTTTGAAGGATCTTATAAGGGATCTCAGCTTCTTACTGAGGCTGACCAGGGAGCTCCTCCACTCATGGGATTTTATTCTCTTTTGCAACAGTTTCTTCCTTCTGTTGTACAGTTTGTTTATGGCAGGGGACCACCAGATTGGCTTCCTTTTTTTGGAGGATAGCATCTTGGTTCTGCTTGGGATAGCACGATCAATGCACTCATGTAAGTGCTTATAGAGTGCATTTGTGTAGGATTCAGCAGTTGTAACTGTATTGCCCATCTGTATGGGTGTCATGACCTTCACCACTTCTGTCTTAAGAAGCATGAAGTTGGCTTTGGAGAAATTTTTTACTGTGGTTTCCTTAATGGGGGGTGGGGACGGGATGTGGATATCAAGGGTAATAAGCTTATGCGTGGATCGGACCAACGAGGAGTTGACTTCAGGTGTGGAACATGGGTCACTCATGTTGGTAATGACTAGGTCTAGGATGTTGTTGCCCCTGGTGGGGGTGTGCATAAGATTATCTAGGGCATTGGAGTTTATGAATTCCAGAAAGCGCTGAGCTAAGGAGTTGGTACACAAGTAGTTTTCCCAGTTAATTTGAAGTCACCCATTATTAGGGTGTTTGGTTGAACCCTAATATTTTCCAGTACATCAAGAAAAGAGGAGTGGGAATCCTGGAGCATGGTGTGGGATCGGTAGCAAGCTGCAATTTGGATTGCAGTTTTGCCCAGAGTTAGTTGTACTTGGATAACCTCGGATGCATTATGCTGAGCAACTAGCCTGGAGGTGTGAATATCCTTAATGAATATGGACACACCTCTGCCTTTGGTGTTTCGGTACAGGTTGCATGGCTGAAAAGTGTGGTATGAGTTATCGCCTGATAGTGCAGGGGTGCTCTCTGGAGCCTTGAACCAGGTCTCAGTCACTGCACAGATATCGATGTTCTCCATTTTAAGGAGTGCCTTGAGTGAGTGCATTTTGAGATTTAGACTTCTAGCATTGAGTAGCATTACCCTCAGTTTTTGTTTGCCTGTTCCTGTCATAGTGGTGAATTTGTTATTTGAACCCTGCCTAAAAAAGGCACTATATGGGCAGCAAGAGCCTTAGCCAGTATCCAGAATCCCAGGGGTGACAGGTGCAGGCCATCTGTGGCAAAGCATCGTGGTCTGTCGACCATGTCATCCCAAGCACACAGATACTGGATCCCCTTAGAATGACACCAGAAGCTTAGCCAATTTCTGAAGTCAATCATGTTGTCCTTGTACTGCGGTATCATTCTGGGCGATGGCAGAATGCTACTCAGGGCTAGGGTCATACCTGCCTGGGCTACAAGATCGGAGAGCTCTTCCATGTCTCTTTTCATGTAGTCCAGGGAGGTACGTCTCAGGTCATTCACACCAACATAGGCAATGACAGATTCATATTTGTACTTGTTGTGGAGTGACCTGAGTGCATGGGTTATGTAGCAGATCCTGGCACCTGACAGGCAGCTGACAGTAACCTTCTCCTTGTTTAGCCTGGTGAATGGGACATCAGTGTGCCTGACTATAGAGTCACTTATGACTTGTGTGTTGGGTACGTTGTTTTGACTTATTGGCTGTTGTTGAGTGGCACACTGAGTGTGTGGGCTATGTTTCATTTGGGTTGTGTTGAGGGATGGAGGTTGCTTACGTTTCTACTTTGGAGGTCTCTGTTGCTTAGACAGATTATTATTGAGAGCCTCCATGGATGTTTTTGTTACTATGTGTGGATTTTGGTGGTGTAGATTTATTGAGACTATATGATTAGTGTGGTGTGGTGCAAATGTTTACCTTCTCCTCATGACTGTCAAGTTCAGTCTTGGTTGGAGAGAGCTTTACCTCCAGTTGGCTAGATAAGTGCATCTCTCACAGGTTGTAGTGTTGGGTGGTAGGAGGAGAGGGTTGTCTGTGTACATGAGGCAATTTCTACATTGCCTCAAGATGCCCAGATTCATCAGATAGACAGGAGAGAACACTGGGAGCTGACCCTTGGACATGCCTGAATAAAAACTATTTTCCTCTAGATAAGTGAGGAAAGTGAGTACAAGAGCTGTTTTTCTCTAAGCAAGTGAGAAAAGCAAGTACAAAAACTGTTTTCCTCTAGGTAATGAGGAAGATTGAATGCTATAGTAATTAGTAGCTTATTTAGTGCTTATAAGTTCTGAACAAGTGCTGAGCATGAATAAGCAAATTTAAGTGCTAAAAGTAAGAATCTGTATCTACACTAGACGAGTTACAGGACATAAACAAGTGAAAATACAGGTTTTCAAATCAGAAAGTTGAGAGAGATGGAAGATTTCCCAAATGGCCAATAACTACAATTTCTGGGCCAGCACCACTCCTTATGTGGTAGACAGGTTACCTAGTGCTTACCACTCCCACTGATAAGCTAGAAGGCTTCCCTCCAACACAAAAAGGCTTGGGGGGCTCAGAAGCTTACATACAGTCCTGGATACAGCAAATCTGTATCTGGAACACTAGTTACAGGAAAGGTAGGAAACAGGCTTACAGTTTTTTTTTTTTTTTGTAGAGAAAAGTAGCAAAAACAGTAGTAAAAACAATTCACATGCAGTGCAAGCTGGCACACTTGAGTATGCAATATTAGACTGAACACAGTTTAAAAAATGCAATTAAATAAAAAAGGACTAAAAGCAAGTGCAGAAAGAGTTTATTAGGTAGAATGGCAAAGAGATGGGACTGGGGGAGTTTCCCAGATCAAATCTACAGTGGGGCGGGCAACTGCAAAAGCCACCAAATTTAAACTACAAACCAAAAATAGTGAGAGAGGGTAGGTGGGACCTAACAGTTTCAACAGAGATCTAAGCAACAACTAACAGCACAAACTTTAAAACCAAAAAAATATACTCATCTCTTTATATTTGCTGATCAGTCCCTCAGAACAGTGAGGCAACAGTTTCAACAGAGATCTAAGCAACAATTAACAAACTCTATAACCAAAAAATATATACTCAGCTCTGTATAAGGCAGTCTCTCAGAACATAGATATATATGGACATATATTTGTATATACCTGAACATATTTGTCAATGTAGAGATGCGTGTGCATATCTGAACCATTGTGATGTGTAACCCTTCCACATTGTACATTCCCTACGTTAGACTGACTTTTCTGCATGTTATGCTACAGATATCGCCCTGACATGTACAGGTGAATTGGCTTACTGTGAAAGCATTGTGGCTGTGTCGTGTAGGGTCCTGTAGCCAAAATATGCATGTGCTCGGTATTGGATTGCACGGCATATCCGTTAGGGCTGCAGGGGGGTAACAGAGCACTAATTACCAGGTATCCCTTATTTGAGCCCCCACCCACATTAACAGTGCATATGGTATGTTATGTTGTAGTGAGTGGTTCAGGTGTTTGTTCCCATGCAGTAATGCTATACACAGTTCTATTGGTAACTATATTTATATACATCTATAGATATATTTATATGTATATATATATATATATATATATATATATATATATATATATATATATATATATATATATATATATATATATATATATATATATATATATATATATATATATATATATATATAAATATATATATATATATATATATACACACATATTGCTGTCTATCTGCCTACATTTCCAGACATATATCTGTTCATATGTCCATGTATATTCGGATTATATTTTTGGCCTGTACCTCATTCTGTTGGCAATTGACATGGATGATCACAGGACTGTAGTCAGTAACTCGTGCCAACACTTTTTTGTTTCAGACTTCATCTCCTTCAAGATATGTGTTCTAATACATATCACTGTGTGACTAGCAACATTTTAGGTGTCTTAGAGCAGTATTTGCCATGTATCCATACTTGTACCCACATTTTGGCACACTTTGTTTAGAATTCTTGCATTAAGTGGTTGTGTGGTATGATATTAGAACATTTCCTGTACTGTTGACTGCTTGTGCTGGATGATATGTTTGTAAAAACATGAGGTTATGTATATCTGGCATGGTTTAGTGTTTGATCACTTTGTGTATGGAGTGCAGGGTCCTGGATTTGAGCCTTGGAGTAGCATTACAATTTGTTGCTGGGCAGAACAAGGGACGTTGGCTATAGATGGATTAAGGCACTTTTATGCAGTTGTCAACAGGTTTGCATGGGTCTGCATGATGGTAAGCACTGCTAACCTACACTTATAGTTTTGTACAGCTTCTGATTTCTCAACCTGTGTAGACATAGCTTACCCCCGCGCAAGCCCGAGCAAACATGCTTACTGCTGCTTAAAGGTGCTGACTGCTGCTTATCCCGCACTAATTTATTTGACATAAAAGCAAAAGGGGTTGATAGGAAAGTGGTGACAAACAGGGCACAAAGAAGAAAAGATAGTAGGGACAATAGCTAGGCAGGTGCAGGAAGGTTATGGGAAAGGTCCATAGCTGCCCATTTCTTCTACAGCAACAGCTGTGCATATACAGTATATTTGCAGGTACATTTGGACCCTCAAACTCCTGGGGGAGGGGTGAGGACAGCATATATTCATTGTGATGCCAACTAGACCAGATTACATGTTTCCAGTGGACACGTGCAAGATTGACAACTATGTTTGGGCAGTGATTTTGTTGTGGGAACAGATTGCCCTTGTTTTATTTTTCAGGTGAGAGTGGGATGTTGTGGAGGGGTAGTAGGTATATTTGGGGAGGGAGGTTGGGTAGGTAAACAGACAAGACACATAAGATGCATACAGGGCCGGTATATGACACGTGGGGGGTAAACACCTTGTACATGGAGGGGTGTGTGGAAGTCACAAGCCCATGAGCCCCAACTGGAAACAGTGGGACTGATGTCCCCACCCATGGCCAGTTACCACTTCACCTTCACGGCCTCAAAGGTGGCTGTGCTGGGGGTTATGTAGGAGGGGCAGGCTCATCCTCTAATAGTGCCACTTGGCCCTCAAGCTGGCGTAGCCACTCTCAATATTCCAGATTGAGCTCCCTACGCACCATGGCCCGGACCTGTTGACTGGTGACAGGTTCTGGGGTCGAGCCCCATCCCCTGCAGCAGTTCCTCCTGAAGGTGGTGCAGTGCCCACAGAGGTGGAGGTCCCAGGCTGGGCCCCAGATGTGCTGGTGCCCAGTGCTATGGCCAACTGGGGTGGGGCAGGTGGGTCAGCTGGGACCGGCCTTCCCAAACAAGCTGTGTTGTCACCGGTTTATGGCAGATATGATTTAGTAACAGTCAACAGCATTCAGGATTAGGTATAACAGCATGCATAGGTATTCCCATTAACCTGACATGCTGGATGTAACACAGTTGCAGAGCAAGCAGTACACATGCATATATGGAGCAACAGCGGCCATTACAAGAGCATGCAGTTGTCATTGATGGCAACAGGCTACCATTATGGGTGTATTATAACATGGCACATGCAAAGCAACAAATGTGAATATGTATAACCCATTAGGACATATGTCCCAACAAATGTTTGGAGTGTACACATACCAGTTGAGGAGTGTCATTGGGCTATTTCACACATATGGTAGGGGTCAGAGAGTGTTCAATTAACAACTGACATATCCTTGTAGTTTCACAACATTCCTAGTCACTGCAGTGATATTTCCCTCACAAGTATTATTACACTACCCAATGGCCTTATATTGTACACTGGTATGTTTATAGATTATTATATATGTGACCTGTGTCTTACATACAGCCGTGACAAGATGCAGGTGTTGATGCAACATATGTTGAGTATTGCTGTCATACACTTTGAGGAAGGTGCTACAGTGACGGGTTTGTCTTTTCTACACATTCTTTGACTATGTACACGCTTGACTTGCTGTTATATGTCATTAACAGCTGCCTACATTTCTGGGTTCCTCACACTGCTTTTTCAAGGGGACCGGGTACAAGGCTGGTGATATGGGCCATTTATCTGTACATGCTGGACAGACTGGAACAGTCGTGGGGTATGACTATGCATACAACTGTCTATCTGAACACTCTAGCCAATTCTGTACAGTTGTTGGATGTAATTATAAATAAAGCTTTCTAGCTGAACATTGTAACAAAATCCATGCAGTTGTGGGGTACAATTATGTATATAGCTTACTAGAACTCCCAGGATTCAAACCCCTGCTGTGTGTGACAACAAAATTGTAGTTAACATCATAGTACACTGTGCCATCAGGGAATTGATGTGAGGCTTTCTACTGTCTTCTATCTATGTCTCCCTCACTTGTACAATATGACTGACCTCTTGGCACTTTCAACATTGTTATACAGATCTTCATACACATTTTATCTGCATACCACAGCATGGGTAACACTGCTTAATACAGCAGTACTATTTATAGTATGTAACAGTTCAACTACATATGACAGAAGAGTACTTGGAAGCACTCCAGGGGTTATACCATTATTCACAGAATATTAAACATGTATTCCTACTGGTATGACACTTTCTAATGCTCTTATATGTATTTGTTACGACAGTACATGCAGAGGAATACTAACCTGCCTCACAACACAGCCTTTGCAACCTAGCATCATGGGCTTGCTGTTTCACAGCCCACTCATCTGCAGATGTCGGAGGTATACAGTGATATGTAGCCATACCTATCCATAGTATACACAAGCTAGTCAATTCTTAACTACTTAGTGTAATGGGTAGTTACTCAGTACTGGGGCAATTAGCCATCTGCCGAGACTGCTGGATCCACTGTTCCAGTACATCCCCCCTTCGCCACTTCAGGTCAGCATGGTGATGCCTGACCTGCTCACCAGCCCGGGGGATACCTGTGGCACTGGTGAGGTCATGGACAAGACTGTCCCAGGCCTCCATTTTATACTGCAAGCCCTGGTACTAGCCCTGCAGTGGTCTCTCCTCATGGTGTTGTACCAGCAGCCATACCATGTGTTAAGACTCCTGGATGCACCAGCGCTGCACTCTAACATGAGTGCCTTCACCCACACCAGCCATTCTGCCTACAGTAGGAAGCTACCACCATTTATGGACTCTATTCCCACCTGTGTGGTTTATATACAGCCATTTACCTGCACTTTCCCATGATTGGCCGGGTTTGAAGAGACTAGGCTAGGGGCACACCTGCTTACCTAAGGTTGGCAGTGCTTATAGGGATATACCAGTAGGCATCAAAAACAAAATCAAAAACAACGGAAAGGCACGAAGTAGCAAGCAGCAAGTAGCAAACAACGACCACGTATACCAGTAGGCAGATTGGATTGGCTTCCCTACACATTGCTTACTCTTACTAAGTTGAGCTGTGCTGTGGTTAGCATTGCTTAATAGGTAATTTGCACTATATTTGCCCTTTGACAGTAATATATTCTTCATTACAGGTTTTGTGTGTCTGGTATCCGGGATTCATGTGTACATACACTGTATAGGGACCTGGAGACTTCTACACTTTATTACAATAACACCTCACATCTATGCTTACTGCAGTAGTCCAGTTCACATATTTGTAACCACGAATAATAGAAGAAACAGTGCAAAAACAAACCAGGAAACACTTAAAGCACTGTTGAAATGAGATGCCCAACACCGGTCAGCCACAGAATAAATCCAAAGTTTAATAAATGCGATAACCATCCAAAATACATGTAACGTTAAACGCTTATTGAAACAACACATTTTTCATCTAAAACTCAGACTTCATCAGACATCAATAAAACAATCTGTTAATTAATTAATCATCAATATTTATAGATACATGTTATTTCAAATGGCCCAATCAGGAACCAAAATCATGAATAATTAATCATGGACTCTAAAAATGAACACTTCGTATTAAATGAAACATATAACTTATTTGGTAGATGATCAACAAAAATTATTACATATCGAAAGTCATGAAGTGAATGATTATAACTTCATATCAAATTTATTACATCCATAACTCAACACTCAAATGTATATATGTAGGAATACTTCCATATCTATAATAACACTCCCCTCTAGTGGTCTTGGACCAAAATGACAAGTCACAACAAAACATTCACTGCATATCTAAAATATATTTCTATAAATATATATATATATATATATATATATATATTGTAATAAATGTATAAATAAAATATGATGTAATAAAATCATACCCAATATCAACCTTAAATATTGTTAATAAAATATATATATAACATTTTATATATAAAATTTATATGAATTCATAAGTATAAATATGAGTATAAATACTGTGTATTTCATAGATCAATTGAAATAAATAAACATAAATATAAATATAAATATATTAAGCATATATAAATATGCTATATTTGATTTATATATCATAAATATAATTGCAAAATACTAAAAAATCTTAAAAAACTAACTGCAATCAGCCCAGCCTAATATCTCACTTTATTATAATCTAGCAGCCCTCATTTTGAGGACAGGGGCAAGTGAAATATAATCTTTAAGCCCTGGAAATCTATTGGCTTCCATGACAATTTGCCAATACAATTCTCTATATTCGATCCTGGTTTCCCAAGGACCACCCCTCTCATCCTGCTGTACTTCCTCAATAACAAAAAACTTGTATTTAGCTAATGGACAGGAAGTGGCATGCTTATATAATGCATTAGTGATTTTTTTTATTTTTAATATCATTCATATGCTAGTATATTCTTCTCCTAATTTTTCTCTCTGTTTTCCCTATATAAAAACTAGAGCAAATCTCACATATAGCAATATATATCACACCAAAGGAATCACAATTACTGAAAGTTTTACCAATAATTTCCCTACCTCTAGATTCAATATAGACCTGATTGGTATTTGCCATCAAGGGGCATTGGGAACACATTTTACAAGAAAAAGTCCCTGGCACCTTATTTACCCTTTTATTGACCCTATAATGTGTGGACAACCAATCCTTAACATTCCGTCCTTTCCTAAAAATGATCTTTGGTGTTCCATTCTCTTTACAACCAAGATCAGTAATTCTGGCAAATTGATCCCATTCTTTATAGAAGACTTTCTGAATAGCTGTTGCATCCCCACTAAAATCCATTATAAAAGCATTATTGAATGTCTCCTTTTTATACTGAATTGTGTTGTTGGAACCTGTCCCATCTTGTGATTCTATATTGTTTAGTTTATTAGATTCCTTTCCTAAAATCGGTTGAAATCTATCTTTCCTACTTCTAGTTACTTCTTCATATATATTGGAGCAAAGTTCTAAAGGATAACCCTTTTCTAAAAACATCTGAGTCAAAAAATTACACTCCTCAGCAAAATCAAAATCATCCAATGCCATCCTGGAAATTCTCACAAATTGCCCCTTCACTATCCTTTTTTTCTGATGGGCGGGATGTTCGCTACTGAAATGTAGGTAGCTATTGGAAAAAGTGTTTTTCCTATACACCTTAGAGTTAAAACAATCCATTTCCTTAATCAATGTAATATCTAAATAATTCATTTCTTTAAAACTGATTACATGGGTAAATTTTAGAAATTCTGTAGTACTGTTAATGTAATTTATAAACTCATTCAATTTTTCATAACTATCTTTCCATAAAATAACTATATCATCTAAAAATCGCTTGTATAAATGCCAACAATCATTATATATACTATTATAAATAAATTTTACTTCCCAAGTGTTTAAAACCATATTAGCAAAAATTGGGGCACACCTTGCCCCCATTGCTACCCCACTGATTTGTTGAAAATATTCGCCTTGAAAAAATATGTAATTATGTTTTAGCACAATTTCCATTAATACCAAACATAAATATACCTCATCATCTTTCAATTCTCCTGAATATCTGATAGCTTCTTCGAACCATTCAAGTCCAATACTATGAGGAATGGACCCAAAAAGGTCCACAACATCTATAGTTACAAAAATTATATCACTTTGAAACATATGACTTTTGACGTTATACAAAAAGTCCCAAGAATCTTTTAAGAAAGATGTCCCTTCCATCATTAATGGTTTTAATTTTACATCAATATATCTGGCTAATGGGGAAATAACCGACCCTTCAGCAGCAACAATAGGACGCAAAGGTGGATCTATCAGATCCTTATGGACTTTAGGAATACCAAAAATGGAAGGAATTTTAGGTCTATTAACATGCAAAAACTCAAATAATTCTTTATCTATAAATCCTTCCAAAAATAAATCATATAACATACTATATATTCTCCTGTAACCTATATTAATCTCATTTTTGGAGAGATTATTATATTTACTTCCATCAAGTAGTATGTGTAACATTTTGGCCTCATAGTTTATATTATCCATTAATACTATCCCCCCACCCTTATCAGGTTTCATAACTCTTAAATTCACATTATCCCTTAAATCTTGTAACAGTAAATATTCTTCAGGTGACAGATTAGGGGCAAATTTGTTTTTCTTAATTGCCTTCCTAAATTCTCCTTCAACAATATTCTCAAAATTCTTTAGTTGACTATGGATAGGGGGATTCCAAATGCTCCTCCTTTTCAATTTTTCATGAACCCCATCATCTAATGTTCTATTTTCACAAATCAATTCTAAATTAATTTTCCTTAAAAACATCTTAAAATCTATTATCAATCTACTGATATCACACTTGGTTCTGGGTACAAAGTTCAAACCTTTAGAGAAAAGGCTAAAATATATGTTGGTTATATCCAATTCAGTGTAATTATAAATGTTGAAATTTTTGTATTCCTCACACGTACAAACCACAGTCTTTGCGTTACTGGAATTAAAATTCCCATAATTTTCATAATTTTCATAAAAGGTGGGACCATCCACCGTTCACATATTTCTGTTATGTAGCAAGGTAGACCACCTCACACTGTACATAGATTCAGTTCACATCTTTTTGATTTACCTGTGGTGAGGATTAGTTTGCTGATACCTCATGCATCTGTATTGCTATGATGGTTTAGTGGGTGACTGCTATGACTGTAGTATACAGGGTCCTTAGTTTGAGCCTTGCAGAGGCAGTTTATTTTGCTGCTGGGCAGGACAGGCGGGTTTGAGCAGGTTTGTGCGACGGTAAGCAATGCTAAACTCTGGTTACAGTTTCTTGAACCTGTTTGCTTCTACTTTGCTTAATCCCCCACACAGGCATACTCCCGCTGGCTGCCACATTCCCCCGCCCTACTTCATGTACATGTAGGTTTTATACATGCTTAAGTCAGGTGTACATGTCAGGTATGACTGTTCACGAAGGTCAGTGTAAGGTTAAGTGGAATTCCGGTTTAGCATTTCTGGTTAGGCTACACTCGGATATTCTGGGTAGGTTTACATATGCCATACCTGTGTTGTAGAGTAGATGTGAATAGTGGAGGTGTAGGTGGGTAGGTGGAGGGGAGTCATTTTAACTATATATTAGGCCATTTGACTGATTGATGGGGGTGCGGTAGTGCAGGTTCACAGGGTGTTGGGATATGTATGCAAAGCAGGAAAGGAGGTGTCAGTGTCAGTAGTTGGTGTAGGGGTCTGGAGTATTGGGTGGTGGCTGACTTCACCAGGTGGTGATCCAAGTGTCCTTGGGTTTTCCTTTCATATGTTTTTACATGTGTAGTCTGGGACAGCTGCAGTAATACTCCTGGGTTAGGGGTTCCAGATTCTGCCAATATAGTTGTGGGGAGGGTGTCACCTACTTGTGACTGTGGACATTACTACAAATGCAACAGGGGTTGAAAGGTATCTGGTGTTACTGGGCCACACAGAGGGGCTTATAGTAGGGGACGTGTCCAGGGATGTGCAGGACAGCTGACGGAAAGGTCCACAGCTGGGCATTTCTTCTACAGCAATAGCTGTGTATATACCCTGCATTTGGGGTAGGTCTGGACAATCACACTCCTGGGTGGGGGTGAGGACAGCAACATAGCTCTCACCCGATTGGAGAAAACCTCAACAGAATCAGGGACAACTCCTCACATTATCAGGGACAATCAGGGACATTTTCTATATATTTGTAGTATTAACCTGAAATATTTGCAGAATAAGAGAATGTGGATTTATATAGGATTTCTGATGTGAAACATCTATAACTCTGTATTACTATCATTATTTATTAAGGGCAATTCACCACCTTTTCTTCAGCACTCACTAGCTTTCAGGGGGATTGAGAGGGACAAACCTAATATTGGAGGGTATAGCAGGGACAGTTGTGAGGTCTGGACAGCAATACTACCTTGTGATGCCAATTAGTCTAGTTTACATGCCTACAGTGGGGTGTTGCAACCAAGTGTTCTTTGGTGAAATTTAGTGGGTTTGCAACAACACATCTGGTTATACCATCTTTTGCCATGTAAACTTGACTTTGCTGCAGTGGGACTCATACCAGGCGTGGCTGCTCGATGGGCGTCGGCTCTGCCGAATGCGCACTATTGCTTACATCCCTGGGGCGGTCCACATAGAACCACTCCAGCCAACACCTGCACAGCTAGGCCCATAATTACATACCCAAAGTTCCCATACTGCACAGCCACTTCGGCACTCTTCCTTACATCCGGGTGCAGGTCGGGTCTGGCCACACCAGTACACACTACCCACTCCCCACTTCTCAGGACCCATCACATATGTTGTCTCGCCCCATGGATCATCAGGCTTCCCCTACCTTGTAGACCGGGTACATGCGTGGTCTGTCGTTGGACATTGGTGTAATGGCTGGAAACCCAAAAATCATTGAATTTTTGGGTGTCCTACAAGGGGCATTCATATCTTTGTTTCAAGATTAGACTTGGTGGGTCTCTACCACTGGTAGTATCCTGCCTGTAGTCTGGGAAGCAGTGGTGTGTTTACTTGTATCGTGTGTTTGTATGTTTGACTGGTCTAACTGGGGGTGTTGATGCTATGTGTTACACGTTTGTTGATTGGACCCCTCACCCCAATTGGCACGGCCTGTGAACATATGTAATTCGTAACTGCTGTATCATATCCTAGCTATATATATGTGTATATTTACACACACACACACACACACACACATATATATATATATATATATATATATATATATATATATATCTACATATATATATATATATATATATATATATATATATATATATATATATATATATATATTTATATATTGCTGTATATATATATGTCTAACGACATATGGATGTATGGGTGTCTGCATATGTATATATCTATATGTTGGTATTTATATGTATTCTGTCTCTGTATGTATACATTTGTACTATGGAGAGGAAGAGTTATATCTCCATGTAGCTATGGGTAGATATACACACACATACCTCAACATATATATATCTACATCTGGTTATTCAGTTCTTTTCTATGTAAAATAGACTTTGCTGCAGTGGGACTCATAGCGGGTGTAGCTGCCCTTTGGGTGGCACCTCTGCCCAATGAACACTATTGCTTACATCCCTGGGGCTGTCCGTATGGACCCACACCAGCAAACACCTGCATGTCTAGACCCATAATTAGCTACCCATAGTTCCCCCACCCGCATCTCCTCTACAGCACTCATCCTTACTCTGGGTGCGGGTCAGTTCTAAACATGCCACTACACACTGCCCACTCTCCACTTCACGGGACCCATCTCGTACGTTGTCTCGACCCATGGGTCATCAGGTTTTCCCATCCTTGTATTCCATGTATGTACACAGCCTGCCTTGATAAGTCATCGCATGGGCTTCCTCCCATAATATAACAATTTTTGGGGTGTCCCACAAGGGACACTCCTGTCTCTGTTCCAAGATTAGATTTCATGGGTCCACTGTGTCCTCCCCTGGTTGTATCCTGCCTGTGGTCTGGGGAGCAGTGGACTGTTTACATTGTTTGTGGGTTTGTTTGTATGGTTCCTCTGTCCGGCTGGGGTTGGGGAGGTCATGCTATGTGTTACAAGTTTCTTGCTTGGGCTCCTCACCTCCACTGGCATAGCCTGTGAACATATGTCATTCTTGGGTGCTGTATCTTATCATAGGTATATATCTGTGTATATCTACACACACACACACACACACACACACACACACACACACACACACATATATATATATATATATATATATATATATATATATATATATGTATATGTCTGCATACACACACAGACACACATATATATATATATATATATATATATATATATATATATATACACACACACATATTGCTGTATATATATCTAACGACATGTGGATGTATGGATGTCTGCATATGTATATCTGTATTTGTGGGTATTTATTTATATGTTTATCTATGTATGTATACATTTGTACTACAGAGAGGAGAGGTATATATATATATCTATATAGTTATGGGTATTCATATGGACACATATACCTCTAATTCTTCAGCTACATATCCGGTAATGTTGACTGGTATTGCTGGGTACTGTGTTTTGTGTGCATACTGGCCAACCTTGTGTGCCATGTATGCTTTGCGATACCTGCAACTGACTCTGTTAATGTGCACAGACCCACTCGTGACACCAGCCATTTGATACGGTGTGCTTAAGGCACTTTCAAGCAGATGTGAGCGGGTTTGCACAGAGGTTAGCACTGCTGACTTCCGGTCACAGTGTGTTACATGCAGGTTGCATCTCCTTTGCTTGAACTGTGTAGGCAGTACTTCACCACGCCCATACGCACTTGCACATGCTTACCATTGCTTACATTTGCTTACTTCTACTTATCTGTGCTTAGGCCTGCTTATTGCTGACTTATTCATTCTGGTACTGACTGTTTACATGTGCATTTCATGCAGTACTCCAGTTCACATTTAATTGTTATTTGGTAGGTTCTACAACAATAAAATGTACATAATTGTTCGTATACAGATTACACTTGGAAAATGGTATGTGGTGCAGTGGGACTCAAGCCAGGAATGCCTCCTCCTTAGGCGGATTCTCTGACCACTACACTATTGCTGTGCTCCTTCATTTGCTGTACCTTCCTTGTTATCCTCTTCAGCCTTTCATGCTGCTTTACCCGTAGCTATGCGATGGGCAGACCCGTGCACCTACGGTTAGCTGTACTCAGAGTTTTAAAAACATTACTACAAGAGTTTCTTCATGTTTTTTTTCAGTGTACTGTTGCCGTTGAACACATGGGGACTGTTGGCGGAGATATACTGACACGTATGTGTGGTCTCGCTCTTTTATATACACATTCTTCTGTTCTACTTTGCAGGGGAGTGATTATTCTGAGAGCTCTGCTCTCAGCCATGCCCCCTGCACTTGTCCACTCTCCGTGTAGCATGAGGTGTTCAGGCAGTGCGCCTTTCTTAATATGCATGGCGCGCTGCCGTCCTCTTCTTAAACTGGCTCTTCCATGCAGGACTAGAGTAGTCCTGCACAGAGGATTAGTGAATCTGGGGGACTGTATTTCTTGGTATCAGGTTCGCTCAACAGCCACTGAGAGAACAAACAAACACAGCTGCCAAAACAGTTTGATGTGAAGAATGAGAAGGAATGATTTTCTGAAGTTACCCAATATACATAAAGAAGGACATAAGTAACACTTAATCAGAAACACTTTCTTTTTATGTCATGCATGACTTCCCAAAATTTCCAGCAATTATCTCCCATTCTGGAGAGAAATATCTCATTTTTGAGGCAGGCCACCCAGGAAGCCACAATGGAAATACAGTGCATTGAATGCTGTTGGATCAGAACTAATCAAAGCAATTTACAAACTCCCCTCTTTGAAATAGGTAGCCTAGGGACTCCATCACATTAGTAGAAAGACCCAATGACTAACAAATGTTTTAATAACATAACTAACAAATTAATTCTGTTTACTGAGGCAGAGACAAGGATCAAATCCTATATTTAACCAATTTATCGAGGAAAATGAACTTCCATAAAGCTACAGTGGTATGCAGAACACATTGGACCATTGCAAAGACTCAAAATAAAGTAAATAAAAAAGATAAAAAAGGAATATCTGAAAATTCCTGTTTCATATCCTATACAAGTGGAATAGAGTTGCACAGCCATCCTGCTGTTTTATCAAGATTTGGACTGGACCCTGTCATTCACATACACATACTGGAAAAATACAATAAAATGTATGAAGCCCCTTAAAATGCAGAAACAAATACACAGATTGTTTATACTGAATGCATTAAATAAATCTAGGGGTGCAACAATCTGTGAAACACCTTGGGAGAGAATAAACAGAAAATCCAACCAAACTGAAAGTAAGGCATAGTAGAGTTGGTTCTTCCCAGAAAACTAGTATAAATAGATAAGTTGTACAGAACACCCTGGCATTTTTGTATTATGATCTCACCTTGTAGTTTGAAGTTATAACTTTGGCAGGGTAAAGAAGGCATCTTCCCCAAGTGTAAGCTCTTAATGGGATGGTAGGAAGGTGCCACTGGGGTGAAGGTGTACTCTGGAATTCATTTATAATGTTGCAAGCATATTCAGGCTTCTTAAATGGGTGGCGATATGGTTATTCATATTTTCAGTGAAGCTCAGTACATGGTAACACAGTAGCTCTAGCAATATGCTTGCTACAGCTGTAACTAGCATCTTGCTACATTTACAGAAGCACAGAAGACTTGTTGCTTTTGTCCTAAACACAGAAGGCCATTTTTTGTTCCTCGGTGTTGGTTTAGGTGGGGCAGAACACTTAGAAAGGATGCAAGCCATACAAATATACAGTTTTCCAGCAAGTCTCGGTAAAGAGTTTGTCGCTGAGTGAAGCCATTTGTCCCTCTGATTTCCCCATAGTTAAACTGGGGAGGTGGCATCCCTTCCCTTCCCCAACCCTTATCTCTATTCTTTACCTATTCAATTAAACCAACTAGCAGAGCTCCAGCCATTTTATACACTGCTCTCAGGAGAGGAAGGAGTCCCCTGAGCTTATTGAGTTTGCACACATCTGAAGCAATATGGGATTCAGCCCTTAAAATGCATATCTAAGTTATATCTAAATCTGATAGCTCCCCACACATTTGTAACAGCCATGACCCCTCATGAGAATTAGCTCACTGAACATATTTTTGACACAGACATAATCAAACACAGGAGAGGGAGACAGTGTAGCAGTGACTACATGAATATCTGAGGTACAAAACAAAGAAATGAATTAAAGTGCTGAAAATGTTCTTCCAGTAGGTAAAATATTACAAGGTGCTCATTGGGTAAATATGAGGAATACAAATCAGTCATTTATGTAACTTACCAGCAAAAGCAATTATCTCCCACAGCAGAAGAAACAGACATTCCTGAAGTTCATTGGTAAAATTACACATGAGCAAAATAAGGAAGTCCTACCTTCCTGTGACTGACATTTGTATAAATATATAAAAAATCAAACAGACCTACTGGAACCCTAACTCTAGCCTGCAAAACCCTACCAGGAAACATATTTCTATATTTCAAAAGAATCTACTCAGGGGAAAACAAAATTATCACCCTATGCAGTTTTCCTTATCATGGGACCAAACACGGACAAACCAATGTGTATTTTCTGTACCAGTCTAAAATACCAAGACCATCACAGCATCAGTCCTTTACAGCAAGAGAAAAAACTCTGATATCACTTCCAAGCCATATAGTTCTACCGCCACATCAGATACAATCAGATCTGTTTTGAATAAGGATATCCCCAGGCAGGATAACTTAGTAGAGTTATATTTCTGGCGTGAATAGTGATTAAAATTGTGGACACAAACATTGCTGAGATGGAAGTATCTCATCTTTACGGCAGTGAACAGATACAGCAAAACTGGTATCACAGTTGAGATTATACATATGCACATATTCTGCAATAAGAAGAAGAATCCAATTAAATCAATAGTGTCTACTCTAGAGTAGACACTGAAATACTGAACAGGCCCAACAGTGAGCAGGAATTTATTGGTCAGTAATTCACCACACTAGTTAAGGCTTATGCAAGGGTTCATTTCTCTTTTTCCTGCTTTTAAGATTTGTGATGCATTGGGAAAGTAACAGTTGT
The DNA here is from genome assembly GCF_019279795.1 of Protopterus annectens. Taxonomy (NCBI): domain Eukaryota; kingdom Metazoa; phylum Chordata; order Ceratodontiformes; family Protopteridae; genus Protopterus; species Protopterus annectens. Next base: position 1,884,919,279 of record NC_056737.1, on the reverse strand, counting down.
CTGGGTGGGACATAATTTGGATTAATTAAGTAAATTTACCTTTTTCTCACAGAACTTAAAGTTTTGTATGTGGGCTTAACTGGGTATGCATTATTAAGATGAGGAAAGGTTCTTGTGCTTTGCCCCATTTTTGTTGTTTTTTTTCAGTTCTCTGAATAGTATTGCTAGATCTAGTTAACATGGATTTGGCTTTCATTGAGTGTTCAGTGTTGCCTACAATAAAAACAAGGGTAGATTTAAAAAAAATAATAAATACATTCTAAAATTTAAACACAAGTTATGCTGAAATAGCCCTAAAGCACCATCTTAACAAATCACAATGCACTTTGAAAAAGGATTGTTTAAACTGAATAGCTAAAGGTCTATGTTGAGAAATAACACAGACAAATGTAGAACCTTACTTCACATGGTACAGGTTTATTATCTTCTGAATCCTAATGCTTAATATTCAGAGTTTTTGGATGGAATTTCTTGATATCAAACAAAATTGGTTTGACACTAAACAAAAATTACCTTTCTTTGCTAAAATTAAAACTAAATACTGGAATTCAAAAAAAAAGAAAAAAAGAAACAAAGTAGTAGGCAGCCATAAGTGAGAAAGTATAAAACATGAATAAATGCTGGGTAGGGACAATTCAGACAAACAGTACAACTGAGCTAGACAGTGAATGATCATATAATGAGATGAAAATGAGCAAAATTACTAAAATGAAGGTCATAACAAATGCAAATGAGGGTAAGCAATATGGTAGCACAAATTAGAATCACATACATATATGGAACAAGATGTGACTACCAAAGTCACTGCTCTTAAGTAAAACCATGGCATTCTGAGAAGACACCCCAAAATTATATCAGGAGGAGCCATTGCTTTAACTGATATGTATATGCATGAGGTTGTTCTGGGATCAGGTAGACATCTGTGGTGCCTACAAGTCATCCAACCATGCCTAATGTGACTTCCATTACATGCCACAAAAAAAGTGAACCTCTACCATGTCAACAGAGGTGCCATGCAACAACCGGTAGAGATGTGTCACCCTCATATTCACTGGCTACTGGGACCTTGCAGTGACCACTGTGGAATATGGTGGGACTATCTCATGTATCTGCGCCAAGAATTCAATACTAGTTTCATGATGCAATACTATGGCATGTGGAGGAACAAAACCATGCTGACATTTTATGGAATAGCCTTACTGAGGTAGTAGAAGTCACCGAGAGCACCCACATTGACATTTAGGCCCTGGCTGGAGAACATGGATGATGTATGCTAACTATAAGAGATTGTACTCTCTCAACTGCCAGGTAGTCTGCAATGCATAGGGTATAACATACAATGTGTCAGTGTTCCACTTAGGTAGTGGTAATGATTCCCACACGTGTCAATTATAATGATGATTTGTGCAGGATGATTTTCCCCAGAGTCATTTTATTGGAGATGACAAATGTGCCCTGAGGATATGGATCATAACACTGAAAAGCAAGCCACAGACCATGGCGGGTAATGCACAGAATCACAGTCCTTTCACACACCAAAAACATCGTCCAATGTGTGTTTGGATTGATGAAAGTCAGCTTTTGCTGCTCTGTTATGACCTGCAGTACAACACAAAAACATGCAGAAGACTATTTGCATTCAGTGGGATTTTATATAGACCATGTATGCAAACAAATATACAAATATAGCAGAGGATTCACATTCAGGAAGAAGAAATCTCAAGAGTCAACAGTGGAAGATGTGCCTGTTAAGGAGCCTAAGCAGATGCCAATCACTGCAGATTACCATGCAATGAAGAGATTGGCACTGTATGCAGAGCCAGATCATAGTCAAATGAGGCCCTAAGGGCGATGGACCAACCTCCGGTCATTCTTATTCCCCATTAATTGTCTGTCTCTCCCCAGTTACCATAAACCCCGTTTAGACATGCCGGATTGCATTCTATTTTTCCTTACTTTCACAATGATTATAGAGATGTGAATTTAATTTGAAATGTTTAATTCATATTGTATAGTACAAACAGTGATGGCCATTTGCTAAACAAAGCAAAACAGTCTCTCACTGTAAACAGACTTAGTATGAGCAACAGTAAATTTCTCTTACCTTGAAACTCACATTCATTAAAACTCACATTCATTAAAAATGCATCTAGCTGGCAGTGGATTGTGTACCTTTGGCCCTGGGCTGTTTTCAAACCATGGGCTCACAGCACTCATTTTTAGTACTATGCATAAATATATGTGTTCTTTGATTCACCTTCCTGATTTATTTAAATTATATTTCTTGTTAATACAGCAACATTGTTAAAGTGTGTTTTAAATTTGCAGTTTTGAACATTTTTCCAGAAAGAAAATATATGCAGCAATAATGACAAAAGTACCAATTTTAGAACATCTCAACCATAAAAGGCCACTCAAACTGCAGTCATTATAATCCACCAATATCCATATTCAGTCATTAAGACTACCTTACTGACTGTGTACACATTACATGTCTGATTGTGATAAAAATGGCCACAGTAAGCATTCTAATTTGCTTTACACAGATGCACACTAGTCTTGCAAAAACAGACTAACGACTTTTTAACTTTATCAGTTCAGCAAGGTCAGTCATTTTTTTATCCATAGACATCCTACAAACTCAGCAAATATAGCTATATTGCTGACTGCATCATTTTCAGATGTATGTGTCAAACAAATTAATAATATTAATGACAAAAGTTACACATTTCAAATTTGTTTCTCACAAACAGTAGCCAAAGTATTCCATCTTAACACACACACACACACACACACACACACACACACACACACACACACACACACACACACACACACACACACACACACACACACACACACACACACACACACACACACACACACTCTAGTCCTGCAAAGGCAGATTAAAGACCGTTTAAAATGATTAGATAACAACGGCATAAGGTTCTTTCATCCACTTAGAGTCCTCCATCCCCACCAGTAGTTATAGCCACTCTGTTGACCGTGTTCATATCTTATTGTTATGGAGAAATAAATTACATGTACTTTATTGGTAGCTTTTGATGAACTACATTAAATTGTATAAAGATCACCATCATCAAAGAATAAGTTCTAGCCATGTGCAATACATGTTAAACAGAAGAATATTTATGAGAGCATAAGAAATATTAACTACCTCATAGCATATCCTAAATCAACATACAAAATCTCTGGAGATGTAAAAGTCATCTGAATAAATTCCACATTAAATGAGCTATTACTAATGCAGAGGTTGCTGCTAGCAAAGAATTCTGCATCTCATTTTGTCATCTACAAATACATTGCCTGCTGCTCTTGAAGAATGACTTGCCTTTGTTACAATAGAAAATTGGTGTGTTAATGACAGTACTGTAACATTTCCTGAATTAGATCAGCTATAAAATAGGGAATGGCTGGCAAATGATGACAACAGGTTCATAGTTATTAGGCATGCAGTTCTAGAGACCATTAAGAAGCACAGCACAAATTCCCAACTGCTTCAGATAACTGCCTAGCTAAATCAATAGCTCGGCGTCACTCACTAGGTTAAACGAAGGTGGAATGATTCAAACCCTGCAGCCTTCTTTCTAGAGGCAGCTCATTAACATGTAAGAGCTTTGGTCCACTAAACTACCTCCTAGACTAACAGCTACTATGTGTTGAAATCCTTTACAAGCCAAACTTGTAGAGAAGACTGCATCATAATAATATACGACTATGTAATGTATTCATAGTTACAGTATTAACATTAAATTCATAGACTTCATGATGTTTACTTTATTCGCAGCTAAATAATAAACACATCATCAACATTAAACAGAAAAAGGAAACCAAAGATCATATCCAAAGTACAGGGCTCATATGATGATGTTTCTATTTACTACAATCGATTTCCTACCTTTACACCTTAAGTACTTACCAGTCTTGCAGTCCAGCGGACTCGTGAGGAGCCTAACCCAAATTTTCAGTTGCCTCAGAGCACTGTCTCTTAAAATGACCTGCTCATGAATACGGCATAAACACAAGACAAAATCAGAAATGTTGTGAAAAACTGAAAACAGATAAGAGCAGACTACTTTAAATTGCTTAAACTGTTAACAAAGTAACATGTTTTGCATCCACATGTATTTTATGAACCATAAAATTATGAAACTATGACTCATGCTGACAGACTGTTTCTCCTGTGACTTACAAAAAAAAAACACTTAAAGGAGGCCTGGCAGTACACCATAACTGGGCCATATCACTCATTCAAACACAACCTCCTGTGTCCACTGCTGATATTAATCTGTTGCTGCCAAAATCCTGTAATCTCCCTCTCTTTGGAAATCAAATCTTTTGTGCTGGAAGAAATCCTGAGAGGTGCAGTTCAAATGTTCCTTGCACTGATGTCTTCTTCCTCCCTAGATATATGTCATACATGCTGACTTTTTCTAAGCTAGGACAGTAGTGTTTTTTAAAGGTAATACTTTTTAAAAGTTTAGACAGAGCATTAGCTAAGATGGATGTTTAAAAAAAAAGATAAAGCCAGACCAAGCCTGCTGGAAATCACCTGGCCCCAGACAGCTGCCTAGGTTGCCTTATGTTAGAGCTGGCTTTGACTGTTGGCTATGGCACTAGGTAAAAGGGAGCATCTAGTTGACAACTATGGTCCAAATTAGACATAACATAAAAATAACAATGACACATGCAATACTTCAAACAAACTATGCTCTGTCATGCATGGACTAGCCACGCTGCATCAAACACAGACTATGTTGATAATAGAACACTCACAGCAGATCACTCTTTTCATTTTATGCATAGGTTGGCAGGGTCACAATAACAGGTGTCAGCAACAGACATTGTGTATATCTGTGTGGGGGTGGGCTACTGCTGTGTGTGAGTGGATGTGTCTCTTGGTCTGTTAACTGGGATGAAGTGGGCAGGAAGGGGGTTCCGTTTTCAGGTTCAATGTATCTGAACATGTGTGTGGTACTGATAGGTGTGTGTGTGTGTGTGTGTGTGTGTGTGTGTGTGTGTGTGTGTGTGTGTGTGTGTGTGTGTGTGTGTGCGTGTGTGTGTGAGTATGCCTGAACACATCCTGCAGATATTGTACTGGGTTCTGACAAACAGATCTGGGTCACACTCAGGTATTATATGTGCCAAATGTGTGAGTGTGTGCATCCCTGTCAATGTGAGTGTCCTCTCAAAGTATTGCCAGAAGAATGATACATAGCATAGAAAGAGGATGGAGTACTTCTTGAGTATAAATGGAATGATATGCTACAGGTGGTCTTGATATGACCGCCCCATTCATGTCTGCATCCTCTACATCCATCAGTGCCTTCAGCACTGGTTAGAAGTGTGGAAGTGATAGCATGGTAAGAAGACTGAATCCTTGGCTTCCCAAGGTGGGATTTCCCACCAAAAGTGAAAGAGGACCAGCCAGGAAAATAGTGATGTTCATGATGTGTGTTTGTACATGGGCATGTACATCATACAAACTCCCTATGCCAGCTTTTAAAAATGCTGCATAAATTGGACAGGCCTTCTTAGATGTCATTACACCAATCAACTTTGCCATGGCTGCAGTGATATCCACCTGTTCCTGTATGAAGGTCTGGTATGTACACTGTGTGGAAGTCATGGAGATACTTATCTCAGATGGAGGCATACCCTTGGAGTTACCAGCCACCAATAAGTCAACTCTAACTGCCCTCTCCACACTCAAGGGAGCTGCCAGTAACCAAGGATGTCTATATTACAGGGGAAGAGGCTGAACACTGTGTATGCATCATCCAACTCCTTCCTGTCCTTCCATGGTATCCTGGAACAGAAAGGTAAGTTAGCATTGGCACAGGAGCTAGGTCCAAGGAAGGTTGAGAAAATATGCACATAACATTACCTATGACTAACATTACTATCACTACCCCAGTTAGGCTGGGATGTGGCAGTCCTCATCATCAAGCAATGATACATCCACAACACCAGGCAAGCCAATATCCATACTGGAGGACTCTGACACTAAAGCATTCGTAAAAGCTCATAAATATACCTAAGTATATTTATGCAGTCCACTCAAGAATCCACAGCTTAGTGATTCTATAGCCATACAGACTGATATTGTTTCTGTTGTCCTGACATGCCTGTAACAAAAATATCCATTCTCTTAAGTTGTCTGGGTCTTGACTCAGGCAGTTTTTGTTTGTTATGATATACGTGTTGGATATTACCCACATGAGATATCAGTAGATGTTCAGTAAAGTTCCATGTGCAGGTCGAGTCCTCCTCTGAACATGAGATGCATGTCACACTCCAGACAGAGATGACATGAACTCATCTATTTCAGTTAAAGGTGACTGTCAGTGGACTGCTACCTATTGCCTTTAACTTCTCTGCCAGATGGTCTGCCTTTTTATTTAGATGAAGAATTTTGTTGGTGACCCTACATTTTACTTAATGATGGCTTTGACTGTGGCCCCTGATTGCATTCAACTGCTGAAGAAGGTCCCATTTGACATCCTCCTGAAAGGCACATCCTTTTCTAATGATTAGTAGCATCCATCAACCAGGTTTGTAGATGTACTGAAAGAAAATGTCAGTCTGTCACTAGGACAACTTCTTCTTTCTCTTCTCTCTTTCTCAGGAAGATGTACCCATAAATGTAAAGATATGAATGTGTAAACTGGTGGCAAGTTATATCCCTCCCACCCCACATTGTAGCACCATACAACAAAGTCCAGTGTTACAATGGACTTATTTAATTTTCTCTCTATCCCAAAAAGAAGCACAAACCACATATTCAGCTGCTTGCTGTTCAGTGTCAGTCAATATGATATAGTTCTATGTGCCATCATGAAACACAGCAAATGGAATCATTAGCCTGCAAAGAAAACTCTGATAAAACACAATGATTTCTGGAGCATGTCACATGTTTTGTGTGTCTAGGTTAAACGACTGTACACTGTACATATACATCCTGCACCAAACTTTGGGTTGGGTAAAATTGTGTTTTGCTGTAGGCTGTATGCCTCAGTTAGTGTTGTAATGGTAAAGGCTACAAAAATGCACTTGGCTGCCTTCATAGGTCACCCACCATGCCAGCATCATGTATAGCAAACAAGAGCAAAAGTATGCCTGCTGCATTATCATCCGCCACTGATGGACCCCTGTCCTCAGTATATGGCACAGTTATTATATTTATCGTGGTCTCTCTGGTGTGGCTGTAGGTGGTTCTAGGATTTATGGCATTGATTTGTTGGTTGATATTAATTACATGACAAGGGGGTCTTTATTTAAATAGAAGAAGCAATGCTGTTAAAGACAAACTGAAAAAAAGTAGTCCAAAATTATATTTTTGTATGTGGCCATTCCAGGATTTACACATTTTTGCAGGTTTATTTTTGGATGCGTTATCTTCAGTTCTGTGTACAAAGGGGGCTGATGAAGTTGCATGCCCCATTTGTGTGAATTTTATAAAGCTTGAACTACATATTCTGTCATCCAGGTTGTATCTCAAATATGATAATGTATCACACTGCTTAAACTGAAAGGGCAGCTTATCGCAGAGAAGGGGAGAGAAACTGCATAATGAATTTCTCTCTCTCTCTCTCTCTCTCCATCACATTCTAGCTATATATTGGTGAAGGTTACTTCACTGTTGCTGGTGTTTTGGAAGCTATTAGAATTGTCAAGATATAGGATATCAAAGACAGTGGGGTCTCTAATAACCAAGTTAGCAAGCCACAGCTTGCCCCTCAAGAAAAGGACAGTGCTTCTACCCTGCCTTTATAGCTCAGTGTCTTTAAGTCTGAAATTTTCTTGTGAGCTTCTGGACCTTCTCTTCTTGTTTAATATTTTGAGGTTGGTACATCCAAAAGGAGGCATTGTACTCTATAGTTGGTCTAATCAGTGCTGAATATAAGGGAACAATGACATATTTAAATTTAGATGATATAGCCATCATAGTGTTTTCTGACCATAGTTACTATATATTTATCAAAGCAGATGGAGCTGCCAGCAGTTACCAGCGTCCATGACTACATTTATGTTTAGTAGAGGAGTATTGTCTATACTATACATTGAGAGAAAGGGTTATTTGCATTGAAATGATTGTACACTTTTTAGCATTTCATTTGAGCCAGTTTTCAGTACATAAGGTAATAACTATGATTACTTCTTTCTAAAGGATACAGGCATCACAAGGGGTCTAGACAATAACATCCAGCTTGCAGTCATTTGCAAACTTAATTGCCAGAGATTCTGGATCTAAGTTTGGAAATCAGAGAAGTAAATGCCAAAAAAGGGTACTAATATAATAAAGCCAAGCAATTCTGCTGGTTTAAGTCATACATTCAAATGAGGCACCTGCAACAAGAACTCTGTGAGTTCTGTTCTTCAGCCAGGTTTACTATCCGTATTACTACATAAGTGATTATATTTAACACTTTCAGCTTCTGTAGAGTGCCTTCATGGGGTATAATATCAAATGTATTGACTAGGTGACGATATGCTACAACAGCATGAGTGCTGTCAGCAGCCTTTGTGCCTCTCTCAAGGAAGTTAGCTATATTTAATAGGCAGAAGTTAAACTCCTGAATGTCTAGCCTAAGGAGATTGTTGATATCATAATTAATGAGATCAGTTATGATTAATTCATTAGCGTTGCCAATAAATCTCATGGGGCTGATAATTCTATAATCCCTGGGGTCTGGGCTTTGTCCACCAATGAGGACAGGCATCATCATTGTGATGCACCATAATCCAAGAACTAATCTTCTGGCTAAGCTTGGGTTACACAGTTTGAGGAGAAGTTTGGCAAAGGCATGTTTGCTCCTATTTATTAAATGTCCAGGTATGCTGCCAGGTCCAGTGAAGACAGTACTTTTGGTCTTTGATAGCATCTTCAGAACATGTTCTAAGGTGATAATAGATGTAATTGATTCTGGGATATGCAGAGCCACTTTGTTAATATATTGACAATGTCTTTTGGGCTGGAGTAGGTGTTCCCATTTAGGATAAGTTTGAGCATTGCTAGGTATTGTTCCTTACATTTTTGACATAGCTAAAGAAAGATTTGTAGTGACAGTTTAGCTTCAGAAGCTGCAGGTACATGTAGATTATCACTCTTGTCATTTCCATTGTAGAGTCCTTAATTTACCCAGTCGTGTGCAAGTTACTGTAGAATTATAGGACATTTCTATAAACATATTTCTATTCTTTGTGCTTAACATTATACATACATGGTGAAACAACCAGTTGAATATCATAGTACATTTCCTACTATACTTAGACTATGTGTTTTCTTTTTTAAAAGCACCAACTGTGTATCATAATCTACTGTTACTATGTCCATGTATAATTTCCCATTATTATTTACTTCTTTAATGTTGATGTATGTTGCCTTACCTGTTTTGGACCTGGTCATTGCTGAAAAGGGTCTTAAGACTAGCCTACCTACCTAATTAACAAATTAAAATAAATAAATAAATAAATAAAATAAAGCTAGCCCATGTTCACAGGTTGTTTTACTGGTCATAATATTATGTTTCAGTTCCCTTTGAAAATATTGTTGCTATGAGGAGTTTTACATCTACTGTATAATTTAATGTTTGCCTTCTCTTGCCATAAAGTTTAATCTGATGTTGTAAATCTTTGTTTATTCATTACCATTAGGACTTCAGTTCCGTCCTCGGAACCGATACAGCCGTTTCCAAGCTCATGCCAGCCAAAAACTCTCAGCTAAGATCTACCCATAATGCCCCTCTTCTAGTTACTCCAGATCTCATTTGCTGCGTTCCTCATCAAACGTGCTAGCCATCTCTCTCAAAGCTAAGTGGAAAATTGTAATTTTTAATATAGTTTTTCCTCAAAATTTCTCATTTTTTAGTCAATTTAACTTTTTCTCACTGCTGCCTATAACCTACCTCTATTCCCTACCATTTATCTTGTTAATCAATTTTCTACCATTGTTGGTACTGTCCCTCTCTCCTGCCTTTGGTATGCCCTTCCTTACCACTTGTGGTATTTTTTAATCTGATGAAGACGAAAACGTAAGGGGAAGTGTTTTTATCAGCATTTATGTTATTTGTGGATGTGTGTTCCTTTTGCTGTGTTTGAACATTAAATTACTTGTGTGTTGGAACTGCTGGACTCCGGTGCCTAATTTTGGATAACTTGAGCACTAATCCAGACCATCTTTTTTTGGAGAGAGTTCCCCTGCACCCTAGTGGCAGGAGTGTGCAGTTAGAACTTGTCTGATCGAAGACTGCTGGAACGGGGCTCAGTTTTTAGCTTTTTATTGGCTAATTTGTTTAAATCAGTTTGCTCATTTGCTACTGTTATATTAAAAAAAATACACTTTCTGCATCGCTGCTTAGCTAGGGTTAAACTATTCCTAGCGCCATAAAGTCTCCTCTTCAAATTTTCCCTTAGAACTAGCTAGTTTTAGCACTCAAATCTGTTTCTTTGAGCTCAGCACTTGTTCAGAACTCAATGTAAGCACTAAATAAGCTACAAATTACTACAGCACTCAACTTTCCTCACTTATCTAGAGGAAAACAGTTTTTAGTACTTAATAAATAAGCACCAATCCAGGCATGTCTAAAGGTCATCTCCTGGTGTTTTCTCCTGTCTACCTGATGAGTGTGGGTATCTTGGGGCAATGCAGCAATTGCCTCATGTACACAGACAACCCTCTCCTCCTACCACCCAATACTACAACCTGTGAGAGATGCACTTATATAGCCAAACTGGAAGCAAAGCTCTCTTCACCCAAGAATGGACTAGACAGTCAAGAGGAGAAGGTAAACACTTGCACACCATACTCATCACATAGTCCATCAAAACCTTCACCACCAAAACACACACATGGCAACACAAAACACACACCTACATTCACGGAGGCTCTCAATAAAAATTTACTCAAGCAACAGAAACCTCCAAAGCAGAAACGCATGCAACCTCCACCCCCCAACACAACCCAAATGACACATAGCCCACAAACTCAGTGTGCCACTCAACCACAGCCCATAAGGCATAACAACGTACCCAACACTCTAGTCATAGGTGAGACTATAGTCAGGCACGCTGATATTCCACTCACCAGGCTAAACAAGGATAAAGTCACTGTCAGCTGCCTGTCTGGTGCCAGGATCTGCCACATAATGCATGCACTCAGGTTACCCAACTACAAGTACAAATATGAGTCTGTCATTGTCCATGTTGGTGTGAATGACCTGAGACATACCTCCCTGGACTACATGAAAAGAGACATGGAGGAGCTCTCTAATCTTGTAACCAAGGCAGGTATGACCCTAGCCTTGAGTAGCATCCTGCCATCACCCAGAATGATACCACAGTACAAGGACAAAATGAATGACTTCAGCAATTGGCTAAGCTTCTGGTGTCATTCTAAGGGGATCCAGTATCTCTCTGCCTGGGATGACATGATCGACAGACCATGATGCTTTGCCAGAGATGGCCTGCACCTGTCGCCCTTGGGATTCCTGATACTGGCTAAGCTCTTGCCATCCCTATAGTGCCTTTTTTAGGCAAGGTTTAAATGACACATTCACCACTGTAACAGGTACAAGTAAGCAAAATCTGAGGGTAATGCTACTCAATGCTAGAAGTCTAAACTTCAAAATGCATTCACTCGAGGCACTCCTTAAAATGGAGAACATCGACATCTGTGCAGTGACAGGGACCTGGTTCAAGGCTCCAGAGAGCACCCCTGCATTACCAGGCTATAATTCATACCACACCTTTCGGCCACCTAACCTGGACCGAAACACTAAAGATGGAGGCATGTCCATATTCATTAAGGATATCCACACCTCCAGGCTAGTTGCTCAGCATAATGCATCTGAGATAATCCAAATGCAACTAACTCTGGGCAAGACCACAATCCAAATTGTAACTTGCTACAGATCCCCCACCATGCCCCAGGATTCCCACTCCTCATTTCTTGATACACTGGAAAATATTAGGGTACAACCCAACACCCTAATAATGGGTGATTTCAACTACCCCACCATTAACTGCGAAAACTACTCATGTACAAACTCTTTTGCTCAATGTTTTCTGGAATTAATAAATTACATTGCCTTGGATCAACTTACCCACACCCACACCAGGGGCAGCAATATCCTAGACCTGGTCATTACCAACATGGGCAACTGATGTTTCACACCAGAGGTCAATTCCTCATTGGTCAGATCCGACCACAAGCCAATCAGTCTGGACCTCCACATTCCTCCCCCCACCTCCCATTAGGGAAACCACTGTAAAAAATTTCTCCAAAGCCAACTTCACACTTCTTAAGACAGAAGTGGCAAACTTCACGACACCCATGCAGACAGACAATAGAGGTGCGACTGCTGAATCATACACAAAAGCACTTTATAAGCACTTGCACGAGTTCATAGATCATGCTATCCCTAACAGAACCAATATGCTATCCTCTAAAAAAAGGAAGCCAATCTGGTAGTCCCCTTCCATAAACAAACTCTATAACAGAAGAAAGAAACTGTTGCAAAAAAGAGGAAAATCCCATGACTGGAAGAACTCCCTGGTCAGCCTCAGTAAGAAGCTGAGATCCCTCATAAAATCCTCCAAAGCTAGTTATGAAAACAAAATCGCCACTAATTCTAAAGACAACCACAAAGCATTCTATAGCTATGTTAAGAATCTCAATGGCAACACTCAGATCTGCTCTGAGTTACAGCACAATGGCACTAAATATACAGAACCAACTGATATTGCCAACATACTGGCAGATAGGTTCAGTGCTAACTTTCCCCCCTCACCCCCTAAAGGGCCCATCTCTATACCGGAAGAATGCAAAGTTCCTATAATCACTGCTGCACAAGTAAAAACCACACTCTCCAAAGCCAAGAACACAGCATCCATGGGACCTGACAATATCCCAGACTGCGTTCTACATGAACTACAGAATGAACTGGCACCCCACCTAAGCACCATGTTCAATCATAGCCTCACCTCAGGCTTTGTGCCCACTGAATGGCACACAGCGATGGTTATCCCACTCCACAAAGGGGGAGCCACCATGGACCCTGGGAACTATCACCCCATTAGCCTATGAGCCTGGTCTGCAAGGCCACGGAAAGTATCATCATGGAACTTATAAACAAAGACATTGGTAATCTCCAAACTCTGGACCCCACCTAATTCAGGTTTGTAAAAGGCAGATCATGTCTCCTAAACCTGATTGATTTCTTTGAAGCAGTCACCAAAGCCGTAGACAAGGGTAAGGTGGTTTACACAGCCTATCTAGATCTCGCCAAGGCTTTTGACATCATCCCCCACTCTGGAATTATAAACTCACAAAACTAGGTATAAATCCCTATGTCACAAGATGGGTTGCCAACTGGCTCACTGACAGAACTCACACTGTGAAAGTAGCAGACTCCAAATCCAACTTCAGACCAGTGACAAGTGGAGTACCACAGGGTTCAGTCCTGGGTCCTCTCCTGTTTGGTACCTACTTTTCTGAACTACAGGCTAACACAGAAGGTCTTTGGCTAACGAAGTTCGCAAATGACTGAAAACTAGGAGCCATAATTGAAACTCCTAACGATGTGGACATCCTACAAAAGGGCCTCACTGAGACAGTTGCATGGTGTCAAAGCCATAGCCTCAAGCTCAAAGCCAAAAAATGCATTGTCATCCCCTTTGGTAAAAACTCTGTACCCATGAGCTACCACATAGGTGGTAGTCTACTTAACACTGAAAGTGTGATAAGAGACCTTGAGACACAGGTGGACAGTAGTCTCTCCTTTGATAATCACATCACCACAGTAGTCAGGAAATCCTTCTACGTGGCACACCTCATCACAAAAGGTTTCTCATCCAGAAAAAAAGAGGTCATTTTCCCCCTCTACTCATCACTCATTAGACCTGTTATAGAGTACAACACCTCTTTTGGTATGTATCTCACAAGACATCTACAACAACTGGAAAGGCCACAGAAATACCTCACAAAGAGGATTACTGGCCTCAAACACATGCCCTACGCAGACCGTCTCTAAAACCTCCAGCTTTACTCCATCGCATATCGTCTACTCAGAGGCGATCTCTGCCTAACATACAAAGCTATGTCAAACCCAGAGCTTAAAGAAATCCCAATCCCACTGAGCTACACACTCTAGGGTCCTAAACCTTGTTACAATAAACCGAACATGCTGGAGGGATAGATTCCTGTCCCAGAGACTTCCCATACTACTACCTATCTATATCAAACAAAGCTCTTCATTAGCACTCTTCAAGAAAAAGATTGATGATTGGATGGGAAATAGAAAATACACCCTGGAGATCACCTCTGTGGCTCTGCTCGACAGGAGCACAGGAAAATAATTTTCTTGGGTGGCAAAAGCCAGGGTACCTTTTTGGCTAGGCTTCTATAGGCCTTAGGGCCAATAGCCTAGTACCTACCTATGAACCTATGAACCTATGAGTGTCAAGAGACCTTACTTGATCTTCCACATGGATAGGGTGTCCCTTCATACTGACCCTTCTTTCTTGCCCACGGTCATTTCTGAATTTTCAATTAACCGAACTATTGACCTGCTGGTTTTCTTCCCTCAGCATTCTAATAGAGGAGAGTACCTTTTGCACACCCTTGATGTGCATCAGCAGCTTCATTGTTATTTGGACAGGACTAAATCTTTCAGGAAAATGTTTGTGGCTTTTGCAGGCCCCAGATTGGGTAAACCTGTTTCCAAAGTGACTTTATCCTCCTAGCTTAAAAACATCATTACCTTTATCTGCCAACAGAATAAGCTATCCTTACCTTCAAAAATAAAGGCTCATTCTACCAGATCTATGGCTACTTCTGTAGCATTTCATTCCAGAGCCTCTATGGATGATATCAGTGCAGCAGCCACTTGGGCAAGACCTCATACCTTTATATCTCATTACAAATTGGATTTGGTCTCCAGGGGACGAGCATCCTTTGGTTCTATGGTGCTCAGGAATATCCTTCCTTAGGACCACCCAGGACTCAAGTAGCTGGGGACTTGGTCCTAATGGTAATGAATAAACAAAGATTTACAACATCAGATAAAGAAGTTATGTCTTACCATTACGTTCCATCTGTGTTGTTTGTTCATTCATTACTTCCCGCCCTCCTTCCCCCTGCCTGGACTCCTGGTGGACATTAGGAACTCCTAGTTAGGGTATTTGCTCAGACAGAGCCTTCCACTATTTTTCTATTACTACCTCTATTATATAGAGGTGGGCAAACTTGAGCTGGAGTATCAAGGAGAGGGGCATTGTGGGTAGACTTAGCCGAGTGTTTTTGGCTGGCCCGAACTTGGAAACGGCCGTATCAGTTCCGAGGATGGAACCAAAGTCCTAATGGTAATGAATGAACAAAGATCTACAACATAGATGGAACGTTATGGTAAGACATAACTTATTCTTTTGAAGAACAACTAAGGTGATTTGTTTTTAAATTTCCTGTTGAATTTTGCTCTGGTTTGGATTGCTAATTCTATGCATCTGTATAACTGAGCTTATAACTTCTTTATGAAGCTGGCTGCTGTGTTAGCATTCAAGCCTGTGCTATTGGTGAATTTTGAGATTTTGTCATATAATTATATGAGGTTTGCCCACCTGAAGTTCTTAAATTCAGCAATGCTGGTTTCAGGTGCTTTTGGAGATTATGAAATCAAATTTCACAAGTTTATTGTCTGACTTAATTGGCAAAGGAGGGACCAGATGTAGTAATTCAAAGACAGACAGTATAATTTTAGAGGTGCATGGTGTCTTCATTTATGTGGGTCTGAGGGGAAAACAGCATTTCATTTTAAAGCCATTATGTCAGTGTGCTATTTTGGCACAGTTTCTACTTCTAAATGGCATGCATTTAATATACATTGTCTTAATAAACTGACAAGTATTTGTTTTTTATAACATGTGTTACAAGAATGAGGCATGTAATTCACAGACTATGTGTCAGAATGTGGGAGGGTCCTATGTGAATAACATCATAGCAAGGGTTGTTGGGGGAATGGCTTAAACACTCATGCAGAAGAGAAATTGACTTCCAGTGAGTATTTGCAAAAGTTTATATATTTTCATACCTGATCATAATGCTGCAACCTGTTATGTAAATATAGTTTTAGCCCAGAAAGAAGGACTGCAAATAATGGTATATGTGGAAATTAGTTAAGCAGATGTACGCCAGGATTCAATAAACTCCACGAAGGCTTTGCGCAGAGCCCACATACAGTCTACCTGCTATCATGATGGTGCTCATCTCATGTCATCGCGCAATGCATATTAATGAGACGTAGTACATCTAAGCAAAGTTCATGGCTTGCAGCAGTGTTGGTGGCCGCAAATCCTTGCAAGCAAATGTGAATAACAATTCCATGTAAGTCAAAGCACCAATGGTCTGTGAATTTGCATGAAATGCCACAATGACTACCAGGGCTACACAGATAGCACTGATTCTGTACAACATGCCTCCACAAAAGCCAGCATAATGCAAGAATATGTAGATACCTCTCAACCTCTTAGAGCAAGAAATCTGGACAAACCCATAAATAAGAATGAAACAAAGGCCCAGAAATAGGGACAAGTTTTAAATATTGCTTTTCCAAACTTAAAAAGTTGATAGAATAACAGGTTTTGCATTAGCATGCATTTTTATAAAGGATATGAAGTCTGAAACTTAAATGTCTGTCATTATTTTCTAATTACAATCAGTAATGATTTACCACTAATTTGCCAGAAAACCACAAGTATATGAAAAATGGACCAAAAATATGAGGCCAAAATCTGGACATTCTGCAAAAATCTGTTCAGTTGAGAGATATGATACATAAACAGAAATAGTGACATAAAATGTTGCATAGACATGTGTTAGAATGAAGCACAAACATACATGTCATCCCCTTTCAGCAAGACCAAAGGCATACATAATGGTGGACAATGACCCATAAAATATGTACATATATGTAATATTGCAGTTCCACACCTAAATTATGCATTAGCATTAACTGTCTGAATAGCATATACGTACACGTGGATTTGAATCCAGCACCATCTGATCCAAAAAAGGAACGGACCAAAGCATTAATAGATGCTGCTACAGAGTCAGCTAAGTAGCACATGTATTTTATACAATTAACAGTAATTGCTACAGATTAGCATTGCATACCATCGCAAAGCAATGAATGACACTTGTATATAAATGTATGTCAATGCATCATAGACACATGTAAAAGAACTACATATACCTGTATTAGAACCCAGTACCATCTACCCCAAACAACAAGGAATATATCAATGCATTAACCATTAATACGTGCTGCCAGTTTTGCAGTACATGTATTTCATATCATTAATCATAACTGTCACAGTTTAGCAAGGAATTCCTACTGTTCTTCCCCCTACTAGCTCCCCATGTCACCACTGTTCTATGTTCCCCATTTATAGCCTCTAAAGCATTATTGTGTGATGGTGTGCATTGCACACCAACTTGCAGCAAAGATGTTAAAAAAGCAGAAAAAAATAATAGATATAGCTGTATTCGGACCTAGTACCATTTGGCACAAAAGAAGAATGTATCACTGCATTAAGTGCATTACTACCTGCTGCCACAGAGTCAGTTAAGTAGCAGGTGCATGCAACCGCAATTAAGTCTGCCATTTGCTATTCAGTCTCTAAAATATGCCTGCTACTTAACTGAGTCTGTGGTGCCACCTGTTAATGCATTGATCCATTTCTTTTTGGGGCCATATGGTACTGGGTTCTAATACAAGTGTATGTAACACTTTCAAATGCTTTTACATTTGCTCTGCTTAACATTGTGCAAATGTGGTGCTTGAAGGTGTGCAATGCTGAGCACCATGTTTGTGTGATGGTAAGCACTGCACATTTTCAAACAGTGTGGGCACTCCCAGTATATGCAATAACTGCAACTGGTGGAAAAACAAAATTCTACATTGGTCTTGATACATGGTAAGCATGACAGGCATGCATAGAGAGTGAGATTTTGTGCTCAAAGACGGGGTGTCCAAGAGTCCAAAGTGTTTGTTGGACCATATGAAGGAACATGGGCCCATGCTATTGCAGAGGGACTTTTCTGGCTCACAGTACAAGTCAGTGGCATGGAATAGTTTCACCCTGGGTGTGACCAGTGCTAGTGGTATCCCCCCACACTGGATAGCAATGTAGACACAACTACAATGACCTCCAGGGGAGGAAGAGGAATACCTTTGAATGTTGGATCAAGGAATGCAGGACCAGAGACAATAAAGATGTCTAAGTATGAAATACAGAGACTACGTTTAAGATTTAAAAGCTGATTATAGTCAGGACTGATATTCATAATGGCATTCTATTCTGTTCTATTTTTTCCACAACTGCCACAGAGAAAGAACTGAATGTGAGAAACCATCCCACTGGATTGGCCTGGATGATAGAAGCATGTGGTATGTATGCATCAGAACAGTACTGTTATTGTAGCTTTAAAAGTTAAAGACAGTTTTAATTGGTATTTTATACAGTTGATTCAAACTGAGCATGCATATCTCAACTGTAAAAGCAAGTATACATGCATTAGTCAGTAGCACAAAGCAGCAGTTCCATATCCTAAAATAAAAGCGAACATGCATCTCTCAACTGTAAAAGGAAACTATGCATGCATTAGTGTTTAGGCCAAAACAGCAGTACAGTATTAAAGAGTAGTCAGAGGTTGTGGATTCAAAAACCACACTTCCCAACTATACAATACTGTTAAGTTTTCCTCAGTATTGCAATGTAACCACAGGCCTCTATACTGGTGGCACAAATGGCCTGCTGTAATCTGTAATCAGTATAATTGGAACACACATGTCTGCAATATATGCACACAAATAAAAGGATTGCATACTGCAATCTTTAGTATATTGTGCATCTGTTATGAGGTGGGTAGTCTTAAAAGTAAAAAAAAAATATTTGTTAGGAGTTGGTAGTCTTAAACATAAAGGTAGTAGAATAGAGTCAAATAATTTTATCAGTGCATTGTATTTACATACTAATGTTATCCCTTTTTTTCTCTCACCCCAGCCCTTATCTTCTCTTTTTTCATTTTTTCCTCCACAGCACAGTGGGGTAAGCCTGGCCCACAGGATCCTCCTGCCCCCACTCCACCGACTACAGCACTGAGGCACAGTACATCTATAACACAATCTGGTAGCACCCCCTCTTGTGCCCCTGCACTACCTGACCCTACAGGTAGTTCTGACCTGCAGGATAGACCAGTAGTTCCCTATGGGAGCAGTGGTTGAGGTGGTGATTTTATCACCCATGTTGAACTACCAGGTTTGGTGCATAGGATTGTACACCACACTGTTGGTGCATGCCCACACCAGATGGAGCATCTGCTCTCCATTACTGTACAGAATAACAGGAGAAGACACAGATGTCAGGCACTGCAGTCATCGGCGCAGCGAGGTGACAGTAATGACAGTTCAGTGAGTGAGGACTCGATTCTCACTGTCACCCAACTTGACATCCATAGGTTCTCAATGTCCCCATCCTCAACCATGGTACTGACCAGCATCTTGTGTCCTTCAATATCCTTGTGTTTTGTCTTGTATGTCCTGTCTGTCTGTGATTGCTGCCTCACCTACTCAGTCTAGCTGACCCAGACATACCTATGTCCCTTTCCCAGCATTCCTGTCTCTCTCCCTTAAAAAAATGGGAACCTATCCCAAGAAAAAAAAAACTTCTCATACATATCTCTCCATTTTGAACACATGTCTTCTTGACACACTTGATTTGGTCCAATTGGCTATACAACATCATAGGAAGTTCATAGGATCATAGGAAGTTATTAGGCTATTGGCCCTGAGGCCCTTATAAGCCTAGCCAAGAGTTTAGTCCATGTTTAGACAAATCAGCACCTGATACCCCTGTCCAGCAGTGACACTGGTGGAATCCCAGGGATATAGTTTCTATTTCCCATACAGTTATCCAGGTTGCGCTTAAAAAGGGGTAAGGAGGTACTCTGCTTGACATGGAGAGGCAGTCTATTCCACAGATCGGGGAGTCTCTGGGACACAAACCTGTCCCACCAACAAGTCCTATTGATGTCACAGACCAGGTTGAGGCCATGCATATGGGTTACTCGAGTGGAGCTTGACTTGCGTATATGCAGCAGAAGGCAGGGTCTGAAATCACCTTGTATGCCAGACAGAGGTTATCTCTTAGGAGTCTGTATGAAACTGAGTAGAGAGATAGAGCTTTTAGCCTATCTGTGTATGGTAGATTTTTGAGGCCCTGGATTCTCCTGATGAGGAACCTTTGTTGCCTCACCAACTGATGCATGTGCTTTGCGAGGTACATGCCAAATGGGGTATTGCACTCAGTAATGGGTCTTATAAGGGAAGAATACAGAGATGTTATGACCTCCTTGTCCCTGGATGAGATACCCTTACTTATGAGGTGGGCAATGTAGAAAGCTTTCCATCCAAATGAAGCAACATGGTGGTCAAAAGACAGGTTCCTATCAATCTGGGTGCCCAAATCCCTCACAACTGATTGTGTGCTTAGGATGTTGTTATTAATGTGATAATTTGTGGGGACGTCACTCTCCCCAAAGGGTATGATGATGCATTTTTTGTATTCAGCTTGAGGCCATGTTTCTGGCACCAGTCAATTGTTTGGGTGAGACCCTCTTGGAGGATGTTCACATCACTAGGGGAATTGATGGCAGCACCCAGCTTGCAGTCATCTGCAAAAGTAGTCAGCCATAGCCCACTGGTTTTGGCCTGCACCTCAGAAACATATATCTCAAATAACAGATGCCCCAAGACCGAACCCTAGGGTATGTCACTCGATATGAGTCTACTGCTTGAGGTGGGTTCCCATATTTTGACTATGTGGGTTCTATCAATGAGCCAGTCAGCTACCCATCTGGTAACATACGGATTGATGCCTAGTTGAGAGAGTTTATCTACTATGCCTGAATGGGGAATAGTGTTGAAGGCTTTGGCCAGGTAAAGGTAGGTGGTGTGCACTGTCTTCTACTCATCCATGGTTTTGGTGACTGTCTCAAAAAAGTTGACCAAATTTAACAGACGTGATCTTCCCTTGATGAAGTCAAACTGTGTGGGGTCGAGTGTTTGGAGGTTTCCAATGTCCTTGTCAATGAGGTCCATGATAATTTGTTCCATGGCCTTGCAGATCAGGTTAGTTAGGCTGATGGATCTATAATTTCCTGGATCAATGGACACTACAAGTTTGTGTAAAGCGATAACAGTGGCTGTCCTCCACTCAGCTGGGATAAAGCCAGTACTCGGGCTTTGGTTGAATAGGATGCCTAATGGTGCTGCAAGTTCCTGCTTGAGTTCATGTAGGATGCAGCCTAAGATGTTATTGGGTCCCATGAAGGCTGTATTGTTTGCCTTTGAGAGATCAGATATGACCTGATCCCTAGATATAAGGGGAGGGGGGCAGATACTGGCAATGTCCTGATTTACTGATGGGGGAGGCAGAGTAGTGAAATTTTCAATAAATCTGTCAGCCAGCAAGTTTGCTATAGCTATGGCATTTGTATATGTGGTATCCTTGACCACCAGTTCTGAACAGATGTGGGTGCTACCTTTGAGGTTACGACATATGTGAAGAAGGTCTTATGATTGCCTCTAGTAGATGTGGCCAATTTGGACTTGAAGTTTGCTTTGGTGGATTTCACTAGTGCTCTTATTTGCTTGTTTAGGCTAAGGAGAGATTGCTTCCAATTGGGCACCTGCTCCTTCTTGGTTTTGGACAGCAATTTTTTTTCTTTTGTTATAGAGTTTATTTATTGCAGATGTCCACCAGACAGGTTTACTCTTCCTTGTGGAGGATGATTTAGTTCTGTCAGGTATTTCTGATTCCATGCAGCTATTTAAATCATGGTTGGGGTAAGGGTGGGGACATCAAGTACCCATGGACATCAAACTGGGTGACAGTGTGAATCAAGTCTTCACACACTGGACTGTCATCACTGTCACCTCACTATGCCAGTGGCTGCAGTGCCTGATGTCTACATCTCCTACTTGTGTTATTAAGTACAATGATGGAGAGCAGCAGCTCCATCTGGTGTAGGAATGCACCAACAGTGAAACATACAATCCTACACACCAACCCTGGTAGTTTTTCATGGGGGATAAAATCACCATCTCTACCACTGCTTCCATTGGGAACCACTGGCCTATCCTATGGAGCAGAACTGCATGAGGGGCCAGGTAGTGCAGGAGCTGCAGAGGGGTTGCTGCCAGACTGCATTCCAGACTTTCTGGGCCTTGGTACTGTAGTCTGTGGATTGGGGACAGGATGATACTGTAGGTTAAGCCTATCCCACTGTGCTGTAGAAAAAAAAATAGAAGATAAGGGTTAGGGTGAGAGAAAAAAGGAATAACATCAGTAACTTCATATGTGACATACAATGCATTGATATATTTATTTCACGCTATTCTGTTAACTTTACCTTTAAGACTTCCAACTCCTAACAGCTAACATTTTTGCTTTTAAGACTACTCAGCTCATACTAGATACACACCATACTACGGACTGCAGCAAGCAATCCTTGATGTTGCATATATTGCACATATGTGTTTTCCGATTATGCATATTTCAGTTTACAGCAGGCCATTTGTGCCACTGGTATAGAGGTTTGAATTTACTTTAAATATTGATGACAAATTAACAGTAATGTATAGCTGGTAAGTGTGGTATGTGAACCCATGACCTCTGACTGATGTCTAATTCTGTACTGTTGGTTTGGACTACAGACTAATGCACGCATAGCTTGTTCTTGCAGTTGAGAGATGCCTGCTTATTTTTATATTAAAATATTGAACTGCTGGTTTGTGCTACACAGTAATGCATGCATACTTGCTTTTACAGTTGAGATATGCATGCTCACGTTGATACAACTGTATAAGATATCCCAAAAAACTTTCTTAAACTTTTAATGCTACAGTAACAGCACTGTTCAGCAGCATACATACCACATGCTTCTCTTATCTGGGCCAATTTAGTGGCATTGGTTCCCAACATCAGTTGTCTCTCTGTGGCAGCTGTGGAAAAAACAGAACAGAATACCATTATGAATACCAGTCCTGACTATATTCAGCCTTTTGCTCTTACAAGTAGTCTCTGTAGTTGATACTTACACATCTGTGGGGTGTCTCCAGTCCTGCATTCCTCGATCCAGCATTCAAGGGTATCCCTCTTCCTCCTCCAGAGTTCATTGTAGTGGTGTCTACATTACTCACCAATGGTGGAGATACCAGTAGTACTGGTCACAATTCAGGCAAGACTATCCCAAGCCTCTGACTTGTACTCTGATTCAGAATAGTCCCTCTGCAATAGCCAGGGCCCATGTTCCTTCACTAGGAGCTCAACAAACACTTTGGACTCCTGGACACCCCATCTTTGAGCACAAAAACTCACTCCTTATCTACAAACACCTGCCATGCCTATCACATATCAAGACCAATATAAAATGATGGTTACCCACCAAGTGCAGTTATCGCACTTACTGGAAGTGCACACACTGTTTGAAAATGTTGCATGATGCTTACCATCACAGAAACACTGTGCTTAATAGTGTGTAATGGTAAGCACAGTGCAATATTGGCAAGCAATGCAATTTCAGGCTTATTAGATGTGCAGGCCTTTGTGTATGTGTTTTAGGCAAAAGTGAAGGCCGTGTCAGTCCACATAGCAAGAATATACTGACAGGAATATAGAACATGGTATATTTTCTATTTTTGACTGTCTGCTTCCTGAGTGGTCCATGTTTTCTGGTTCTAGTGTTTGTGCTACACAGCACATTGCACAAACAGTTGCAAAATCATGTAAATGAAGAAAACTGAGGAAAGGGAAAAGAAAATGCTGTACTGCCATAGGATCCTAAGATCTGAATATCTTGGCATGGCCTGTGATGGGCACCATACGTTTGGACTGGGAAATCCTGTGAGAGACTTGTTAGAAAGTAACCATACACATTCACTTCACAATCCTCACAAGATCATATGTCTATCTCTGAAATGGTTTGACAAATGTGGCCATGCCATCAATACACTTTGAAGTAATGCATACAGATAACAATGTAAAAGTCTGAGCTTCTAATTATTGTTAAATGCATTTCAGCATATGCAGTATATAGGTAATAAACTGATACCATACCTTTTGATATTCAGTACACCTCTATACAGATATCCTGAAGAAAATGCTTTTCTCACTGTTCCAAACATATAAAACTCTCCTCAATGTCAGTTTTCCTAGCTACAGGGTTGCCTTTTTATATGGTGTAGATTATTAATGGATTGCAGCTGATGGTTATTTAAGAGGGGGAAATCACAACACTGCAGGCTGCGTTACTTCCAGTGGATGTGTCAGTTTAGAGCCAAAAAGTGTCTCTGGAGAGATCACAGGACTTTCTCATCATCATAACAGAGGCTTCAAACCATGCCATGATTTATATGGATAGATTAAAAGCTATGTCACTGTAATCTAACTGATATAGGATGAGATCATGTCTCCCTGGTGTGCAGACCACTGTCTGAAAATGCAGCATTGGGATTACTGCATATACAAAACTATCATATAACTGTTGACATCAGTAGAGTCTGTTAAGGTCAGAATAAGTCTCACACATGCTGGTATAAAATGCTTTCAGTAATGTTGAGCAACAGCTCACAGACGCACACACACACACACACACACACACACACACACACACACACACACACACACACACACACACACACACACAGTTGAGTGCAGTGAGACTAGAGCCCCTACCTATCTAACGACACAGGATAAAGAACACAGTACTTTACACAAGTGCCACAGATCAAGTCCAACTTGGAGTATGCCAGACAAGACTTTATAGTTGATACATCAGCAGTGTCTGTTAAAGACAGGATAAGTACCCACATGCTGGTGTAAAATGCTCTTGGCAATGTCAAGCAACAGCTCACAGGGACATGCACACACAGTTGACTGCAGTGAGAATAGAACCCCTATTTATCTACATACACAGACTACAGAACACAGTGCTTAATGCAAGCTCCATGGTACAGGTCTGATTGATACAGCAGTGCAGGTGAACTTATTGTAGATGACATCAGAAAGCCATGTGGGAGGCAACAAGTTGGGAAGGTTGTATGGAATGGATGTATAGGCTTGTGCAAGTATCAAAATACTGGCAATCCATGTAGTTAGAGAAGTAACTGTAAAATACCACATTTACTCTGCTGACTAGATGTACACAGTTGGCTGCAGTGAGAACAGAACCCCTACCTATATAAATACTCAGACTACAGAACTCAGTACTTTATGCAATCAACACAGCACATCTCTGACATTTACATGGCTGCTGGTCAGCTTAGAGTGGATGACATCAGCAGTGCATTTTGGATAGAATGAGTTGGGAGGCCTGCATGAAATTAATCTGTAGGCATGTGCAAGTATCAAAATACTGTTAATTTATGGGAATGGAATGGTAACTGCAGGATACACACTTCTGTTCTAGCTAGACACACACACACACATACACACACACACACACACACACACACACACACACACACACACACACACACACACACACACACACACACACTTAATTGCAGTGAGAACAGAATTCCTACCTAAGTACGCCTACTACAGAACACAGTATTTTATGTAAGCACCATGGCACAAGTCTGACTTTTACAAGACTGCAGGTGAACTTGTAATAGATGACATCAGCAGACCATGTGGGAGACAAAATATTGTGAGACCTGTATAGGTTCATGACTTCATATGTACATAGGAGGTATTTGCCTAATGGCCCTACTGTGTTTTGAAGTCTAGCTGTGTAAAAACACATGTACCCATACTGAGCATAGTTAGATGGTCATTGTTAGCAGAGCGATTTTGTAAGCAGTACCAAGTGGTCCTGTCCATGAGAAACATAGGTGCCACCCCTGAGGTAACTTTACAATCACCCAACCAGTAGTCAAGGGTGTGCTTGAAGAGGGTCACTGAGGACCACTGATTCACATGCAGTGGGAGCCTATTACAGAGGAGGGTGAGTTGTTGTAGGATATATCTATCTTCCCAGCATGTTCTGTTTATGTCACAGGCTAGGAGAACCCTGGGCCCAGTTTTTCTTGTCCCATTTGATTTGCAGAGGTGCAGTATTTCCAGTAGGGCAGGGAATGGGACTGCTCTGTTCGGCAAGTATAGGTTACCTCTCAGTAGCCTGCATGATACTGAGTACACTACCAGGTCTTTCAGTCTTTCCATGTATGTCATGTTTGGAAGCCCTGTAGTCTCCCAGGCAGAACCCTGTGTTTTCTCCATCTGCTACAGATGTCTGGTAAGGTACAGACAGAAGGCAGCATTGTACTCAATTAGTGGTCTGATAAGGATACAGTACAGCAGAGGTATGACCACTCTAGTCTTGGATGTTATGTCAATATGTATGATGTGTGCAATGCAGAATGTGTGTGGCACCACAATGGACACATAGTGATGAAAGTGTAGATTACGATCAACACATGTTCCCAAGTCTCACAACACTGTGAGCTTATAGGGATGCTATGTATATCATAATTAGCGAGGGTACTTCATTATCAAAGTGGGCAACAAGCCATTGTACGCTTTAAGGTTCAGTACATGGGTTTGGCACCAATCATTTGTGTGTGGTAGCTCCTTCCATAATATTTTACCATCTTTGGGGGACTCTATATTAATGCATCCAGTTATCAGTCATCTGCAAACTTGGAAAAGCACAGGCAATCTACCATTGCATGCACTTCAGGAAAGTAGTTTGCAAACATTTGAGGGCCCAGTGCAGATCCTTGTAGTATTATAATTTTAATTGGCTACTGGTAGAGGTGCAATCCCCAACTTTGAGAGTATGTGTTATGTCATTGAGCAAGTTGACGGTGCCTACACTACTGTGTGTCTTAATTCCCACATGGAAGATCTTCACTAGGAGACATGACTGGAAGATAGTATCAAAAGTCTTGGATAAGTCAACATAGGTGGTATGTCCTGTTATCCCTCATCCAGATCTGTGGGATCAGTAACCATGAAGTC
The DNA here is from genome assembly GCF_019279795.1 of Protopterus annectens. Taxonomy (NCBI): domain Eukaryota; kingdom Metazoa; phylum Chordata; order Ceratodontiformes; family Protopteridae; genus Protopterus; species Protopterus annectens. The sequence continues at coordinate 1,884,892,174 of NC_056737.1, read as the reverse complement.
CACAAGGTTCAGTAAGCAAGATGTACCCTTGACAAAAATAATAATGGGTAGATTTAGGTGTGTTGAAGGCCACCTATGTCCCTGTGGATACGGTCCATGCTGATTCCTTCACTAGCCTTGGAGATAAGTGTTTTTAGGCATATGGGTCAATAACTGTAGTTGTGCATGTTACCAGGTCAATATGCATTGCATACCATACAACATTTGGTATTACATTTTGTCCTGTGGTTGATATATGTGTGGAAAAAGTACTGAGACATGAGGGTTGCAGTGCTTGGGGGGGGGGGTGGCAACAGATGGATGTATTGTAAATATGTGCCATATTGCTAGATAGGGCTGTCAGTTTGTAATGCATACACATGCAATTTCATGTCATACATAGGAAATGAACAGCAAACTGCAGCAATATAGCATAATGTAAACATTTCCATAGAGCGGTGTGCAGTGGGTTTGCGCGATGGTTAGCAAAGTGCATACACATACATGATACACATGTTTGTGCATGGGTAAGCAGTGTACAAATGCAAGCAGCATTACTAATGTCTGATGGTTAGCATTGAGTATCTAACATATACCTGCTGGTTATCAGTACCACATTTGCATGATGGTAAGCAGAGAGCAACAGTGGCAAGCAATACATTTTCGGGGCTATGGCATGTACAGGCAGTGAAGTATGTGTTCTTGGCAAAAGTGAAGGCCATGCTGGTCCAGATAGCAGGAATACATTTACAAGGCTATAGTACGAAAAAAAAAACAAACAGTGGGTAATGAAAATTGTAAAAGCACCAAGCACAGATTCTGATAAAATAAAAGAAGTTATTTCCCTGGAGACCTCAGTCTTAGTTTCAGTCCTCTCTTTTTCAGTTCTTCATAAAGACTAGAGAGGCAAAGTGAGTTTACAATGTGAAAATCTGTGACATACGTACATATTTTTCAAAGGAAGGGGTGGAGTTACACATGTGGTCGATCGGTCCATGATGGGGGCAGAGGTATGTCTAAGGTAATTCACACCTACATGAACTAAGACTGAGTCTTAATGGTTCCTGTGATGCAGTGACTTGAGTGTGTGCATAACGTGGCAGATTCTGGCTCCTGATAAGCAAATGACCATTATTTTCTCTTTGTCCAGTTGGGAATGTGGGGCATCAGTATATTGCACAATGGAGATGGGTTGCCTAACTGGATTTTTAGTTGATGCTTCATTGGGTGTTGGTTACTTTTGTTGAGTGCTTTTTGGTTTGCTGAGGATAATTCTTTGCAGGTGGAGTATGTGTGGGCGGTCTTTGGAATTTGGGGGATTGCATTTAAGTGCATCAGCATAAGTTGATCCATGTGTGAGGTGCACACTATGTATGATGGGTGTAATGTGTGGTTTCTGACAACATAACTTTTATTCTGTGTGCTTGTATGAAAGAGCTTTGCCTCCAGTAACATTGTGTATATACATCTCTCACATACTGTATCTGTTTTTTTAAGGATTAAATGTTTGTCAGTGAACATGAGACAATTGCTACATTGTCTTAAGATTGCCAAGTCTATTAAACTGGCTGTAGAGAAACTGGGAAGGTGCATATCCATGATGTCAGGTCCATTATTAGGTGAGCTACAAGGTCTGATGCAACAGGGATTAAAATGGGACAACTAAAAGTGATATGGGGACTAGGAACTAGACCAAGCAATATAATATTAAATTTAAGGGGCAGTGATCCTCAATGCGCAAACTAGCTGCTCTGTGGTTCTTATTGTACAAAGAAGTTTTTCTACAATCACTGAGTTACTGGGTATAGTTTCAAAGGTAGTTTTACAGGAAAATTTTGCCTTTTAGGTGTCTTCTACTATACCCGTCACTGCTATCTGTTGCTGAGCAATGAACAGCTCTGCACAAAAATTCCAAATTTATACTGGCACTAAAAACAGAATAAAGACTAATAATCCCAATGACCAATAAACCACTACACTCAGAGTCCTTTCTGTTTGTTTCACAACTCAGACAGACCTGACTGTGCTACCTACTGCCACTAAGTGAATAAACTCAGTCCTCTTAATGTAAAAATACACAAAAATGTGCAATGCTATCTCAGTATTTAAACAAGTAGCTAGTTACAGCTAATAAGATTGTTTAAGGCAAAGTAAACTAACAGCAAGTAGAAATGAGGCACTACAAGTCTACAGCAATGCCAAACATTCTAAAATGTGGAAAGATCAGGAAATAATTCAATGAATCACCAGTTATTCACTAAATAAATTCAAGACAAGTGCAAGCTCTTGAAATAAGTATTTAGTTATGACTGGATGGCACTAGATGCAACATGTATCATCTAAGGCATTAAAGTTTCCCATGATTAATTATTTAGAGGATCTATAAACTAAGAAGATGGAGAGATACAAGAACTCTTTCAGAGATGCTCCAAGTAAACATGGTAGATGGTGCACAATAAGGAATCTCCAATTCTCTTCTACCTCTGAAACATATTCAAATGAATTAGATTCTCTACCTCAAGCATTGCCGGTTCCAGACTAGATGCAGAATTCATAATCAGTTTTTCATCAAATTGCCCTTGCATATGGTAAACCAAAAACCAGGTAGAGCACAGAAACCAAGGCAATTCCTCATCCAACCAGGCTTCATCGATAAATACCAGGTTGACCAAATGAACCAACTGAGATACAGTATATAACTTGCCCAAGCTTGATCCTGCATTACATAACATAGCTCTAACAAGGTCTACTTAATGGCTGGAGATAGCAATATTGTGCCTGATTTAGTTGTACAAGGCAGGGAGGTCCTCACCCCTGTGGTGTTATGACTATCTAACCCTAATTCCCATGTATAAGACCCTATCAAGCCGTGCAAGAAGGGAACTCTATCTTGCTCTATCATTATGACTCCTCACCACCCTGAGTCTTCTATGCTTATGGGGTAGAAGATGATCTGTGGACAAGTAGCCAAAACAGTGAAGGGCAAGTAGGAGGAGCTCTTGTGATAGAAAAGACCCACAGGGATGATAAAAAGGCACAAGATCTGACAGAAATAGTAGATATCTTACCAGATCTTTAAAATGTGTTGTAAAATACTTTTATCAAAGAAGTATAAAATACTACTAAAATAATGAATTATTAAAAAATACTGAAACACATAAGGTAATTAATGGTAGGAAAAATGCTGGCTATATAAAACAAAGAAAAAAGGAACTACTGACAGTAATAAATGCATACTTTAAGAAATTGTGCAGACAAATTACATCAGTAAAAAAATTAGCATTCAGTATAATCTGAGAATGAACATTGTCTCAGCTGACAATGAAAAATGCAAACATACTCCACCCCCACCCCCCACAATCACACACATACTTCACTGGATTCAACAGCCTGAAAAAATTACGAAGGTTTGGAATCACTTAAAATCAACAGGAGCAGTAGACCAGCCACACTGTAGTCTGGGTCAATACCAAAGTTATCAAACAATTCCTAGAACCACTGTTCAGAAATTCAGAAACAGTCTTACAGCACAGAACTGCATAACTTCTTCAGTTGTGCAAACTGACTGTAAGCTAATAAGAGAAATAGAAAAGTTCCAAAAGCATCCACAACAGTGATCTCCTGACTAAAAATGAAAACCTCAAGGCTGATATAGGAGTAACCAGTACAATTCAAATATTAAGGTAATTATTAAACTTTAAACACTAAAATATTAGCACATTCATGCACTGAACATTAAAACACTAAAACAATAGATGTCTCATTAAATAAAGGACCCAAGCTAAAAATAAGCTCAGAGCTGTGCCAAAAGAGCTACATAATATACAGGCACACCTTCATGCATGATGGCTAAATTACTTAGGGATTCATTGACTCCTCATAGCTTGCAGTCATCTGCAAACTTAGTCAATCAGAGCCCTTTTTTGTTGGATTTTACTTCAGAAATGTAGATGCCAAACAGGAGATCCCAGCTCAGAGCCCTATCAGACTCCAGTGGTGACTGGTCTCTTCGTGGAGGTAACTTCCCCTATTTTGCTTATCTGCAGCCTATCTGTGAGCCAGTTGGCAATCAAGCAGGTGACATAGGAGTTTATTCCCAGTTTGTTTTGCATTTCTTCTATGCTTGAGTGGGGAAATGAGTCAAAAGCTCTGGCCAGGTTGAGATATACAGGGTTTACCATTTTGTCTTCATCTATTGTTTTGGTGACCTTTACAAAAAAATCCACCAAGTTGAGGTAAGCATGACAGGCAAATCATTTTCCAGTTGAGTATGGATCGACAATGGATATCTGAGTATGTTTAATACTGAGTTTTTCAATCATATCAGATAGAAAACATGTACCAAACCTAGTTTTCCACCAGTCTTTTGCAATTAGTGGCTCTTTATCATTATATAATGGGAAAATTTGACCTCTTATGGAAGTATAGTATACTCTAACTGAGAGGTCAAAGTCAGTAACCCAGATCAATTTCGGTAGCCACAATAAAAGACAGATTGTAAATAAAAATAATGTCTTCCATGTTGTTAATCACAGGAAGCACTGAAATAAATGTAGACCGGTTATATTTAATAATATTCTCCTTCAGGTAAATATGCTTCCATAATATTCAAACATAAATGTATTATTTTAATTAAAAAACCTTATCCTGCATAGTAAAACCTGTCAGTTCACCTTACTTACTGATTCCACTTTTAGAATAGACAAAACTTTAGGTAATTAATGAGGATACTGCAAATATCTTCCAATTTCATTGACGAGGATTTGTGTTTCTTAAATCCATCTCTTTGACTCATGTCAGTGCAGACAGATTAAACACGAAAAGATATGCAGTATGTATTAATACCTTCACCATGTGATTAAACAATGTCCCCACATTGCCCACTCCTTGCTGTGGTGTAGTATTCATATATCCCATACTCTTTTTGTTAAAAAACATGAAGCATCATTGCTTTAAAAGTATGCATTTTAAGAAGGTAAGTGGACTGGTAAGGCAGGGCCTTTTCAGCCACAATCCAGAAACAATGACAATTAAAAAACAAGCTAAGCAAATTAAAAAGGTACTACTGAAAAAATAAGATTATAGTTTTTGGAATGAAGAGCAAGCCAATGCCAAGTCAGTGTTACAGAATGATTTCAGCCAGGCCTAGAATAAAACAATCAAACAGGTAATTATTTTCCTTGGTACCAATAAAGAGATAGCCAAAGTTGATATAAACCAGCTGGAAAACATTTAAAAAATATTCATAAAAATATTTTGTATTACAGCTATAGACAAAGCTTAGAAATGTGATAGGGAAAATTTTTTTCTATATATATTTTTTTCTAATAATTTAAATATGTTGTACAGAAATTTTTGTTGTCGTTTTTGAGTTGCATCTTGATATACAGATATTTCTGTTGTTATGTTATGCTGTATTAAGCTCTTTACTAGACTTGATCTATGTTTTGTTTCATATTCACATATTAACATATTTACAATAAGACAACCACAAAGAACAAGATAAGGCAACACAAATTGGGATAGGATGTGAGTCAGAAGGAATGTCATATTTCCAACTGGAAAGTCAAAAACTGTTATTACAGTCTGTAAAGGTTTAAATAAAATACACATTTTTGTAGGTGAGTATTAAAAATATATTTTCTGCATCATATGTCTGCATGGGTTCCCTATATAATTTTGAAATACTGAAATCATGAATTTCAGTATTTCAAAATTATAATAGCAAAGCCTTGAAATCCCGGAACACCAGAAGTGCGAAATTTAAAATCCTGAATTACAGAGATTTTGAATTAGTGCTTCTGGTGTTGCGGTGTGTGAATGATAAGATGTGAGTTTGGGTATGTATGTATGTGTATGTGTGTTGGTTAGTGGCTTTAGTGTATGTCAGTGTATGTTGTGACTGTGATGTGTGTGTGCGAGGGAGTGTAAAATGTGTGGGTGTGAGTTACCTTTGTGTGTTTGATTGTGCAATCTCGGAGTTAGTATATATATATATATATATATATATATATATATATATATATATATATATATATATATATATAAGTGGGGGGTGGGTGGTGCAGGGGGGCTTGCCCCCCTGCTTATCTGTAGTGTAGGTTTTATATTTGGTTGGGGGGAAGTTGTGTGTATGTGTTTGGGTGTGCTGTGTCTGTAGTGTACTGTTGGGATTTTGAATTTTGTGGTTGTAGGGTTTCAGTATTTGGAGTGTTCGGCTATGTAATTTCAAAATACTGAAATTTGTGATTTCAGTATTTCAGGATTACATAGTGAATCCATCAAAATATACTAAGGCCATTAACACAAATGTCCAATACTTCCCAAATTTCGGGTAAGATCATTTAGATTCTATACCTTTTAATTTACAAAACCTTTCTCTCAATTAGTAAGCCATATACCTTAACATCTGATATAAAATATCCCAGTTAAAGTTATTCATAATATGCACAGTATGAACTGTAGTGGTCAATATGTAATTCCATGATTAGACCATAATTTGGTTACAGTACTGTGATTATCGATGGACCAATCACCCCAGTGCTTGCTATAATCAATATATTGGACTACTGCATAATTTTTAACCACTTCATCAAATTATTTCTGAAGCAAACAATTAAGATATACTCAGACCATAAATTATGAACTTTATTATCTTCAGTCAAAAGACAGAGGTCTGTCTCTAGGGGAAATAACATTTTAAAAAACATGACTAACTTATTTTAAAATGCATATAATTACTATAAGCAGTGGTATTTTGATGCAGAATAATGGTCAATACATTTATTTTAACTTCTTACGAGGAAATAATTTATCTGACATATTTCATAGCTATGTGAAAGGCCTGCTAACATATCTCCAATAAATTCCAATTATAAAAAAATCAAACATAAAATGCAAAAATTGCATGTGCACAAACTACGCTGCATTATTTGTGCTTTTAATAATCATTTAATACTAATTGTTTAATTTAAACCATACTTCTTATCAGGTGCTTATGTCAAATGTCATCTTACTTGTTTCCATTCCAATAAATTATTAAAATCAACACCACATATTTTAATGGATTGCTTTTTATTACATGAAGATTTAAATATTTTTCATTCGATTGAGTCTGCAAGTCCTCCCTGTAGTCATGTGGGTTTCCTTCGGGTGCTCTGGTTTCCTCCCACATCCCCAAAGACATGCTGCAAGTGGATTGGACACGCTAAAATTGGCCCTAGGCGTGAGTGCATGCATGTGTGTGCCTTCTGTCGCCAGGCTGGCAACTCGACACCGTAAAAACTCCACTGCCAATCATGAGCGGACAAGGTGATCCACTGTGGCGACCCCTAACCAGGAAAAGCTGAAAGAGAGAGAGAGAAAGAGAATTTTTAATTCATCTGATCTGTCACATGACTGTTTACTCATACAATATAGTTCCAATGAGGAATCCAAAAAGGCACACAATAAATAACACCATCAATCAATCAGTTAAGGCAAATTTTCCTATCAAAAATTGATTATGACGATAAGGTACGGGTGTATAAAAATGATTTCTTTATAATGTGACCATCATCAGAACCATCCTTCAGAACTTGTTAAGAGAATTAGAGAGGGGCTCATACTCTGACATTAAGGTACATTTTAATCTTGTTAGTCTACAGAAATATGTGGAATTGAACTTAACTCCATGGGGCCTTAGGGCTTTTAATTTTATTTCTGTTTCCATTGATGTTAATAATGATGAGGCATTAAAACTTTAAAAATGCTATGTGGGAGCTTCACTTCAGTGTGCATTGGAGTGGGTCCACATCTTGATTGAATGTGATACCATCAAACAAAGTGCAATTGATGCAAATATATGTAACCTACAACACAATTAAAGTTGAAACTTGTGTAATCTTGGTTTCAAATAAAATGTAGGAACTACAATTAACTATTAAGAAGTTTGAAATTGAACTGGTTAAACATAAGGAAAAGAAATAGGAAAAGGAATATCAAGATTATTTTCACAATCTAGTGCTTTTTTGGAAAGGACAACAGTCAACTAATTAGCCATGAGGTAATAGATTAAGTGGTCAAAATCCAAGATCAGTCACATCAGCTGCACTATCAAAGCAAACTGCTTTGCAGAGTTCAGCACATAATGTTCCTGCTGTAATGAGTATGTCACTTTCTGTAATCTAAATGGTTTTAACGACTCTCCAGTTAGGAATAGTAATAATGAGAGAACAGACGTGCTGGAATGATAATGCACGTTGCCATAATCTACCATGAGATAACAGTCATTTTTGTCAATTTGGTGATAAAAGAAGATAAGAATGGCAGGGGCAAAGAGGAGGGGAATTCCCCCTGAATAAGAGAAACTGGAGGTAAAAAGGTCTCCTCTTGCTTCTGATCTACTTACTTGTATTGAACTATCATATATCTGAATGTCAAAATGTCTAATTATCTTCGGCTACTTATAGTTACAGTCTTGTGAATATTTCAAGTTATCCTTTCTCTTTGAATAACTTAGAAGTTTTGAATTTTGGACTTAAGTTTGTACCCATGGTGGTTCCTCAAATGTATAGAAGCCAAATCAATTGTTTAAAATCATGTAGGAAGTTAACATTTGTTATATCATTTTGCTCATGTTAGAACCACTGATGGAAGTTTGAATTGTGTGTCAGTTGCTGAGTCTAGTTTGGAATCTATTGAATCTTTTCATTCTTGCTGTGATAAGAGTTTTGAGGAAAATGCATATTTGTAGTTTGATACTAGTACTATTTCTGGTACTAGCAATTTTATTCTCTCATGTTAATGATTCTATCAAAGCTTTTTCTGTGTCAGTATACAATGAATTAAATTATATGTTTTCTTGTTTTTCTGCTTATTGATAATGTAATAAATATAATCTAAGCAAGGAACAGTGCCCAGCACTTAAAAATATTTCAAGAAATTCAAAATTTAGTCAGTAAATAGTTAGATGAAGGAAAGAAGATTGTGGTAATGAATATTAATAATTATTATCAAATGTGTTTTGATCATTTAAATGATACAGCTATTCATGAATGAACACATTTTGAAAAAATATAAGAACATGATTGATTCTTTTCATTTATTAAATAATGGCAAAAGCCTGTCTATGTTTCTCAGATATAGATAAAAGTGTTTAATGATCAGGCTAAACTAGCTACGTTTTATTGCCCATCTAAAATTCATAAATCTCCGCGATAGAACTATAGTTTCCAGTAAAAGTATTATATTTTATAACTTGGGTAAAGTTATTAGTGTAACTGTCAGATTCAATAAACCATACATGGTAATGCACTGTTTGGCATGCTAAGTACAGCATAAGCGGGTCCATATTAAATTATCAAAGATGCATTACGGTGAATGCCTCTTCATCGACACTAAAAGAGCAAACCGCAAATTACACCAATGGCTGAATCAGCGATTTTTTTCCTAGGGAAAAAAAATCACTGATCCAGCCAGAAATGAAATACCACTAAGAATAACTCAAAGTGGGTACTTTGCCCCCACTCCCCCCAATGTGGGGGATTTTGCACCCCCACACACTTATAACTAAATATACCAAATCCAAGATCTCACTACAGTGGGGAAAGGGGCAAATGTATGCTGAAGGCCAAGTGATTTTTTCCCCCGAGGAAAAAATTACTGATTTGACCATTCACTTAATTTGCGGTTCACTCTTTTAGTGTAAATGAAGAGGCATTCACTATAATGCCTCTTCAATAATATGATATAGAAATGCATAAGCTGCTGAAATGTGTGCTAATCAACCAATCCAAGATAGAAGAGCTATTCAACAAGCTATAAAGGAACCATGTAGACTCAGTGCTGGTTTTCAGTGTGAATTCCAAAACCTATTGCAATACAGCCATGGAAAGAGTCTACACAGAAACAATGTTAGGGGCTACTGTTGTTTTAATTCATGTGTATGTGCAACAGGCTGAAGTCTATGCTGCTGCTGCTGCTGCTGCTAATAGACCACAGCCAAGAATGAGAAGAGTTTTCAGACCCCATTTATCTTATCATAATCTGCATGACATGGACATTGTAGAGTGCTAGAGGATGGACAGAGGCACACTACAGGAACTCTGCAACCTTTATCTTCCTCAACTCAGAGTCTGGGGAAACAGAGGGGAATCCATACCATTGGAGACAAAGGTATATGTAGCACCTAGAATGTTAGCTATAGGAGCCTTTCAAAGACCAACAGGGGACATGCTGGGGGTATTACAGGCATTAGCATCCAGGATCCTCCATCAGTTCCTGAATACTTTTAACTAGACTCCCACAACTCCTAGCCTATCATGATCTTGTGTTGTCTCACTAATTTTTAGTGAGCTTAACCTTCCTTAGGATTTTTTCTCATGTAAATAAGTATATACTGTGGAATGATCAAACACCTTCATATAGTATCACAACCTATGTGTTAAATAACACTAGAAAATCCATCCTTGTTTGCTGTTCTTCTATACTCTCTCTATTGATCTCTAGTGTTTTTCTTTCTTAGGTTTTTGTGAGACCTTAGTATCTCTTATCATAAATTACTAGGTGTATCTAATTTTGTAATATTTTATAAAGATTTGTACTAGACCATTTCTAATACAAATGTATTAGTCTTATTCATCTATTCTTAGATAAATTTTTCCTTTTTCCTACTGAAATATAAAATATATAATCTTAGGCTTGTACTATAATTGTTAAAACTTATGTACCAAATTATACTGTTATTGTCTTTGTCTTGACCTTTTATGTTGTTGTAATTTGTGGAGCTTTTCTCCCCGGGCCTCCACTGAAAATGGACATATATCCAGCTGGACTAGCCCGGTCAACAAATGTAAAATAAAATAAAATAAATAAAAAATACTATTCTCCAACATGCCAGTGACCACATATATTTTCCTCATACTATTGAGGATAGGGCCACAAATATGCAGGAAGTCTACCATGTAGCACTCTACCCTGAAGTAATGGGTACCATAGATTGTACACATATAGAAATTAAGGTATCACCCAGGGAACAGGGAAGGCTTTACATCAATAGGAAAAGCTTCCACTCTATTAACTGCCAAGCCATGTGTAACACCAAGGGAATCATCTTGAACATGTGTGCTGGCAACCCAGGCAGTTTCCATGACTCACATATCTAGCACACCTCCCAAATGTGTCAGATGTTCAGTAGGGGGGATATCCCATAGAGTCATTTACTGGGGGATGCAGGCTATTCACTGGATCCGTGGCTGATGCCAGGTTTGGTGCATACAGTTGCGCACTGCACCATTGGTGTACTCCTACACCAGATGAAAATGCTGCTCTCCCTCATGGTACATAGGAGGATAAGATATCAAGCACTCCAGCACCCAGTGGAGTAAGGGGACAGTGATGACAGTCATGTGGATGAAAACTAGATTCTCACTATCTCCGTGTTTGGAGGGCATGAGCTTCTGTTATCCCCTCTCTCACCCCAATCATGGTGACCCCAACCTTCTGTGTCCCTCACTGTCCTTGTGTCTTGTCTTGTTTGCCTTGCTTATTTGCATTTGCTTCCTCAACTACCCAACTTAGCTGACCCAGAAATACCAGTGTACCTTACCCAACATTCCTCTCGTACTGAATTAAAGAAGGGGCGCCTGTCCCAAAAAAAAAAAAAAATCATACCATACATAACTTTCCATTTAGCACATGTGTCTTCTTAGCACACTTGATTTGGTCCAGTGGGCTATACCACATGATTGTGTTGTTGTCATCCCACTTTGTGGAGGTGACAGTCCAAATTCAGCTAATATTCTGAACACATTTTCAGTTTACACTGTTATAGAAATGGATAACTATGGTTCTTTCCTACCTCTGTTCTGCAGATTCCTGTATTTCTTTCCCTTTGTTCCTCACCCTGCCTGCTCCCCATTTCATCACTTTCCTATCTACCCCATTTTAACACCTATAATCTAGTCAAAAAACAGAATCACACACAACACACATAAATACCAAAAACAGCAGTGCAGCCTCTTCACTTTGTGGCCTCTGTGTTTGTGCAGAGTTGGGAAACAAGCAACAATGCCAAGCAACAGTGAACGGTTATTCTGTGGTGCAATTTACCTTGGCACAAAGCTGCTTAAATATGCTGCACTACAGTTAAGTAACAAAAGTTGAATGTAGCATAACAATAATTTCATTGCTTTATCACTATTTACTTAAATAGTAACAAATGATGAATGTAGCATAACAATAATTTCATTGCATTTTCACTACTTATTTAAAATCATATGATCACAGAATCATAGGCAGTTACTAGGCTATTGGCCCTAAGGTCCCTACAAGCCTAGCCATGTTATACCCTTGTTCCCTTATGGACCAAAATATATAGTCTATGTCTGTATACAAATCTAAGATCAGCACCAGCTGTCCCTGTTTAAGAGGGACATAGGTGAATCCACTGGTTTAAATTTATGGTTTCCCATCTAATTGTCCAGGGTACACTTAATTAGGGTCATTGAGGACCTCTGTTTTATATGAATTGGCAGTTTTTACAGAGGAGTGGCAACCGCTGGGAGACATATCTGTCTCTCCACCATGTCATGTTAATATTGCAGGCTAGGTTAAGATCCCTAGAGTGAGTGAATCTTGTCCCACTGGATTTGTGGATGTGCAGCAGTTCCATCAAGGCAGAGTCTGATACTGTTCTGTAGGTCAGGCACAAGTCACCTCTAAGCAGTCTATACGATACTGAGTAAAATGATAGGGCCTTCAGTCTGTCCATGTAGGTCATGTGTTATAGGCCCTAAATTTTTTGGTGAGAAACATCTGAGGTCTCTTCAGTTGCTGCAGATTTCTGGTGAAGTGCATACAGAAGGGCGCATTGTGCTCTATTATTGGTTTGATGAGAACCGAGTACAGGGGAGTTATAAACTCCTTAGCTTTGGATGCTATGCCCGTGCTTATGAAGTGTGCAATGTATCTAGCCTTGCTTATTACTGTGGACACCTGATGATCAAAATTAAGGCTGCTGTCAACTTATGTTCCTAAATCTCTCAACACTGGGTTTGAACTTAGGGGGATATTATTAATGCTATTATTATTAAGGGTTTCTCTTTTGCTGAAGGGGATGATAATGATTTTTTTTGCATTTAGTTTAAGTCCATGGTGCAGACTCCAATCTTTTGTCTGGGTAGGCCATTTTTTAGTATGTTGACATCTTTGGGAATTCAATGATAGCACCCAGTTTGCAGTCATCAACAAACTTAGTAAGCCATAGGCCATCTATTTTCACCTGGATTTCTGAAAAATAGATACAAAACAGTAGGGAGTCCAACACAGATCCCTGTAGAACACTACTAATAACAGGTCTGCTAGTAGAGTTGGCATCACCAATTTTCACTGCATGTGTTCTGTTTGTGAGCCAGCTGGCAACCCATCTAGTGATGTAAGGGTTAATCCCCAGCTGGCTGAGTTTCTCAGTAATGCCTGAGTGAGGGAATGTGTCAAAGGCCTTGGCTAGGTCGAGATAGGCAGTGTGAACAGTTTTGCCTTCAACCAGGACCTTGGTGACATTCTCAAAGAAGTCCACCAGGTTTAGCAGGCAAGATCTGCCCTTAACAAAGCCAAACTGGGTTGTGTCAAGAGTTTGAAGGTCACCTATATCCTTGTTGATAAGATCTATGATGATTCTCTCCATGGCCTTGCAGATAAGGCTGGTTCCGAGGATTAGTTGAGAGACTCCATTTGTACAGGAGGATTATGGTTGCTGTTTTTCACTCAGCTGGGACAAAGCCAGTGCTTAGACTGAGACCGAAGAGAGTGCTCAGTGATTCCACTAACTCCTGTTTTAGACTATTTAGTAAGCAGCCTGGGATGTTGTCTGGTTCCATAGAGGTTGTGTTTTTGGCCTTGGAGAGTGTGGCTATGATCTGTTCTCTGAAGATACTAGGCAGAGGACTGGTGACAGGTACTTTATAGGGTATGATTGGTGGGGGTAGGGGGATAACGTTTTCGCCAAACCTGTCTGCTAGCCAGTTGATGATGTTCTCAGGTTCAGTATAAGTAGTACCATCCATAGCTAGTTTGGCAGAAAGCTGTGCCTTACATTTTCGATTTTGGACATAACTAAAGAATGCTTTATGATTTACCTTAACTAGGGATGCTAATTTTGTTTCGTAATTAGCTTTGGAGGACCTTACAAGATGTGTAATCTGCTTGTTTATGCTTTGGAGGGAGTTCTTCCTTTGCTGGGACTGTTCCCTCTTTTTCTCAGCAGTTTTTTTCTCTTATTGTATAATATATTTATGCTGGATGCCCACCAGGGTGGCTTATTTTTTCATAAGGATCTTGATTTGATGTGGTCTCTTACAGCTGAGCTTATACATTTATATAGATGTTTATACAGGTCATTTGTGTACACCTCAGTATAGGGGTCATTGCTATCGTTGTTGGCAGGGGGTCAGAAATTACTGATGTCATTGCTCAGTAAGCTATAGTTTGCTTTGGAGAAACATTTTAACCTTTTTTCTCCTGAGGGTGGGTCAGGCATGATCGTTATGTTGAACAAGGGTGATTTATGATCAGAATTTACTAGGGAGGGTTCTACACTTGGGATGGTGCAGCAATCCCCCATGTTAGTGAGCACTATGTCAAGGATGTTAGAACCCCTTTTGGGGGTAGTGACTGTCTGCTCCAGAGCATTTGTATTAACAAAGTCCAGGAACCTTTGGGTGAGCCAATTTGTGCCCATGTATATTACCCAATTGATGGAAGGATACTTAAAGTCATCCAGGACCAGGGTACTTGGCTGTACTGAGAGTGACTTAAGTAGGTCCAGGTAGGCTGTGTGGTTTTCATGGTTCATGGTGGGGGACCTATAGCTAACAATGACATGGACAAGGGTCTTTCCTACAGTTAGTAGAACTTGGAATAACTCTTGGGAGTTGTACTGTTTAACCAGTCTAGATGTTTATATGTCTTTAATGAAGATGAATACTCCTCCTCCCTTGTTTTTTTCATGTTCATTGTGTGGTCTGAATATGTGGATGGCATTGTAGCCCTTCGTGGCTGAGGTACTCTCTGAGGCTTTGAACCATGTCCCTGTGACTGTGCAGATATCAGCATCTTCTAGGGTGAGAAGTGCTTCAAGTGAGTGCAGTTTCTGATTTTGACTGCTAGCATTAAGCTGCATTTGTTTCTGGAAGATATTTTTTACATCAGGAATTTTATTCTTATAACATTGCCTAAAAAAGGCACTATGGGAAGGCAGGCACCTTTTTTAGCAACCTAAAGCCTAGAGGCAACAGGTAAAGACCATCTCTGACAAAGCAGCGTTGTCTGTTGACTATATTATCCCAGGCTGTCAGATACTGGATCCCCCTGGATTGACACCAAAAGCTAAGCCAATTGTTGAAGTCAATCATTTTTTGTTTGCATTGTGGCATCATCCTGGGTGAGGGAAGAATGCTGCTTAGGGATAGGGACATACTTGCCTGGGGCACATAATCTGAAAGGTCCATCACGTTTCTCTTCCAGTGAAGTACATCTCAAATCATTCACTCTGACATGGACTATGACAGAGTCTTAACAGCACTTGGTGTTGAGAGACTTGAGTGCGTGTGTGATTTGGTGGATCCTGGTCCCAGACAGGCAGCTGATTGTGACCTTCTACTTGTCCAGCCTAGTGAGGAAGACATCTTTGTGTTTCACTATGGAGTTGCCTATGACCAAGACAGTTGGTTTAAATAAGTTTTGCCTTAGGGGCTAATTGGGTGAGACACTGATGCATGTGTTATTATGTGTAGTGGGTGCTGTTGGCACAGTATTGTATGCAGAAGGTTTGCACTTGGGAGGTCTTTACTCTTTTGGTATATTTTTAGTGAGTACCTCCGCATATGTGGGTTTATGTGCTGTGTGCTTGGTATGTGAGGGAGGTGGAGTGTGGGTGCTGACAACCTACTTGGCATTTGGTCTGCTGTTACGTGAGAGAGAAAGAGCACTGATTCCAGATTCATAGTGTTGATACAGCTTTCCATATTGTATTTGTATGTTTTAAGAATAGTAGGTTGTATGTCTAAGGCAATTGCTACATTGTCTCAGGATGCCCACGTCAATCAGGCTGGCTGGAGAAATGAGTAATAATGTAATGATATGTCAATGTAATAAGTGGTGGAGGGTGGGCTAGATGGATTATGTTCCATTGTAGAATTAGCAAAATAAGCTAATCTATGGGAGGTTTAGGGGAAACCTGCACTGGCACCTCAAATATAGTGCATTTGGGTTGCTGTCTGGCAGCAGTATGCAACTGTGCTATGTGCTGAGAAGCAGAGAAGCTTATGAGGGTTCCCTAGCAGTTATCTCGGGAAAATTTGACTTTTTAAGTATTTGCGTCTATACACAGCAGTGCTAACCCCTGTTGTGTGGTGTGCAGCTATGCGCAAATGCTATGTATAAATATTAGCTAAGTAAAACAGTTTTCATACAATCCAACCAATAGGAAAGCTCAATACTGAGCTTTGTTCCAGCAATCCCTAATTCAGATGGGTCATTGACTACACTCTTCTGCCACAAGGGTGTAGGAGGGCCTTCTTAATGTAAGATGTCTAGCTTTAGTGCTCAGAAAATCCCAGACAGTCTAGATGCAGCAGGTCTGAATCTAGCCTATGCTATAAATTGTTCAAGTATTGTAAATAGGTAGTGCAGAAAACACAGTCACAAACAAAAAAACAGTATAAAGTAGGTGGCTAAACAGTTGCAAACAGTTTAAAAGTGTAAAGAAGTTTATAAAAATACTTATTTTTCGGTAGACTTCATAGGATGCATTGGATTTCATTCAGATTGACATCAGATATCTTGCTAAGGAGGACAAACTCTGAGCAACTGTGGAAAACTTAGCACAAACCCCAGCAAATGCTGTGTTTAAGTATCAGCTAAGTAAAATACTTTGAAAACAATCCAACCAATAGAAAAGCCCAAGACTGAGCCTTGTTCCAACAATCTCCAACTCATATGGGTCCTTGAATACACTCTTCTGCCACAAGGGTGCAGGAAGGCACTCTTAATGTAAGATGGCTGGCTTTAGTGCTCTTAAAATGCCAAACAGTCTAGATTCATCAAGTCTGAATCTAGACGATGCTATAAATTACCCAAGTACTGTAAATAGGCAGTGAAGAAAACACAGTTACAAACAATATAAACAATTTAAAATAGACAGCAAAACAGCTGTACACAGTATTACATACACATGAATTTGAACCCAGTATAATCTGGGCCCAAAAATAAATGTGTCAATTCATTTACACCTGCAGCTACAGAGTCAGCTAAGCAGCAGGTCTGCTTCATGCACTCAATACTTACTCTCAAAATTTTAGCAATGAGCCTCACATTTGTGCGCTGCTTACCTAAGCTCAAACAGGAAAAGCAGTAGAAATGTCTATCCTGCATGCACAACCCCACTGCTGGTTGTTGCACTATGCAAACTAAATATTAGCATGTATTAGCTCTGTTTACTGTTCATTTTGTCTTCATGCCATGAAATTACATGTGGTAATATAATAAAATGAAGGCTCTATTTAAGAATATGCAGCCATACGTTACTCCCCCCTCCCATGCACTGCAACCCTGGTCTTTCAGTACTTGTTCACAAATATATCAACTACACTACATAAATTAATGAGAAATGTAATGTGATATATCATGCACATCTTTTGAATGATTAATACACATTCAGATTTTCAAATAATTGTAGTTAATCGGACACGTTTGCTTGTAGTTTGTAAAGCTGTCCCGTAAACTATACCTGCACATTTGAATACAACCACCAAATACTACTCATTGCACACTCATCAATCTAGTAACATACAGAATTTGAACAATCTTGACAGTTGCACATGCATACTCATCCATTTCCTGCAGGGCTCCTAACATCTTCTCTGCAATATCCATTGCTGATGTCATCCACCATACATTGTCCTGCAGCCTTGTAAGAGTTGACTTATGTAATAGTGTTTGCTTAAAGTACTGTGTTCTCTAGTCTATGTACTTATATAGGTAGAGGTTCTGTTCTCACTGCAGTTAACTGGTATGTGTGTGTGTGTGTGTGTGTGTGTGTGTGTGTGTGTGTGTGTGTGTGTGTGTGTGTGTGTGTGTGTGTGTGTGTGTATCTGTCTGCCTGTGCCCTTGCTTGACATTACAGAGTGCATTTTACACTAGCATGTGGGACACTGCTATTAGCATTTTCTCCTCACCAGACTCTGCTGATGCCATCCACTATAAAGTGTTGTCTGACACTTTCCAAGTCAGACTTGAGCTGTGGATCTTGTCGTAATACAAAATTTTTTAGTTGGTATATGTAGATAGATAAGGCTGTTCTGTTCTCACTGCAGTCAGCTAGGGTGTGTGCGTGTGTGTGTTTGTGCCCTTTATTGACATTACAAAGTGCATTTTACTCCAGCATGTTAAACACTGCTATTAGCATTTTCTCCTCTCCAGAGTTTGCTGATGTCATCCACTATAGCTAATTTGTGGATGTGCAGTATACCCACCAGGGCAGTATCAGAGACTGGCCTGGAGGCCAGGCACAAGTCACCTCATCCTATATGATACAGAGTACAGTAACAGGACTTTTAGTCTATCCACATACATCATGGCATGGTTTGTAGACCCTGTATTTTCTTGGTGAGAAACCCCTGTGGTCCCTCCAGCTGCTACAGATGTCTGGTGAGGTACATGTAAAAGAGAGCATTATAGTATATTAATGTTTTAATGGGGTTCAAGTACAGTGCTGTTATATAGTCATCAGATCTGAATATGATGGCCGGACTTATGAGGTGCACACCATAGCCTTTCTGTACCACTGTGGACAATTGGTGGACGAAGCTCAGATTGCTATCTATATGTGTTCCCAGGTCTTGCACCACTGGTTTCTGGCAAAAGGGGAGTGTTGTCAATGTTGTAATTAGCTGGGGATTCTACTTTGTAGAAGGCCAAAATAAACGCATATTTTTGCATTTCTTTGTAGACTCTGTGGCTCTGGCACCAATCATTTATCTGTGTTAGTCCTTCCTATAGTATGTTATTATCATAGGTGGACTCAATGATTGCAGCCAATGTGCAAAACTCAGCAAACTTGGCAAGCCAAAGGCCATATACTTTAGCCTAGACTGTCGAGAAATACATTACAAACAGTAAAGGGCCAAGCACAGATCATTGCTGTACACCAATGGTGACAGCTATCTCTACTGGTAGAGGTTGATTCACTTTTCACAGTATGTGTTCTGTCAGTGAGCCAGTTGGTTAACCATCTAGTGACATAAGGCTTAATCCCCAGCTAGGGAGTTTCTTAATGTTACCTGAATGGGGGATTGTGTCAAAACTCTAGGCAAGATCAAGATAGGCAGTATACACTGTCTTACCTTCATCCAGGCCTATCACACAGAATCAATGGGCTGTGACAACATCACAGATTGCCTATAGCATGACTCAGCACATACACCTTCCTGACACAGTTGAATACACACTTCAACACACTGTCCACATTGACTATGTTCCAGTAGAAGGGTGTACTTCAACATGCATCCATGTGAGGTGGGGGGAACAGCACCTGATGCATGGATATATAGACACATCCTGACTTTCCTCATCTGTGAGGTAAACAAATATATCATCATGGACGTTTTCTAAATGGGCACTAGTAATATCCCAGCTGTGTGCAACAGACCTGTGTGAGGTGTTAATGTTACATCATGTCTGTTACATCTGATAGATGCCCTGAAAGAGGTCATTAAGGGCATGCATGATGACACCACTATCATCCTGTGGAACTTGACTAGGTCAAGGCATCTGATACTAATCCACACTGAGGTATTCATGCAACACTGTCAGATGTGGTCATAAACACCTATATCACCAAGGGGGGAGACTAGTGGATCACATATGTGGCATCTAAATATGTTGAAATATGTAAAGTGACCTACATGTCAGGTCCAGTGATCAGGTCCATATATTGGAGCTGTCTGCTAGGGCCTTTTCTGTCCATTATTTAAGTCTTAGACATCATGAATGACATACACATCCTGTGTCCAAAAAGCTGTCAGAAGGACTACAGATTGTGGGCAATTATTGACTCTAGCTGTGTGATTAGTATAATACAGACAGTATCAACACACACTACAGATTGTTGCCACAGCCATGACAATACATGCGATGAAACAAAAACATGGGGGGATTTGTTACATTATGAAAACAAATTCAAACTCCAAGGATAACATAGACATCACACCCTATAAGCAGACCAACTGGCATGTGACCTTTGTCCTTAGGTAGATGGAATGTGGAATGTCCTCCAGCATGTGGCCACAGTATGTAACACAACTACTGAGTATGTGAAGGACATCCAAATCAAAGGCCATCATACCTCCATTGTTCACAGCCTACATCACACCAATAACTGAGTACAATGCGCCCTTCTTCATGTATCTCCTTACACATCTTCTAGTGATGTTTAACTGAAGTGTGCCACCTTTGCCACAGTGAGTTGTCACCCATATTATTGGACATATCTAGATATTCTTTTTGTTGCATAAAGATTGCTGTCTGATGGTACAGAACACCCATCAAGGTGTTACACCAGATGCATGGGTGATACCTGTTATGGTGATGCACACAGTACATACATATCGGTTTGATGAAATTGATGGCATTGGTTACATTCATGACAATCTGGATTGTGCTATATGTATCTGCCATGCACACCAGTCAACTAGCCTATAATGGTCATAATGTCACATACATGTATAGCAGTGTCCCTCCTAACACCTCCAGCAGATGTTATATTGTCAGGACAGTGTACTTGATTACCCTCATATATTGCTGACATGTCCTAATAGTTGTACAAGTATGTTTATGCAAAACCATCTATGATCACTCAGAATCACATATGTTGTGTCACAGACATGGGTTACTGGTGGTATTATTCTGATATTGTCCATGATTGTGCATGCTTTTACTGTTGTCCATGAGTCTGTAACTGTATCCCACTTGTTGAAGATCTGTGCTGATATTACACTCATATTCTGATAAATCAGTTTGCACAGCCTTACCATATGCATCCTACCCCAGTTGTTTATAACACCCCTGATGGATGTGCTCTGCATTGTTCATGTCAGGATGCTTATCTCACAAAGACATCTTCTCCATTGTTATGTCACCTTGTGTGCCAGTCATGTAATATACATTTTCAATCTGCAGTCCACACTGTACCATACTGATATGTGATTAGTGTACCTACTACAACTGTCTTCCATTGACATGCCCTCCTATGGTGTACATTAGGATGTTTCACCCATCCTCTTTCCTTATGTTCATTCCTACAATTCATCTTTGTGTCCCTATTCAATACACACACTTTCCTTGACTGTTTATTTTAAATGGGAGTCCATATATCCTTACAGATCATTTACACAACTTTTGTACAGAATGCCTGGTTGGGAGGGTGGCCTAATGGTTAAGGTGTTTGCCTTACAAACACAAGGTGCAGGGTTTGAGTCTCACAAGGGATAACTGGCTAGGCTTAAAATGGCTCACAAGGGCAGTTAGCTTAGTACTAACCTATGAACCTATGAGTCTGGAATCGGATTTCACAATACTCTGCAGTGCATACACTGTCCTGTCCTGTGTTTGGACCATATTCATTACTGTATGCTAAACCCTGGTAATCATTGTGGCATTCTGTGTAATCCCACTAACCTAGTTTGCTCTGAGGTAAACAGGATTGCTATCCATGTTGCTTTACATGATTTCCTGGTGCATGGCATGAATATGTAATTAGTGCTGCTGCTCACCATGCAAACATGTAAACTCCATGTAGACTTCGAGCGAAGACTACACTGAGATTATTGAATCCCAGCATAAGTTTCAATAAAGATGTTCAGAAGTTACCCTTTTATATTAAATATACTACTCAATTGTTAGAAACATTATCTAGATTGAAGTGGTAAAATAATATGTCTTAGCTGACTGTGGATGAGGTCAGTTTATATACCAATTTAGAACACAGATTTGGTGTTGAAGCTATTATTTATCATTTGGATAACACACCCAACACTTTATATTTAGTTGAATTACTACAGTTTTTGTCTTTCAAATATTTTTTAATGTTTGATGTCAAAATTTTCAGACAAATGACAGATACAGTGTTGGGAACCTTTTTGCCCCTGAATACGCTTGCTTATTTATGGGTTTATTTGAGAAGGAATATATTTATTACAGTACTTTTTTTACTCAACATGCATTATGTTGTTTTCCATTTATTTATGACTTAATTTTTATTTATAAGGGGGATCCCACTGTTGTTCATGATTTCATTCAAGAAGTTAAAAATAATCAAATTGGCTTGGTTTTCACATGTAATAATCATTTGTCAGTAATAAATAATCTGGATGTTACTCTGATAGGAAAACCAAATGATGTTATAAATACAAGAATTTTTATAAAGCTTAATAGTACCCTGGATTATTTATTTGGCTGCAGTTTTCATCCAGACCATCTTATTTCTTCTTTGCCAAGGAAAAATTTCTTAGGGATAGGAGGTTATGTTCTGAGAAGAGTGACTTTTTTGAATCTCACAAGTAGTTTAAGATGTTTGTTGATAAGCGTTATGATATGGATGAAGTCATTTTGGCATGCCGGCAAATGGTTAAGACAACTAGAGATTATTTACTGACCGTTGCCTCAAGAAAGAATTTTAGTTGTTTTAACTCTTTTAATAGATTAATATTAAACAAAATAAAAGATGAATAATATGTGTTTTACAGTACAATTTGTTGTCTAATGAAATTGTATCTATTATGAAAAATCAGTGGAATAGTTTAATTAATGATCCAGTGGTTAATAAACTTCTGTTTATAATGCCCCTCATTTTATTTTATAGGGGAAATAATACAGAAACTTATCTTAAATGGCATCATTTTGGGTTAGCTACACAATATGTTAACAATGAATTAATCCACAGAGGCTCCTACCCCTATTGTAAGTGTAGTATTTGTTCTTTAGTTTGTTAGGCATTTGATAAGATCAACAATATACAATTTGATGCTAACAGTACATATAGTTGAATTAGTACTGCAGTAGTTAATTCTGTTAAATGTGCTTATCATTTATTTTATACAGGGGAAAGCAAACAAGCATTTTTACTAGAATTAAAGAGCACATTAGAAATACACATAACAATGTCAGAGAAATTCCATTGGCAATCCACTATAAGGAATATCATAAAGATGATTTGTACAATATGAACATTACTGTTTTGAAGCAAATATTTTCAATTATTAATGATAAAATATACATCAAGAAAAGGTTATCTTAAAAAGAAACTTTTTATACTTAAATTTAGTTCATTGGTATCTTATGGTCTTAATCAAGTTTGTAATTATAAAACTTTGTTTAATTGATTGATTGATGGCGTTGTTTACTGAGTATATATATTTTTTGTTTGTTTTGTGTTTTTTTGTCCTCCCTGGTAGACTTAACAGTCAAGGTGCCAGGAGAATAAATGCATTCTGTCTTGAAATGTGCTGTTTTTCTTTTCTTTTATGTAGCTAGTTGTTTTTATTCATAGTTCTGATGGAGTTCTTGTTTTTAATAATAAAAAACAAAAGCACTAAACTGTCATTAAAGTTCAGTCTTCCATCTTTTATCAACAGTGTTTCTTTATCAGTGGTATTTTTTGACATTACACTTGTTCGTTTCACTTGCCTGTTTTGGACTTACATATTTCATAGTAAATTTCAACCATGTGTGTGCCAGAAACATACAAACTTTTCCTGTCCCTGGTACTTTGCAATATCACTGTTAGCCCACAATACAAAGGAAAGATATTGCTGGCTAGAATTATGTAGGTTCAAGTTTCACCACCAAATGCGCTTCTGTTTAATGATCTACCACAGAAATGCCATTTTACTCTATGACATAGGCTGAGCATAACCATAGAGTCACCCGTTCATGCACATGGGAAATGATTGCAATTACTTTACAGGAGATTTCATAGTTGTTGAATAAACTGCTGTAGGAGAGGTGTACAGAGAGAAAAGAATACAGTGATAGTTTGTTAGGCAGGATGTTAGTAGCAGTAGAAAGAGCCATGATGCTTGGTGAAGCATTTGATATTTTGTTGGGTACAGAGAAGAGGAAAACATGAGGTGTAGTAATTATATAATAATGGGAAAGGAAATGGAAGTATACCAATGACATTTGAAGGCAGTTAAAGATATAAAGAATAGAATATAACTAAGTACACTAGTAATGAAAATTAGGTGCAGAGTTTCATAGGTTAATAGGATGTGACTAGGCTATCAGCCCTAGGGTCTTTATAAGCCTAGCCATGTTATACCCTTGTTCCCTTATTGACCAAGTTGTATGGTCTATATTTGCAGTGTACTTCTGTAATGGGCACTGACTGCCCTTATCCAAGAGGGATATAGGTGACACCCCCGGGGTAAATTTACAGTCTTCCATCAAGTTGTATAAATTACAAATGCCCGGAGTAAATTTATGGTCTCCCATCCAGTTGTTTAAGTTCCAAATGGGTTAAACTGTTACTTGGAATTACAGCCACTTGATACTTCAAAATGACTGTCATCAAGTTTGATTCTATCTGCCTCTACAGGTTTCATAATTTTTATAAGGTCTGTAAAGTAGTGCATGTGATAGTATGAAGAGTAGGTGAAACAGATGTAAATCTCTGTGGATGAGAGGGATGAGAGACTGTCAGTGATTATTTGTGAGGCTGTTAAGTTGCTGCAAATGGGAGGAGTGAGGGGTCTTGTGATAGGCTGGAATTTTGATAGGAATGAAAGGCCCAGTATAAAGGAAGTGATGTAAGGGTTTGGGGGGAATGGGGGTAGAGTGAGGTGTGAAGTGATTCCAAGCATAGTGAAGTGAAGTGAAGCAAGATCAAACTGAGTCCTACAGGAAAACAGTCAGGAATAGTAAAAGGTAAGTAAAAATGTATTAATAGACATATGTGAATTAATTTCTATCTATGCGTGCACTGTGATGATGTTCCTGACTCATCTGCTAGGTCATAGGAGGACCCCAATTCAGACAGCTTTTCTCCTGTCATCTGCTAGATGCAAAGAAATTCATGCTTTCAGTGCACAGAACATTACTTCATCTGGGAATGCCTAGGAGAAGCTTTTTTACGATATAGGTTCAACTATCACCTCTGAAAGAGCTTCTGACATATGATATGAGAAGTCAGTAACATGAAGTCTGAAATTACCTTAATCCAGACCTCAGCTACTGTGTTGTAGGCAAAGATCTTTGGGTGCAATGTGATCAGTGCAATGTGATCAGTGCTCTTCATAGGTTCATAGGTTCATAGGTTCATAGGTTCATAGGTTCATGCTAGGCTATCTGCCCTAGGGCATTTATAAGCCTAGCCAGAATGTGTTTGGCTTTCGCCACCCATTTTAAATTTATTTTGCTATGCCCTTTTTCGAGGTTAGTATACTGTGCCTCTGTCTAACAGTGACACAGAAGTGATACCCGGGGTAAACCTACGATCTCCCATCCACTCATCAAGATTCCTCTTGAAGAGAGTCAATGAGGGACTCTGCCTAACCTGGACTGGGATTTTATTCCAGAGTGAAGGGAGCCTCTGGGTTATGAATCTGTCCCTCCAGCATGTCCTATTTATTTCAGTGCTGAGGTTCAAGTCTCTCGAGCACGTAGCTCGATGGGATTTGGATTTTCTGAGGTGCAGCATGTCCATTAATTCCGGGTTGGACATGGCTTTATACGTCAGGCACAGATCGCCTCTGAACAGGCGGTATGCCACTGAGTAGAGCTGGAGTTTCTTTAACCGGGCAGCATATGGCATCTGTTTGAGCCCTTTGATCCTCTTGGTGAGGTACTTTTGGGTTTTTTCCAGTTACTGCAGGTGTCTGGTAAGGTACATCCCAAAAGGGGCATTGTACTCAATTATGGGCCTGATGAAGGATGAGTAAAGAGGCACGATGACCTCCCCTGATCTAGATGTGAATCCCTTCATGATTAGGTGGGCTATATAAAATGTTTTTCTAACCACTTTGGCCACGTGGTTGTCAAATGAGAGATTGCTATCAACTTGGGTCCCCAGGTCCCTAATTACTTCTTCTGTACTTAATGGATTACCACCTATGTGGTAATTTGTGGGCACTTTGTTTTTGCCAAAGGGGATGACTATACACTTTTTGGCATTTAGCTTGAGGCCATGGCTCTGACACCAGTTGTCTGTTTCTATGAGGCCCTTTTGGGGGATGCTTGTGTCTGCTGGAGAGTCGATTATGGAGCCCAGTTTGCAGTCATCTGTGAACTTGGTCAGCCACAGTCCTTCCGTGTTGGCCTGTACCTCCGAGAAATATATACCGAACAAGAGAGGTCCCAGGACTGAGCCTTGTGGGGCACCACTTGTAACTGGTTTGGAGTCTGACATGGCTCCAGCAATTCTAACCATGTGGGTTCTGTCCTTGAGCCAGTTTGCAATCCATCTAGTGACATAGGGGTTTATATTTAAGCTGGTGAGCTTATCTATAATGCCCGAGTGGGGTATTGTAGCGAAGGCTTTTGCGAGGTCCAGGTAGGCTGTGTGGACCACCTTCCCCTCATCAATGGCCTTGGTGACTGTTTCAAAGAAATCAACCAGGTTTAAGAGGCAGGGTCTGCCCTTAACAAAGCCGAACTGGGTAGGATCCAGTGTTTGTAGGTCCCCAATATCTTTATTTATGAGGTCCATGATGATCCTTTCCATAGCTTGGCAGACCAAGCTAGTCAGGCTTATGGGACGATAGTTTCCAGGATCCGTTGAGGCACCACCTTTATGGAGAGGGACCACTGTTGCTGTACACCACTCATTGGGCACATACCCTGTAGTAAGGCTGAGATTGAACAGTAGTTTTATGTTTGGGTTTAGCTCTTCCTGGAGTTCATGTAGGACGCAGCCTGGGACACCGTCTGGTCCCATTGATGCTGTGTTTTTTGCTTTGGAGAGGGCGGCTCTTACCTGAGCATCTGAGATGTCGGGGGGCAGCACTCTGCTGGGATAGATATTTGCCCTTTGGTGGGAGGGGTGGAGAAGTTTGTGCTGAACCTGTCAGCTAGGATGTTGGCAATGTCTGTGGGTTCGTGTATTTTTGTCATTTTGGACTAATTCTGAGCATATCTGGGAATTACCATCCAGTTTCCTAACATAACTAAAGAAATCCTTGTGATTATCCTTAGTGTCCTGTGCAATTTTTCTCTCTAAGCTGGCCTTAGACAATTTTATGAGTGCCCGTAGTTTTTGCTAATACTGATCAGTGATGCCTTCGCTTTTGGGATTTTGCTCTATCATTTAGTAGCCTCCTCCTTCTATTGTATAGTTTGTTTATGGCTGGGGTCCACCAGACAGGACGCCTGCCTTTGGAGGATTGAGTCTTGGTTTTATTTGGGATCGCATGATCGATGCATTCCTGAAGGTGTTCATAGAATGCGTTTATAAAGGATTCTGCAGTCTGGGCCGTATTTTCCACAGGCCCGGGGGCTTTGAAGGATTCCACCTCAGTTTTGAGGAGTGTGAAATTTGCTTTAGAGAAGTTTTTCACTGTCGTTTTCTGGGCAGGGGGTGGGGTCGGCATGTGAATATCCAGTGAGATTAGTTTATGGTCTGATCTTACCAGTGAGGGATACACTTCTGGTCTGGAGCATAGAGTCCCCATGTTGGTGATGATCAGGTCCAGTATGTTTTCTCCTCTTGTGGGAGTGGTAACAAGTTGTTCCATAGCATTTGAGTTTATAAATTCTAGGAACCTTTGGGCTAGGATGTTGGAGCTAGAGTAATGCTCCCAGTCTATGTTTGGGTATTTGAAGTCGCCCATTATAATGGTGTTTGGAGAGACCTTCAAATTTTCCAGTGTTCTCAGGAAGGCCGAGTGGGGTTCCTGGGTTTGGGAGGGTGGTCTGTAGCAGGCTATAAACTGGAAGGCAGTTTTACCCAGTGTTAGTTGCACATGGATAGTCTCTGATGCTTCGTGCTTTGCCACCAACCTGGAGGTGTGGGTATCTTTGATGAATATCGATACTCCCCCTCCTTTTGTGGTTCGGTCCAAGTTTTGGGGCCGAAAAGCATGGTATGAGGTATAACCTGGTAGTGCTGGGGTGCTCTCGGGAGCCCTGAACCAGGTTTCTGTTACTGCACAGATATCGATGTTCTCCATGCTAAGGAGAGTTTTGAGTGTGTGCATCTTGAGGTTTAGACTTCTGGCATTGAGTAGCATTACTCTTAGTTTCTTATACCTTGTGATACCTATGGAGGTGGGTTTGTCTTTTGAGCCTTGCCTAAAAAAGGCACTATGGGGGTAGCAAGAGCCTTTGCCAATATCAGAAAGCCCAGGGGTGACAGGTGCAAGCCGTCCCTAGCGAAGCATCGTGGCTTGTCGAGCATATCATCCCAAGCTGACAGGCATTGGATCCCCTTTGAATGACACCAGTACTTAAGCCAATTGTTGAAATTGATCATTTTGTCTTCATATTGTGGCATCATTCTTGGTGAGGGTAAGATGCTACTCAAGGTCAGGGTCATACCGGCCTGGGCTACATGCTCAGAGAGCTCCTTTATGTCTCTTTTCATGTAGTCCAGGGAGGTACGTTTCAGGTCATTCACACCAGCATGGACAATGACTGAGTCATATTTGTACTTGCCTTGGAGTGACCTGAGTGCTTGTGTTATGTGGCGGATCCTAGCGCCCGACAGGCTGCTGACCGTGACCCTCTCCTTGTTCAGCCTGGTGAGCGGGACATCAGTGTGCCTGACGATAGAGTCACCTATTACAAGTGTATCAGGTGTGTTGTTTAGTCTTAAGGGCTGTGACTGTTTGGCACACTGGCTTTGTGAGATATGTGTTGCACGTGACACTAACATTGGAATGTGTTGGTGTTCCTCATTATTGCAGTCATAATTTTTAAACAGACCAAAGTAGTTTGTGCTCCACTTATAGAAGAAACACATTTTCTAATATCATTAGACAAGTTTATATATAAGGATCCTAGAAAAAGAACTCTAATTGATATCAAAATTCTCATTCAGGAGGAGAAATACAAAGTTCATCCTGATTGTAGAATACAGGATCAGCAATTTGTCCTTTTACAGATATTTGCATGATTACAGAAATCAGCAAGATTATGTCTAAATCTACTTTATGGAGACCCGATGAAAGCACATGGTCATGCACACTGGAATGTCTTATGGCAGCTGCTATAACATAATGGGTCTATATTACATGATAGAACAGTCAAATCTTTGAACACATAATAATCAACCCCTAAATATCGAACCATCCGAATGTCAAACGGTTCAATGGAGATCTCCGTACAGTATGGACAGGAACGTTTTCCATTGTCTGCACTGTAGTGTGATCTCTGAGTTGGTATATTTAAGTAGCAGGGGGTGTGGGGTGCAGGGGGGGCTTAGAGAATTTTAATGGTTTGTTTGGGTTTTTTTTTTTTTTTGCCGTTTGACATTACGGCGTTTCGATATTTCGGGGGCGATTATTACATGTTCGTACATTTGACTGTTTGATCACGTAATATAGACCCTAACATAACAGTGTTGATTGACTACTACTGAATGCCATTGTGTGCCTTTATTCATTATATGAAGTCACAGATGTCAAGGTTGGTTGTAGAATTCTACTTAGAGGTAAAACTTGTCTCCTCTACTGTTTATGATTTTCATGGGCAGACTGCAAAGGCAGAGAGTAGGTTTGAAGAGTAGTCACTCTGGGTTCAGGAGAATTGCAACATTGTTTTTTTTTTAAAAAAGTTTATTAGTCAACCAAAACACTTCTAATAAAACAGTCAGTCCAGTAACAGATAAAATGAAATTCATTATAACACATCACCCTAGACATTGTACAAAAAGAAACAAAATAAATTAACACAAAGTTGTTCAAGCAATAAAAAAAAAAAAGAAAATTAGATCAGTAATTCTTAAATGCTTCTGCATTATTTTCCTTTTTGTAATGATCTTCAAGTTTGTATTCATATACACACAGGGAAGAAACAATATCATGAGGGCCCACTTTTCACCTTTTAAAAATAATAGCTGCAAAAACTAAAACCATAAATTTTACCCAGATCTATTCCACTTTAGTCAGAATTACTGATAGGTCACTAAGTCCCAGGTCTCTGCAGAGGGGATAAGCTTTCTCACAGTGCTCATTCAAGGGCCACCAACACCTTTGACCATATTTGAGCTGAGTCTAAAGCATATGCAAATACAGTAAACTCTCAGTTAAATGGAACTCAAGCAACTGGCACTCTCAAACAACCGGCAAAAAAATTGAAGAAATACAGTGCAGTATGAACAATTAAATTTTCATTTGTTACACTTTCTACCCCCCCCCCCCCGGCCATGCTTTTAATTACTGTATTTCAATATTAAAATCATATCAATACAGTGTTTATGATATGGTATGGTATGGTATAGTATAGGGTACAGTATTAGTCAGGCCTATTTTAAATAGTAATTCTCAAACAACCAAAAACTACAGTAATTCAGCATCTACCAATCCTCATGGGTGCTGGTTAACTGAAAGTTTACTGTAATCAGCATCAGTGATTGCACATCTCTAGCAGGCTGCTTCTCCTTTGAATCCTATATATGTTAAAGGGACAATGTGCTAGCATTGTATTATTTATATAGAGTGAAAGCTATGATCAGCACCTGAGAAAATCCTTCCAGTAGGTTAAAATATAGCCCCCATTGATAGTCATCTAAATTTATTGCCATTAAGCATAAATTCCCATTTATAGGTTCATGGGTTCATAGGACAATACTAGGCTATTGGACCAGAGGCCCTTATAAGCCTAGCCAAGAATTTTGCCCATGTTCACACAAAGTCAGCACCTGTTTCCCCTGTCCAGCAGGGACACAGGTGGGATCCCAGAGGTGTATTTTCTGTTTGCCATCCAGTCATCCAAGTTCCTCTTAAAGAAGGCTAGTGGAGTACTCTGCTTGACATGGAGAGGGAGACTCTTCCACAGATGGGGTGTTTTTTGCCACACAAATCTATCCTGTCAACAAGTTCTATTAATGTCACAGACCAAGTTGAGGCCTTGGATGTGGGTTGCATAACTGGAGTTTGACTTACAGATATGCAGCAACTCCATCAAGGCTGGGTCTGACATGGCCTTGTATGCCAGACACAGGTCACCTCTTAGCAGTCTATACAAGACTGAGTAGAGGGGCAGGACTTTTAACCTATCTGTATAGGATAGGTGTTTGAGACCCTGGATTTTCATGGTCAGGAACCTCTGTGGTCACTCCAGCTGCTGCATGTGCTTAGCAAGGTACATGCTGAAGGGGCCATTGTACTCGATAATGGGTCTGATAAGGGAGGAGTACAGAGGTGTTATGACCTCCTTATCCCTGTATGAAATACCCTTACTTATGAGGTGGGTCATGTAGAAAGTCTTCTGTACAACAGAGGCAACTTGGTGGTCAAAAGTCAGGTTGCTATCAACCTGGGTGCTCAAGTCCCTCATGACTGATTGCATGCTTAGTACATTGTTATTAATGTGATAATTAATGGGGACACCATTTTCCCCAAAGGGGATAATGATGCATTTGTTAGCATCCAGTTAGAGGCCATTCTTCTGGCAGCAGTCATTAGTTTGGATTAGACCCTCTTGGAGGATGTTCACATCACTAGGGGAATTTAAGAGAGTGCCCTGCTTTCAGTCATTTGTAAACTTGGTCAGCCACAGACAACTGGTTTTGGCTTGCACCTTAGAAAAGTATATCCCAAACAGTTGAGGCCCCAAGACTGATCCTTGGGGTACACTGCTTATTATGGGTCTACTACTAGAGGCAGTTAGCTAACCATCTGGTAACATATGGGTTGATGCCTAGCTGGGAGAGTTTATCTATTATGCCCGAGTGGGGAATAGTGTTGAAGGCTTTGGCTAGGTTAAGGTAGGCGGTGTACACCATCTTCCCCTTATCCATGGCTTTGGTGACTATTTCGAAGAAGTCGACCAGGTTTAGCAGGCATGATCTCCCTTTGACAAAACCAAACTGTGTGGGGTCAAGAATTTGGAGATTGCCAATTGCCTTGTCTATAAGGTCCATGATAATACATTCCGTGGCCTTGCAGATAAGGCTGGTTAGGCTGATGGGCCTATAATTGCCTGGATCAGTGGGCACTCTACCTTTGTGTAGAGGGATAACAGTGGCTGTACTCCATTCAGCTGGGATGAAGCTGGTGATCAGGCTTTGGTTGAATAGGGTGCCTAGTGGTGCTGAGAGCTCATGCCTGAGTTCATGTAGGATGCAGCTAGGGATGTTGTCAGGTCCCATGGAGGCAGTATTTTTTGCCTTTAAGAGGGCATTAAAGACCTACTCCCTGGTGATGAGAGGAGAGGTCAGGTGCTGTGGATGTCCTGGTGTACTGATGGGGGGGGGGGGGGGTGAAGTTTTCACTGAATCTGTCTGCCAGTAGGTTGGCTATATAAAGCATTTCTGTATGTGGTGTCCTTGACCACCAGTTCAGAACAGATTTAGATGTTGCCTTTGAGACTGAAGTTGTATGTGAACAAGGCTTTGTGATTGTCCTTAGTGGATGTGGCCAATTTAGACTCAAAGTAAGCCTTAGAGGATTTCATCAGTGATGTTATTTGTTTGTTCAGACAAAGGAGAGATTGCTTCCAACATGGCACCTGCACCTTTTTAGTCCTGGTCAGGAATTTCTTTCCTTTTATTTTAGAGTTTGTTTATTGCTGCTGTCCACCAGACAGGTTTACTCTTCCTTGAGGAAGATGGTTTGGTCCTGCAGGTACTGCTGAGTCCATCCAGCAATGTAGGTACTCGTATAGTTTTTCCTAGTGTAGTCTTGGACATTAGTGCTAGTTCCAACTGAAGGGATGGTGTCTGTGAAACTGATTATACCTGCTCTCAGTACATTGTAGTCAGCTTTGGAAATTTTTTTTTGTTTGATCCTGACAAGGGGGGTCAGGGGAGATGGTGACTTCAAAAGTGCTTAATTTATTGTCAGATCTTTGCAAGGAGGATTCTACAGTGGCTGCTCATGTTGGTTAGCACCAAGTCCAGGATATTTTCACCTCTCATGGGGGTGTCAACCAACTGATCCAATGCATTGGCATTGACAAAGTCGTGGAATCTCCGGGTTTTCGTGTTTGGGCTATAATAGATCTTCCACTCTATGGTTGGTTAGTTAAAGTCATCCAAGAT
This sequence comes from Protopterus annectens, assembly GCF_019279795.1. NCBI lineage: Eukaryota > Metazoa > Chordata > Ceratodontiformes > Protopteridae > Protopterus > Protopterus annectens. The sequence continues at coordinate 1,884,858,963 of NC_056737.1, read as the reverse complement.
CAGGGTAGGGGGTTGAATCTTGATGGATTAAAGTAAGTTTGGATAGGTGGAGTGAGCGTCCTGAGTCATGGTTGGGAGTCTATTGTTAGTTATGATTTCAGTGGGTGTTTTGTCAACAGTTAACTGTATTTGGAGCATCTCCTGTGCGTCATACTGTCTGACAAGCCTGGAGGTGCGTATGTCTTTGATAAATATTGAAACTCCACCTCCTTTGACTTTGTAGCCCTCCATTTGGGGTCTGAAAGTATGGTAGTGTGAGTAACCTGGTAAGGCTGGGGAGCTCTCCGCAGGTTTGAACCAGGTTTCTGTGACTGCATAAATGTCAGCATCCTCCAGGGCAAGGAATGCTTGCAATGAGTGCAGTTTCACGCTAAGACTGTGAGCGCTTAGCAGCACAACCTTTATATTTTATTTAGAAGAATATTTCACGTTGGTAATTTTGTGCTCATTTCTTTTTGGGGGGAGTCAGGAGCCTTTACCAGTAGCCTGAAGCCCAGGGCAGACAGATGAAGGTGATCTCTGGTAAAGCATCGTGGTTTGTCAATCATGTCTTCCCAAGCCTTCAGATACTGGGTCTCCTTGTAATGACACCAGAAACTAAGCCATTTATTAAAGTTAATCATTTTCTATTTGTATTGCGTCATCGTTCTGGGTGACAGTAAGATGCTGCTTACATACCTGGCTGGGACACATATTCAGTGAGCTCAGTCATGTCTCGCTTCATATAGTCCATAGAGGTACATCTCAAGTCATTCACACCAACATGGACTATGACAGACTCATAACAGTAAAACCACCAATGACCAGCAAAGACGATAGTGAACACAATATAGTAAAGATTATTTTATTGTTGCTCCAAAACCATGTTCCAGACCGGTTTCGGCTATTCAGCCTTTGTCAATGGATTTTTTTTTTTTTTTTTTTTTTTTTTGTATCCATTGACAAAGGCTGAATAGCTGAAACCGGTCTGGAACATGGTTTTGGAGCGACAATAAAATAATCTTTACTATATCGTGTTCACTATCGTTTTTGCTGGTCGTTGGTGGTTTTACGTTGTTGGTTTGACCCTGCACGCCATCCTTGTGGAGCACATTGTTTGTTGTAGACTCATAACAGTACCTGTTGTTAAGAGACTTGAGTGCGTGTGTGATATGGCAGATTCTAACACCTGACAAGCAACTTACCGTGACTTTCTCCTTGTCTAGCCTGTTGAGAGGCACATCTGTGTGTCTCACAATAGAGTCTCCTGTGACTAGTATGTTGTGTTTGTGGCTGGGCCTTAGAGGCTGTGAGACACAGACATGTGTGCTATGTGTGGTGCTTGGTGCTGTGGGCTGTGATGTATGTGTGTGTGTGTGTGTGTGTGTGTGTGTGTGTGCGCGTGTGTGTGTGTGTGTGTGTGTGTGTGTGTGTGTGTGTGTGTGTGTGTGTGTGTGTGTGTGTGCGTGTGTATGTATCTTTGCTTTGGAGGTCTCTTTTGTTTATGTATGTTTTTGTTGAGAAACTCTGCATATGTAGAAGTGTTTTGTACAGGTGTGGGTGGTGTTAGAGGTGTGGTGTTTATAATGTTTGCACAGATGACCTTCTCAGTGTCAGATGTACTGGGCTTGTGCTTGAGAAAGCAAGGATTCTAGGTTCTTAATGTAATTGCATTTCTCACATATTGTGTTCCTAGGTGATAGTAGTAGAGAGTTGTTAGTGTATAGGTTTGAGTAGGGCTGGATAAAATCAATACAGTAGTGCAAAGGAAGGCCTCACTTACACAAGAGTGCTGGTAAGGGAAAAATGCAGCTGGGATACCTCGCAAAGGGTTAAAACAGTGCAGCGGCAGTGCATGATGTGCAAACAAGCACAAACCCGCACAAACGTGGGGTTTAAGTACCACAAAAATGAAAATATAGTAGAAACACTGGAATTGACCAATCAACCCTTGTCCCTTAGCTCTTAGCTAAACACCCTATGCCAGAACAGTTCTAGCCAGTTCACTTGCTCCCATTAAGTGCAGGCAGGTCCCAGCCAACACAAGATGGTGTAGCAGGAAACACAGGAATCACACAAACAGATCTGGATGCAGCAAAACCTGTAACCAGACTATGCTAAAGATATTTAAACTGTTTAGGTTGATTTAACACAGGAGAACAGATGCACACTTAAATATAATATTAGCAAACAAGAGCAAACTGATTTAAACAAATTAACCAATTAACCAATAAAAAAGCTCAAAACTGAACTCTGTTCCAGCAACCTTCAATCAGGCAAGTTCTAACTGCACACTCCTGCCACAAGGGGGCAGGGGAATCCCCTCCAACAAAAGATGGCCTGGTATAGTGCTCAAATTGTACAAACATTGCTAGATTCAGCAGGTCTAAATCTAGTCTATGCTAAACCAATTTCAGAAAGAAACAGTAAAAATAAGCAGGCACAATAAGCCTTCAACCAGCAATCCCCAGCTCAGAATGGCAGAATATATCCTCTCCTCCCACAACAGTGTAGACCACACACCTTCTGAATGTAAAATAACTGGCTTGAAGCGTAAATGCTTAAACCAGAACTAGGGCATGTTTAGAATAACAGACACACTAAGCCTTCAACCAGAAATTTCTAACTTAGAAGGATGTAAGCTACCTCATCTGATGCAAGAGTGTAGACCACAAAACTTCCTAATGTAAAACAACTGGCCTGAAGCCCAATGCTTAAACCAAAAGGCTTAGAATAACAGTTACAATTTAATCAGGCTACTAACAAGCAGTCATAAATGCAGCAGAATAAATGCAATTGAATACTTTTAAGAACAACCAGCAAAAGCAAAATAAAGCAATAAAGTAGGAAGAAACACAAATACCAGAAAAAGCAGATGAGTAAAGTGCAAATTTTTGTTAGGTTAAGTGGGAAGGGAGGAAACAAGATAATTAAAGTTTGAGAAACTAGGGGGGTCGGCCTTCCCAAATGATCTCTCTGTACTAAGTAGAATGAGCTGATGAGATGGAACTGGAAGGAGTGTCCAAAATGAGATGTATAGTATGGGTCAGCAAGTCAAAAGCCACCAATTTTAAGAATACAACAAGAATTTGGCAGGTGGGAAATGGAGCCAGAGATCAGCAATATTTAAAGCAAGAAGGCCAAACAAAAACTTCAGCTAAATAGAAATATTTCTAAATAAAAGAGCAATGCTGTTTTTCAGCTGCCCCACTAATTACCTGATGTTATTCACGTTTTGCAAAGGAATTATTTGCTAACTTTTTTAACTGACCCTAGCCAAGAACTCTTAAAACTCAAATGGAACAGAAAACTTAAAACAAATGTAATACTAGAATAAGATACAAAATAGAAGTGCTCAAACATTAAATCAAGAGCTTCAATTCAAAATAAAATGCAGCCAGAGATCAGCAATATTCAGAGTAAGCAGGCCAAATAAACAGTTCAGCTAAATAGAGATATTTCTATATAAAAGAGCAATGCTGCTTCTCAGCTCCCCCCACCAATTTACCTTTTACATGTCTGAAAATGTGGTTGTGCTTCCTAAGTAAGGCTTCATAGCTTCATATCAATAAGGTATCATGTCCCTTAATAAGCTATGGTCCTTCTAAAACTTTGTGACCCATTTATCTAACCCTCCTCTTATTTCATATGTCTCTTTTCTAATTCTGCCAAGTGCTAAGGATCTGAGTAGTAAATACTAATAGAACTGAAGAACGCAATGTGTTCCATTGTCCACACAATGTCCAAAATAAATAAAAGTGTCCTGTAGGCCTTCCACTATTGGACTGCACATTTCTTGTTTTTAGAAGAGATTGTACTCATGGCTTCAAATCACTTTAATCTTCAATGTGCACTGAAGCCATTCACTGATGAATGTTAAATATGTGGGATAAAATCATCATATCTGAATCAGTGATCACAATACTCTCTTAGAAATGAGCGGCTAGCACTCTGCAGATGAAAGGAAGGGGAATAGCACTCTGCAGATGAAAGGAAGGGGAACAGATAACTCAAGGGAATAAGGTTAAGTACCTTGGGGTCTTATTCATAAGGTGATGGATATAGAGATTGACAAAGCATGTGTGTATAGCAGCAATAGTAAAGCAGGCATTGTCAACCACTCTATAAAGTAGTAGGTTAAAGCCCTAGCTAATGCCCAAATGTCTTGGGTTCAGTTACCAGCTATGGAACTGGATTAGTTGATGAGGTGATAGTGCAATGTCTGATTGCTTCTCTCTCTCTCTCTCTCTCTCTCTCTCTCTCTCTCTCTCTCACACATTGGGGGTGGTTAGGCACACATGCCTAAGGTATATACTTTATGATAGAATCTTCAGTGGAGACTAAAGATGCTATGGAAGTGCATTCTTCAAGAGAGGGAAAGCATAGTGGAAATTGGTGACAGACCCTCACTAAGGTTCATTGCTTGCCAAATCCTTCAGCACTTGTGGGCATGTGCAATAGAGGAAAGTGAGATACATACCTAAATATTCCCTGATGGCTGCCTGGATGATGGCCCCACCACAACTAACTCTCGACCAATTAGGGAATGGATGGTTGAAGTCATAGTGATCTGCCCCATGATCAGCAGGTGATTTGTAAACCAAGAAGGACTTTAAGCATTCTAACAGACTTTACTAATAACTCATAGAACAAAGCTCTTAGTTTACAGGTCTGTGTCCCCAACATCACCTGTGGTGATGAGTTTTGAATAGTGTCCTAAAGGATCAGCTCTAGGATATATGCAGTGGAAATTAGGTCATTTTATGAGATTGCTGGACTCACTATCTTTTGCTGCTCCTCCATGCTGAAAGGAACCAGCTGAGATATTCAAACCAATGACAGGACTGAGTGAATACTTCTCTTAGACTATTACCTGGGGATTTTACACAGCAAGATTTAGACCATTGTTGAGGTGTAAGAAGTAAGAAGTACAGCCTTCCCTGCTCAAGATCTACTGCTAGGACCCTCATTAGTACAAGCAGTTTAGAAAATATATGAACAGGTAGATATAGCTCCATATGTGAACCCTGAATGATTGCTTTCAAGAAAGCATTAACAAGCATATGTATTTTTCTATCTAAAGCTCAGTAATGGGCAATAATTCCCCCGATGCATTTTATCTTATTGTAAGCCATTCAACTACTACATTTTCAGACATAAGCCTTAGACATATCTTTAGTAACAACACAGTTAAAAGATAAAAGGAAAAAAAATAACATAATACAGACATCAAAAATGACAAAAAGGACATATTGTATATACAGCTTCACACCATGTAACCATTCATGTATCTCTAATTCCAGTCATGGCCCAACCACCAAAGCTAATCCTAATGCTGTCCTTTATCCCAAACATAATTCAATTATAGATGTAAAACTAACCCTAAGTATAACATTATCCAAATCTTTAAATCTAATCTTAACCCTAACAGTAACCAATACCTCAGTACTAAACCCAACACTAGATTGACTAATAAATGCAAAAACTAGAGCTAACACATTTAAAAAAATGGAATTTCATTGAAGACATAATTTAATTACATAACATTGCTTTCAAATGCATTATTTGTGCCAATAAAATTCAAACAAAAGAATTTAATAAAAGGTTATTATGCAAATGTGCCCAGAGAAGTATCCTGATTCTGTTATACATGAATAGACAAAATTATATCAAGGTTCTAAACATGCATATTGAAAATGAACTATTAACTTGCCTTAATTCTGCAGAACTGCCAGTATAAGGCATAGTAAATATTTGAAACAGTCCACAAAATTCACCACATAACATTTACTCGGGTTTGCATTAGTACTAAAGCTGTGTATCTCTGCATTAATTAATGAAATACTTCTCTCATCAGGACTGCATGTAGCAGAATGAAGTGACAGGCACATGCCAGCTAGTCACACCACTATGCAGACAATGTAACCCTGATTCACTAAACAGGCTACTCACAATTAAATAGTCATTGCCACAGCCTTCATATATGCCTGATACCTGTGTAGAATGAGATTACGTCAGGTGTTCAGAATGAAACCAGACTGATGTTTGTTTTTATAGACTGATGCAACAATTTAATATTATGGTGGAGTGTAGGCCAAATGACCATCACATGTATACTGTTCTAGAGTGTGTTGTGCCATATTGGTCTTTGGTGATATCAAAAGCTTAAAGCAACATAAAATACAAGGCAATATCACCTTATATTTACATTAAGTGACATGACTATATATATGCATATAAGAATTTTAATATGGCACAAAGATGTTAACAAATTGCCCCCAATATGTATATGATATACTATACAACACACATACAGTTTACCTTTTAATACATTTGCCTGTACTCAACAGAAGTACAAATGCTGGATAGTTTGGTATATTACTTCACAGACTCATGCATATCATTGGATATTGCTGCTCTGCCAACCCACAGTAAATAATGGGTGATGCCAAACATTTTTATATGATACAGAGTTATGATCATCTGTGTAAATGATTAATTTTTATATTTTTGGGGTTGGCACTTAATCTGAGCATGTCAAGCTTTATGAGCACCAGTGCAAAATGGTAAATCAGGCACATGTTCTGGATACACCAGGGTACATGTGCTAGGAGAGACTCTGGGGCAAAGCAGCTATTTATATATGTGGGGAAAAAGAAAACCTGAATGATGAAAAAACAAATGCTGATGGCTTATTCTCCAAACATTTGGAAGCTAGTGATGTTTTCATCTGTATTCACACATTGCCAAACACACTGGCCACATTTTCATTTTTAGACATATGGAAAGTAGCAACCCTACCTATAATGTACTAAATTGTCTGCAATTATATAACTCTATAGAAATGTCCAGATGTGTAGTATATCTTGAAACCTAATTTACTTTCTATCAACTTGTATTTTTATAGTATTCCTCATGTCACTTACATTGTTTTTGGACTATAATATATTTGCATTGTACTGTATATAGAGCTTTTCTCCCAGGGCCTCTGATGAAAACAGGTTCTGTAGACCCAGGTGGACCACCCTGGTAAACAAATTTCAAATAAATAAAGAAAGAAAGAATACTAATTTGATTTTAACTAACACAAATGTAGATGCAAAGTATGAATACTGTGGGGTCAAGGCATCTGCCTAAGCAACATACTAACTAAATTGCGTATACTTTCTCCTAGCAAATGTGTCATAAGGTGGACTCTTCCTTGTCATTAAGTGTCACAAAAGTCTAATAATTAATAACAACATCAGACTACTTCATCTTAATCATCTTTTTCATGTTCATAACCCATTGTATAGAATGTCACCTAGTGGCCGTTATCCTTTGTAAATTTTCAGGCATAATGTTACACAATAGTATGACAGGTTAATGTTAGTGGATGTTAGCTTTTTCACAGTGCTGTAGAAAGATATGCACTTTTGCTCCCACACATTGTATTAATGGCATAACATTTTGTCATTTGTGTTCTAACAAGTAAAGACAAAGGTATTTGATAATAATCTGACTTACTGAAATGTATGTGTTGTCAATACAGTGATGTTCTATCAAATACAGTCAGTAGCATTTTGTCCTTCCTTTATTAGTACTTTGAAACAGCAACATCAGGGAATAGTGGGGGCTTGCAAGCATTTCCAGCCAATGTTATCAATTTACTTTCAGTATATGTCCCATAGTGATCTATCACTAATTAACAGCTGCATTGTTTGTATGCGGAAATAAAAGCTCAGGCTGAAGCAGTAGAAACAAAAGCATCAGAAAGGGAGACACAGAGAGAGAGGGTTTGTGTTCTTTTCTGTCTGCCTTATTGCTTTTGGAATTGAATATTTGTAACAGTAAGTCAGGGCTAAAATGCCACAGGATCTGAAGATATACCATATGGTGTGTGAGACTTTGGCTCATACAGACATGCTAAGTATAATTTCAGTTTGCATGTGCAGACATAAGTCTGTCATTATCCAGTCTTTTTTACAGCAGTTTATCCCCCAGTTCTAATGTATGGGTATAAATGGCTCAAGGAATTGTCACTAAGAATGATCCATCTTGATTCAAGTCTTTGAGTTACAGTGTGAAGCTTGAATATTATGAGCTCATTTCTCATTAACACTTCTTAAAGTGTTTTAGAATAATAGATTCCACAACAGATTCCATTGATTAACCAGGGTTATAGCCTAGGTTATTACTCTGCTATGCATTATAATAAGGAATAACATGTCTTTGTCTGGTTTTCTTGCACCTTGTGGTATATCAATACAAACGCAACGTGTTTTCATTCCATTTCCATGGTCATTTTGCACTACCTAGTGGTGGACAGATTTCTATTGCTCCAGCACTTTCTCTGTCATAGCAAAGGCTGAATTCCATATAGTACAACCATGAAATGTTGGTTGTTCCAGTAATTACTACAGTACACCACAGGGCAAAGTCCATGCATTGCACTATTTCCGTTTATTCATATCATTATTGCAATCATTGTTTTTGAGAAGGATTCCATTATCTAGCTGAGTATATGGCAATAAATGCATAAAATAGATATAGAGGTTCTGAAGAATCAAACTTTGCACAATTTTTTTGTGAAAACAGTTGGCCTTTCACCAAGAAATCAAGATTCATGAGTAAAACATATGGCCGTGGGTGTGTTTTCAGTCAATGTGCTTTAAATGGTTTGCAAATTATTGTCTTCTACAGACCCTCAAAAGCTGCAAGGTTTTAACATTTCCAATGCTGAACAAGCAAAGATTGCTCTTGGAGAAACCTAGGATAAATATTTAACACATTTCTCAAGCTTTCTGAAGAATGTTCAGCTTGGTGATACTTTATAAATCAATTTTTGAAGGTTAGTAGTTTCTACATTTTTACAGTCTCCAGTGTAATGGCTTTAACTTACTAATCTTCCCACATAAAGTGTATGACCTAGTGCCACTATTACAAAATAAAAGTGTTATCAATTACCATATTATCAGTCATAGATCTCTACCCCTTAAAGCAAGAAATCATGACAAAGCTACGCATAAAATTGAGAGAAATACCCCAAAAGGGGGATAATTTTTAAATATTGCTCTTACAAACTTAGAAATTTGATAGAATAACAGGTTTTGCATTGGCATGAATTTTTTGACAGGTAAGAAGACTGAAACCTCAAAGGTCTGTCATTATTTTCCAACTTCAGTCTTTAATGATTTGCCACTGATTTGCCAGAAAACCACGATTTTGTGAAGAATGAAGCAAAAATCTGGACATTCTGCAAACATTTGTACAGTTGAGAGGTAATATCAGTCTGTTTGTTTCCTGTAAAGTCAAAGGATAAAACTCTTCTTTCTCTATTTATTTCAATGACTTCACTCATTGGTAGCAGCTTTTCCCAAATATTCCTGTTAGCTAGCTAATCACTGTCCAGTCTGATATCAATAAGCCCTTCCAGATTGTTCACGTCTTCCTGATATTTTAAATAGCTGTAGAATATGTGATTGACTGCTGAATGAGAAAATATGGACATTGGTAAAAAATAGTCATAATCATAGTACAAATGTACAACTCAAAACAATATTGTAAGATCCTTGATAAGGATATGAATATCACATCCTATTTTATAGAAGCAGTTTTCAATATGTTTTTGATTGCCATGATGCAATGAAGTTTAATGCTGACAAGCATGGGCGAGCACATTTTGCATTATAAACTGAAATCCACTTCTGTCAGCCAGTCAGTTAAAGCATCATGAGCAGGAAAGGCCATACCTTTTTGATGCTTATAAATTAACTTTAAGCTGCAGACACTTACATTTGTATTTTAATCATTCTATATCATTTTTAAATATTTTTGCTATAGCTGATGAACGAGAATCATACAGTCAAGTTAATATACACAAAATACTTGCACTTGTGCTTCAGTGGACTTAATCAAATAATATTGGGTGTTACAGTGAAGTAACTGACCACTTAAGGTATTCTGAGGTCCAGTGCTGTGGATGGAGCCCCTCCCCACCCTTGGAATCTCCATTATTTTTCTGCAATGTTAACTCTGGAGACCACAATTGTATATAGAAAGACAGCTACATCTGGATATGCTTTTGGTACATTTTTGTAATAATAGTAATTTATAAATAAATGTTATGCATGGGATTTAATGGAAATGACTGCATCCTTCGCAATCCTTCTAATGTAGGTAGTACTCAATAAACAAAGAATTACAAATGTTTAGTTGCCTTTGTAGTGCCATTCTCCCTCCGTTGCTTGTTTTACAGAAGCATAAACCCACATTCTTTCAATATCTCTCTCTCTTACACACACACACAGACACACACACACACACACACACACACACACACACACACACACACACACACACCTACCTACATAGACTACATACAAAAACAGACAGGCATACACAGACAATCATAGCAGAAACACACAAACACAGACAGAACAAACATACACACCCAACAAGTAAGCACACACTAGCATACACATAGACATACACAGACACCGATGCGCGCGCGCGCACACAGATGCACACAGATGCACACCTGTGCACAAACAACAAAAATACATGTACACAGACACACACACACACACACACACACACACACACACACACACACACACACACACACACACACACACACACACACACACACAAACATGGACAAATAGACAGACACATGGAAGTACTGAAAATAGTTGGTATTTCAGTGTTTCTGGCTAAAAAGAGGTAATATGCAAAGCATTTATGAGATATGTGGACCGTGTCACTGCTTAATGAGGAGACAGCACTAAGAAGAACATGTGAGCCTCTCTTTCACACCATAAACTATGCAAATTGCTCTTTTATCATAATGAAAACAGCTGGTCTCAAGAGTTGAGTTATCAAGTAAAAAAAGCAGGTATCAGAATTACATTTGTCTATCCTTGTGGTGCCTTGATTTCATGCCATGGGTAGGTCTTCTCAATTTTTACTCTGAGCTATCCCTGGTATTAAGTTATCCCTTTGGATCTTTCAGTGACCAGTGTGCATTGGTTATTTTAGAAGCCCATTTTCTATCAGGTCGAGGAAAAGGATGCTGTTTATAATGAACACCAGCAGCAACCTGAGTACCAGTCCAAAGGACATCAGCAGGTTATGATAAGAGCTTCTTGGTGAAGAAATCCCCATAGAAGCTGTACTTCTGCGTGCACAATCTATAGGGAAAGCAGATGAAGAGCTCACCATAGACAAAGTATAAACATGTTCCACAGGAAATGAAGTCAGGGAAAGCAGCAGGCAAAGATGAAGCCACGACCAATATGCTGAAGATATTGCGTATATTAGGTAAGGACTGGTTCTTCAGGGTACTCAATATAGGATGGAGAGAGAGAGAGAGAGAGAGAGAGAGAGAGAGGCATATCCCAAATGACTGGAGAATATGCATTCTATTGCAGTTGTACAAAAACAACAAAAACAAAGGTTATATGACTTTAGGGTTTGTAAAAAAATTACTTGTAAGAATCCTAAAAGCTGGGAGCATTCCCTGCAAAATTTGGACTGGAGGAGTTTTAAGACCTTTTCCTGTGTTGCCAAGGTACTTTCAAGTTTCTCCTCAGACATTCACCGACTGTGAAGCAGCACTTTAAGGAAATCATAGACAGAGAAGCTGATGAAGTGTCTTCATCATTCGTGCTGTTATGGCAGCACATATGATGAAGTGTCTTTATCATATGTGTTGTCATGACTAGAGGATATTTGCTCCATGAGGTACCTCTGCAGACCCTGGGTCATATATCTCAGATTGCCAACAAAGACAGGTACATGACTTTGGATAAAGTTTTCAGACTGGATGCCCTTCTGCAGATATCTGTAGCTGAAGCTCCTGATTGGAGAATATGCATTCTATTGCCGTTGTACAAAAACAAAGGGTATATTCACAATTGTGAAACATATAGAAGTATCAGACTCCTGCCACACTGCATGAAAATATGAGAATTGAAAGTAAGATGGGAGAAGAGGAATTTAGATTCCATTTAGTATGCAGCACAGCTGACCTGATGTTTGCAGTTACTAGAGGAGAAGCTGCAGATGCGGAACTCTAAGTGGTGATTACCAAACTTGGTGAAAGCATACGACAATGTCACATAAAAGATGATTTGGACAGTAATTGAATGGTTTAAAGTTCTGGAAACATTGATATAATTAGTGTAGGCTATGTACGAGTGCCAAATTATAAGTACAAACAGTGTTCAGTCTCCCAGATAGGCTCCCATTTTGAGTAGGTTCATATCAGGGTTCAGCTCTTCAGCACTACATCAGCAAACAGGTGGAAAGGAACAGATTTCCAAGGCTACTGTATGCAGAAGATGAAGCATTACAAGAAGACAAGGTCAGGAATGAAAACATAAGGATAACAGGAGTTAATCTTGTACATACAAGACAGTGTTCATGACAGCAAATGGGGTAATCAGAAAAAAATAATGGATCAGATTAACATATTCAAGTATCTGAGAGGTGTTGCTGAGAAGACTGGGAGTCTGACTGAGGAAGTCAAAGTTAAAATTAGAGCTGCTATAGTCAGCAAGTACAAGGTTTAAGGGAGAGATAGTGTTTCACCAAAGAATACCAAAGAAGCAGAAAAGTGAAGTGCATAAAACAGTGGTGTGAGTAGTGATTCTTAATGGCACAGGAATCTGGACAGTAAAGGCAAAACAGCAGAGAAAGCTTGAGGTGTTAGACAGGGGTCCAGGAAAGAAAATATTGTGGGAAGAAATAGCCAGGGAATTGTTATGGCTAGGCTTGTATAGGCCCTAGGGCCGATAGCCTAGTACCAACCTATGAACCTATGAAGTACCTGGGATGGGTGGTAGGACACCCACTGTGGGACAGAGAAAGAAATGAAAACATCAGAGCAGAAGCTAAAGTAGCTCCAGATGCAGAGAAGGTAAATGAAAACAGATTACTCTGGCAAGGTCACATACATTAAAATGAAAGATGATGTAATAAAGCAATTTTGGTGAGATAGGAAAAGGCAAGAGGAGATGAGTTCATGCAGCCAAGGCATGCATGGAGAGAGTGAATGACAGGCAGGAATTACTGCCAGAGAATGTAGGATACTGGTAATTAGTCAAGAGGGCTAGAGACAGTTAATGCAGCACCGTGATTTTATATAGAAATGAGATAATGGGGTTGTTGATGAAGATGATGGTGAAGGGAAGAATTTTCTAATGCATATTAATAAGCTGTCATATTACTGGTCACTACAGAAACTGTTAGAACGTGTCAGAAGCTCTGATTCTTGAGACATGGACCATTGTGTTTTATTTATTTTTTTTATAGGCCAGACTTCACTGTCTTTATTGCAAGTCTAGGCAAAAATTCAGGCTAGTTTGTGTATTGTAAAAGTGGGCAAGTGGGAATTTTAAAGCTAGACAATCATGGATATTTACAAAAGCTACACTAGAAAGGCATTTGGCATTCTCAAATAGCTGCAGTACTTGCATTCATACTAAACTGTCATTGTTCAAAGGTGCATATTTAAAAAGTAGCTAGCTGTGCACTCAGGCTCATCAACCTGCAAAAAAGGGACACCGTTTTCCTCACTACTAAATTAAAAAGAAGTTATAAAGACACCTTCCCTCTGCTAACTAACCTGTATGGCAGTAAAATGTTTAACAGAACAACTTAGGCAAGATCCTTCAGTCTGAGCTTCTAGACTAAATGTTTTCTTTAGCATTCATTTTAATTTAGAATCAACAGATGTATTTTGTTCAGTGGTGATGACACTTCCTTAGCATGCCAGTCATTCCAGTCTTTAACTTCAACAAATCTGTAGTGTATAGAGCACCATCAGTTAAAATAAAATCTTGTTCAGTTCTACTCTAGCTGGAGACTCAGTCATAACAGGATTTTTACAAAGTGTTTAACAACTGTTAAGTACCCCCTAAGTACTTCTAGAATCAGGTCTGGCAGTAATCACTAAGAGCTGAGAGTGCTGGTCAGCAAGTGAGAGTGCAGAACTTAAAACAGCTTCATTTCAAATCCATTTCTGCCTGCTGTCTAGAGTATTACAGTCAGTCCAAAAGGATTTATGTATGAACTATTCCCTTTCATACAAAATACATACGCACGACGTTCCCCCTGTCTGTTTTGCAGCACTTGCCAACTGCTTTACCAGCTTTGAAAACCAACACAACACTTTTCATTTTTTTATTTCTTTTTTGGCTGTGACTGGTAGTACATGGAACAAATAAAGCTCCATGCACTACAAAGAATTCCAATTGGGTCTCACCGCTCATAAATGTGTTGTTATGTGTTCTCAACATGGATGCCAAGATTCACCTCTTGAGCTTTCCTTTTGAGGTGAAATTACTAGCATTGAAGTTGAGAAGACATAATAACATGGTTATGATCAGAGACAGATCATAATCCCCTGTGAGTCTCATACGGTCTGGTGGTCTACTTGACCACTTTTAAACAGATAAATGAAAGATAGCAGACTACTAATAAGAAACATACACATGCATCCATTGTTACAGACACAAGAACCAAATATTAAACATACGCTTTTTTCACAGTAACGTAAAGTACATGGTATGAAATTATATCACTTTTGTGTGCAGTTACATTCTTTATGTTAAAGCTGTTTAAGGCATCATAACAGTGCACATCAGCTTTTTTCTATTAAACGCTATAGATTAACCACGGGTGTGAAACCAAGCACATTTTGTTTCAACTGCTACTTTTTCAAAAAGAAATATAGCAGGGTCTTACTTTAAACGCCAGAGACTGACAGCAAAGGGTTTCCTACTGATAAGAAAATAATAGGTTTTATTTCTTCACTAAATGCCTGTGTTTCTTTCTTTTTCTTCATTAGTGGACTGCTCTGATCCTGATGTGATGCTTGATTACAACTCTGTATCCCATTCATCCTTGTCCTGATTTCTTTTTTTTTACCGTTATCTAAATCTTCAGCCTGTTTGTAGCTCAGGTAGCTCTGATTTCTTCTTTTTACCCCTTAGCTACATCTTCAAATTATATATAGTCCAGGAAACCCTCTTAACCTGCATTTAACTTACATATAACATTTCAGTAAGGCTGCATTACTGTATAACAATTTTAAACACATTTTAGTGCATTAGTGATTAGTATTTATGTTTTATAAAATTCCAGAAGCAGGAAATATTTTTGCTGAAATGAATCTGATCATTCTAGCTTACATTAGCAAAAACATTGTTTTGCCTATAGTCTAATGCTTTGCTTTATAAATTTAATTGTATTTTACTGATGCTACTGCTTTAATTACTTCACTTCATTGGTTAATAATCTAATATGTGACATAAAAGTAAAATTCTCAAAATCCAAACATTCTATCAATAATGTATTACTTCAGTAGCAGGACACTGCATTTCTGTTTACAACCATTAGAGCAGGTCTTTGCATGTTATTTAATCTTTATTCCTAATTCATCACTCTAGTTCATCTGGTCTAGCCTGGATAATGCTTCTATAGGTCAGAAAGGTTTCCACATGGTAAATCATTGCTGGACAGTGCAGTGGTTTGCATTGCTGCCTCACAGCAAGTGGTTTTCCAGTTCGATTCTCAGCTGGGATGCCTTCTGTGCAGAGTCTGCATGTCCTCCCTGCATTTGCATGGGTTTTCTCCTGGTACTCTAGTTTCCTTCCATGTTACAAAAACATGCCTCTGGAGGGTTTCTCCCTGGGCTTCTGCTAAAAATTGGCTTGCTCCAGTCAGACTTTCCCAGTAAACAAATGTAAAATAGATAAATTTATACTACCCCAATGCACTCCTATTCAACTTAAGAAATGCTTATTAAGCTAGTTACCAGCCAACATTAGATGTGGTTAGTGAAAGAACTTTGTTTCAATTAATCAAAGCAGAAAATATCATTGAAAGTTCTGAATATATATGTTTCTATTGCCAAAGTAAGCGTTTTATTTATAGAATTAACATTAGACCTCCAGTTTTTTTATGCAATAAAAGATAAATAAATCAATTACCCATATTAAAAAGTTAAGGAATAAACACATTTCTGAAGTTTACTGGGCCATTTTCCAAACCTAGATCTAAGACTAAATCTTATTGTTATTTAGACAGTCAGGGTACAGGACAGAACATTCTCTGTGTATTTTTATATTTCTTTGCAAAACATGAAGCAGCTGCAAGTATTACAAGAGTGAAGAGTTTTTAATGTAAAAAATAAAAAATAAAAAATGCAGTCATGGTGGGAGTCATAAAAACTGGGAAGTCCCCCTTCTCCTTATGTGGCAGTAATTTCACTGTAAATTATATTAAGTAAATCTCCTACATGGGTTGATGGTGGAAGTTTGCCAACCTCAATAAAATCAAACTTTACATTCTACATTGATTTCATTTCTGAGCTACAGCCTTGAACACACACACTCACACACACACACACACACACACACTGAGACATCTTTCTATCTATCTAGCTATCTATCTATTTATCTATCGGGTTCCTATTAAATCAGCGAATGCTTAGAATAGTGAACGCTGTTTAATCGACCCTCTTTAGTTGAAATGATGAAATCCCAAAAGCACAGAACTGTGATTTTTTTTCCCAGTGGGAAAAAAAAATCACTGGGCTGTTTTCGAGACTTTGCCATTTCCTCCACTGTAGTGCGATCTTAGAGTTGGTATATTTAAGTATGGCGGGTGTGGGGGGCACAGCCCCACTCATTGAGGGTTATGCGAGGCCAAGCCCCCACTTTATTTTGTGGGTTTTTTTTTTTTTTTATACAAAGTAGCGTTTTTTTCCCTGGGAAAAAATCGCTGTTCTGTGTGTTCTGCATTTTGATGTTTCAACATATTAGGGTCAATTATACAACTGCCCCCCATTAATATTCAAAAATGTGCCCGCTGATTGGTCAGCGTGCACGTTGTATATCAGAGTTATAGTAATGGAAAAAAGTCCAGTCGCCCGGACTTTTTCCATTACTATAGCTCTTTTTTCACACTGTTTCGCTATGTTAAATGAGTTTAACATAGCGAAACAGCTTTAAAAAAAGCAGTGGAGATTCTCTGTTGCTTTTTTAAGGCTGTATCGCTATGTTAAACTCCTTTAACATAGCGAGACAGTTTGTAAAAAGCAACGGAGATCTTGCTTTCTCCATTGCTTTTGCCCACAGTTCTGATGTACTGTGTAGGCATACGCATGCGCAGTACATCAGAAATGCCGCAGAATACCAGACAGCTGCGGAAGGGCAGGAAGGAGGCATTATACAATGCCATTATTTAAGAAAAGTAATTATTTTTTTTCTTAAATAATGCCATTGTATAATAGCAATAACCCACTTCTGGGTGTGGGTAATACTGGATTTACCCACGGTTGGCTTTGTTTGGCCACTCGGGCTACACCCTCGTGACCAAACCATGCCAGCTGTGGGTAAATCCAGCATTACCCACACCCAGGCGTGGGTTATTGCTATATTATACAGCGTTCACTATTTTAAGCTTTCGCTTAAAGACCATATATATATATATATATATATATATATATATATATATATGTGTGTGTGTGTGTGTGTGTGTGTGTGTGTGTATATATATATATATATATATATATATATATATTATATAAATATATATGTGTATGTATGTGTGTGCATTTATGCATGCATATGTGTGCATACTTATATATTTATATATAGAGGGAGAGAGAAAGAGGGAAATAGACAGAGGGAGTGAGAGACTCATTCTACATAACAGTAAGCCTCAACACACAACTGCTGAATTTCATTAAAAAAAAAAAAAAACTCTTGACCTCAATCAATCCCATGCCAACAAAAACAAAAAAGCCACCCTTAGTTCTTTTCTTCATAGAACCCTAATACTGGCACAGCCCCCTAAAAAAACACGTGGCCCCACATTCTACTAAACTTCTTCACAGTCTTCATTTTGCATTAAAATACAGATTAGATACTTCCTTCTTCGCTCATATAGTCTTCTTCACTAAATTTCCTTATTCAGTAAATTGAGGAATATCACATATATCAGTGGTTTCAGTGTCTCAGTGGCATGAACATATTAGACTTTAGTAGTCTGAAAATCAGTCATAGCATGTCTCATGTCTGTTTAAACTAATAAGCAAATGACTCACTGTTGGCCTGTGACTCCTATCTGAAACCAAGGTTTCACTCATGTCTGAATCAACAATATTTCTTAAACTATAAATTACCTCTTCCAAAGAATTATCCTGTTTATTTTATCAAAAATATATTTTATATGATTTTGCAGTATTTGTTTCTGGATATTAATCTGCAGAACATGGAAGTGTAAGTTGAATTTTCATGAAAAAATAATACAAAATGGGATTCACGGTAAGGTTTGGGAGGTCATCCCTCCTGTACCTTTTGTTATGGGAATTTTTAAGTTTGGCATTTCATTCTGGGGAAAGAAAATTTCCCCCCATGCAGAGTACATTCCTTTCTTGTTTTTTTGTGTTTTTCACTCAGTTGTTCACCTGATAAATATACTCCTGCAAGTCTATTGAAAAGGCACGCTACTTGTGTATTTTTGACATGGACCACATGATACCATGGTGCTTTTTCCACTGTGTCATCCATCTTCCTATATTTCAGATAAATCTGAAAGGATCATGGCTAGAATTTTCTGCCGTCCTCTGTGGAATAATGACTACAGTTACACCTCCTCAGAATGAAAACATATCTCTGCAGATCTGCTATCACTGCAGCTTTATGACCAAGTGAAACGCATGCTTCCATGCTATTATTTTTCAAGACAAATTTTGCAGAACTTCTAGAAGTGCATTTAAGAGGATGAATTAGTTTAACATTTTTCTATCATGTAGGAAGTAATGCGATTTGGTGTTTTTAATCTTTTGAACTCCTTTTTCACTTCTGTTCAAACCTATAGGATAGTGGTGAACAGCAAAGGTTTTTAATTGGTTTACCATGAATAATCACCTCTTGTTTACTTGACATACCATTATTCAGCCACCAAACATTTAAAATCTTTGGAAGCCACTATTCAAAACAGTGGCAATCACAAGGTCACAAAACTCAAACATAGTGTTTTGGATGGGGTTTTGCACTCACTTCCTGACAAACATCAGGCACTCTCCCAGTCAATTGTCATATTTGTTCCCTATATACCAGTATGAGATCCAACTAAGATGGACCATTATTTAGACAGTCATCACATCTTCTTGCAGTATCCCCACTCCACATGCACAGTAACATGCCAGGTATGCGGCATGTACTTAGCACCAATGTGGGAGTGTCTCCTAGTTTAGTAAGTGAAGTAAATGGATAAGAGTGCCCTGCCCTCTTTGATGCCAGCACTCTTACAGGGTCTTTGGTCTCCACCAGATATTCGTCCATGGGAAAGTGCTCCATGGACATTCATTTTCACACCTTCACTCCAATGAGAGGTGAGCCAACATACCCAGGCACTCACCTCCTCCTTCATGCAGGTACCAACAAGTGTCCATGTCATTTATTGAAAGGTCATCAGTGTCACAGTCATAACATTGAAGAGTGCAAATTTTCCCTTTTCCTGCTGTTGTGCAATCTTGGAATTTATATAAATACACACACACACACACACACACACACACACACACACACACACACACATACCCGCACACACACACACACACACACACACACACACACACACACACACACACACACACACACGCACACACACACAAACACACACACACACACACACATACATACACACACACACACATATGTATTGTATTTTACATATGTGATCAGCAGGAGGTATGGGAATACAAGGAAATCTGGCCCCTGGAAAAAAACAGGTTTTTGTTTGTGGCAGTTATATGCAAGTCTTTTTATATGAACTTTAGGATCACAGAAACTCAAAGAAGTGTGAGCAATGTTAAAAACAAAATATCTTCTCATTCTTCTTCGAGTTTAACTGTCATTACAAGATGCTGATCATAACACTCTGAGGATCAATCAGCTGGCTGATGCAAACAGACGGTCAGTAGGTTTTCCTTTTTAATATTCTCATGCTGTGTCAGGTGCTGAAAATGTCTTTCTCCTAGACAGTTGCATGTTATGATATTACAGTCACATAGAGCACATGGAGACTTATGCTATGGACATACCTGTGCTGTTCTGAGGTAGAAGAGCTTTGATTCAGCTCTTGAGTTGGGTAACTCCCATGCAGCAATTTCACAGTGATGGTAAACCTCAAATATCAAGAGCTATCATGTTTATTTAACATGTGTGATCAACAACCTTTCCATTTTGGAAAATAACATTTTACAGCCAATTCCTTGACTCTGTGCAATCAGCTAACCAGTTTTGACAGGGATTTCCCCCTTTAAAGGTTGAATGAAGCTTGTATCAGTACCAAACAGAAAGACATCCACAAAGGACAGTCCCAAGATGAAAAAGACTATATTTACTCCTTTTATATAAATGAATGCAGAAAAAGATCACATACACACACACACACACACACACACACACATATATATACATATATATATATATATATATATATATATATATATATATATATATATATATATATATATCTATAGGTCTACTTTAAATTACTGAAATACCATAACATTGACTTAAAGAACATTGAGATGAAAACAACAAAACTTTATATTACCAAACGTTCATATCACTGTAATTTTTCACCACAAAAGAGGCAGTTGGCCAACATGGTGAAGTTTGCCCTTTTCTCCACTGTAGTTTGATATCAGGGTTGGTATATTTAGTTAGGAGGGGGTGTGTTGGGCCTTGTTTTTTTTTTTTTTTGTACTGTTGGCCAAGTGTTTACTTATGTGGTGAAAAATTACAGTGATGTCAACATTCGGTAATGTAAAGTTTTGTCGTTTTCATCTCGATATTCCGTATGTATGTACACATATTTGTTTTGGTGTCTACATGCCATCTAGATGTCTTAAAACTTTTGAACATACTGTAAATTAATACATTGGATTTACTGTTTATCAACAGCATCACACTACAATTACACTGTTTTATTGTTACTTGCATATTATTGTACTTGTGTCTGTTTTATATGTCTAGTCAGTTTTTGGCCAAAGACCGAGACTAAAATTGGTCAGAATTTATGAGTGCTCTGCCCCAGTAAACAGATAAATAAATAAATAAACACGATTGCCCCTTGACACAATTAACCCATTCAAGGCATTGGGAGTAGTACCATCATCCACAGGGGATCATGATCATAAATTTCTCCTTACTCTTGCCTGTACAGTTCATGACAGGATTATGCAGTTGACCTTAGCAAATGGAGTCTTTAAACTTCTGTGACTAAATTATCTCTCAGAAGGCCTTGTTACCCCACCACTCAAACCATATGCCTATAAATGATTTATTGTTTTCCCTGGGGATTCTAATATGGAGTGTGTACCATGAACACATGTACCTAAACTTTCCTCAATAGAAAGCCAGGCAGGCACTAATTCATTACACCTCACCCTCCTCCACCAGCTCCTACTAAGCACAGACTGCTGAATGATGTTTGGATTTCTATAACATAGCACATACTCTATGATACATAGAATTTAGGAGCGGTTTGTCATGGGAAAAGATGATTATTTTTATAGGATTGCAGCTGCACAGTTACAGCACCATTTTGTTACTGAGTATTGGTTTAAGGTATTTTAGGCATGATATGCCAGAGTGTACTAGGGAGATAAGTTCAGTGTTTTGCTACCACTGTAGAGTTGGCAAGATCCCCATGGTGCTTTACTGAATACAGTGATTTTGTCAAGAGTTATGGGTATGACCAGATGGTGTGAGTAAATCTGTTACTGCAGAGTTAGAGACTGTTTGCTATAAAAGCATCAGATTTATAAGAATATATGATGGGGATAAAGCGATTGAATTCTATACAGGATCATTTCCAAAGTGAAATGCTGGGTGTATTAGGGAGACCTGTTACATACTTGACAATGTTATATGACTTTTAATTGCAATGGTAAAGTGAAAAGAAGACTGGTCATGATGGGTTAGCTATTGAGGAGGCCGGGCAGTATACATAGTCTTATGACAATCACCCATAAATGGTTTAGCCTGATATGAAATCCAAAGCTTTTAAATCGTCTTGTGATCTCTTATATGAAGCCCTTTAGCTCATTATATATTGTGATCCCTAACAGTTTTACTGAACTTAGATTTTCTGGTAAGGTGGCATCTGTTGGCTGCAATTTAAAATTGGAAGGTTCCTGTTGTTCAGTTGACAACACATGGAGGTTGCAGTGGGCCTTGGCCCTTTGAAAAAAAAAAACACAAAGATTTACTTCCAAGGTTCAACAAAACTTGTTTTGCTCCTTTTCTCGCAATCATTAAGCTCTCTTTGTAATTGCTTGTCAATCAATCCACATGTATTTACATTGGAAGATAACACAAGTTTAGTTTTGTTAACATTCAAATAAAGCCAGGAAGTGTAAGTCCTATAACGAGTCTGAGTGAATCACTTTAAAGTCAACTGGTTAATGTGTCTAATGTAGAAGATTATTAGAGAAGGTTAGAGCCATCTGCTTACTGTATTATAATTTTAGTTTAAAATGTAACATAATGACATATTATCACAAATAAAGTGAATAGCAGTTGTCATAACACTCACTCATTTGGGACTGCATCATTGACTGGCATATCAAGCAATTTAGCTTTGTTCTCTCTAGAGAAATGCATATGGTCACTTAGTTTGTGAACAAGGTTGTGTGTTGAAAGGTCATGTCATTCTGTTTGAGGCAGGACGTTATCTAACCATGGATAGTGATTCTGAAAGGATTTAACAGGTCTAAGAAGCTAGTGCAACTAATTACTTGAGTTGATATGGATCCTAACAAATCCTTAAACTTGACCACAGCCAATTTTTTGCTTGGATTGAAAGCAATGTTGAGTGTAGCTATACGTTTATCTATAGGTAGAGTATGAATCATATGTAGATGCAGCACTCAAGAGTTTGGCCAAGTGGAGAGAGTAGAGCAATCGGTTTATAATCTAATAAATCTAATTTTGATCCATCATTATGAAGATGAACTGTAATTGATGACTTTGTATATTAAGGACTTAAGACTCCTTTATGGAATGATTTGCAAATGAGGATAGTGGATAGTGAATGAAGTCAGGTGCACTCTTCAGATGTTCAGAGCGAGATTACTAGATTGTAATTAAATGAATTTTAGTCCAGCAATCTTAGTCTCATGGACCTGAGTCCACAAACAGACCTCAAATTAGCCTAATTATAGATGAGGGGAAGCTACTACTCTACTTTACTAGCTAAGATGCCTGCATTTCATTTTATCTTAGAGATTGTGGACCTTGTCTGAGTTTGCTGTTCTCATACAGCACCAGTGGTTATTTATATCTGAGACTGCTTAGTCTGGTGATGAGCCTTTGAATTAATGAGAATAGCAATGGGATAAATTAAGATTGCATGGTAAGAGGAAATTGTAGAGGGTTTAGAATGGCATCCAATTGATTTGGAGTATCCTGCTCTGTTGAGTAACTTTTGCTAAGGTTGTCTGCAATTTATTCACCTCTCAAAAGGCTGAGCTGGGCTATTTTGTCTGTATTCAAAAGCCTTGAGAAACACTTTCTAAATCATGTGGTTTGTTGTGTAAGGGTTTGTCAGCTTCGAAAGAGCCTTTTTTTTACAATTGTTGAAGAGTATCTTGACTTTATTTTTAAAAATCTTTTTATGCATTGTCTAGATATGTTTACTTAATTTTAATGAAATTATTTCTATCCATAATCCTGCTTGAACTTAAGAGCCTTTATCTCACATGTAATCCACTGAAGAGTCTTTGTCTTTTTTTTCTTTTCTTTGCAATATATGTTAAAACGGGTATAATGTAAATTCAAAATGAAGTGTTAAAGTTGTAAATGGGCCAAATCAAGGTATAAATACTTTTACTGGACTGAATATACTTGTCTAAATATTTGGTGGAAATTGTATCCTCAAAGATAGTGGAGTTAATGCACAGGGATTAATGCAGTGCCAGAAAACAAGCAAGGAGAAATGATCACATATTGAATGACAAATGAAGTCTGTCAGATAGTATTATCAGGAAGAGATACAAATATCCAGCTATGGCTGTTTTAATGTTTGTTTGCTTTTCTACTTCTGGTTTGACTATTGACGAGTTCTATCGCATTGAATGGGTATATGGATAAGTGGGAGAAACTGTCATTTCCTCCTGTCAATTCAAAATTAAATTTCTCTGCAATTATCATCTCATTTTTAAAGTTTGTGGCCATTCTTGATACAGTTTATTCTGATATTAGTGTTAGAACATCATGTGGAATGGGACTACATAGACATTGCTTTTATCTTTATCAGTGTTGATGTTTTTTTATAACAGACCTTTTGTGACAAGTCCTAGGTAGATACCGAGTACTGTCAAAACAATCTATGACATTTGCATAAACGATGATACCTATCCATCATGCTTTTGTGCTCTATCTTGCATGAATGAGACATCCACAGGGAGAATTCATAATCCTTTAACTGGCATTTGAGCCATGTAACTTGGATAACTGACTTTTGCATGTAAAGATCAGGCTACATATTGAGAGAGACTTATTACAAATTCTTCAAGCAACAACATGGGTAATTTTGGATATGTGTGATTCTTTTCAGACTGAGTCATTCTGATCTTGAAGGGTTTGGTTTTCAAAAACTACACCAGATTGACTATGGACATCACCACTTTGACTTAGAATGTGATGCAGCACTGAACAAAGATATTTGTACTCTGTCCAGAGGTAATAAAAGTGAAACTGCCTGGCAACTGCCATTTTTCTATTATAATGTTTGTTTTTTTTTTGGCTATTGTTATTATTTTTTATAATATTTGAGTGTAAAAGAGGTTGTGAGTAGTTTTATTGGGTAATAATTAAACTTATCCTGGAATTCATGAACAATCACGTGGGCTTTGAGTGAAGCCTACACGGTGTTTACATCTTACAGATATAAACAGCAGAGCTAATCCCATATGCACGCTACTCATCATGCTAACATGAATATGAGCATGGTTCCATGGCCAGCAACACTGTTGTTGGCCAGGAAACTGTGTCAAACAGCACAAGTGCACACAGTAAACAAACAGGCTTGTCTATGGGCAAACCTGTTAAGCATGCTCACGCAGACAGCACAAAGAGCTACATAAGGGAAATAATGCATGCTGTACACAGGCAGGGAAAGTATACTGAGTGTACTGTGCATATAAATAAAATATATGAATACAGAAATAAGTAAGAGGGGATGTGAAATGGTAAGACTGACTACAATAGATGGCTTACCAGACAGGAAAAGTATACCGAGGACAATGTGCACAGAAATCAAGTAGATGTATACAGAAAGATGTAAGAGGGGAGGGTAAATGTTCAAATTCTGGTACAATGATTGATGTGAATGTGCTTATGTCACAAAGACAAATTTGTAATATTAAAATTCTTCAGTACATATGACACAACAAATAATGGTGGTCACAATTCCTAAACAAATGTGTTTAAGTAAAAGCAGACATGATATTATAGGATGTGACAGTTACACAAATTAAAATTTTAAACAAGGGAAATTACATAAGATAATGAATGTTATTGACATGCTGAGTTGAGTTGGCAGTTCACAATGACAGTACATACATATCTGCAAAGAGTGAATTTTGTCAATATAACATGTTTTTTGAAAAATAGGAATTGCTTAGAAGCCACAGTCTCCTTTTGCAAGAATCAAACCATGCCATCAGTGTTAACACTGACCTGAGTATTAATGGTGTACACCACAGAAATAACCTATGTATGAGGAGGATCATCCTTGAAGGGAATTATGCACCTCAATATTCTTATAATTATGCACCCCGTATGTAGGTGTTTGTGGTGTTACAAATGTGGGAGCAGAGTGCAATGTACATAATATCCTTGTGTAAGGCACTCCTGACTGACACAGTTATTATGCTGACAAATGTGAACAAATTCAAACCCCACATCACAAAGTAATGTAGTCCTCAGAGCTGTGTATTGTCACCATCTGGCATCAGAGATAGCAATGAACATTGTGACAAAAAATGAAATTAATGTGTGAATTAATAAAGGATCCCTGAGAATGAAAGTCATATCAACATGTCAAACTGATGGCAATTAAATGAGTATGCTCATGTGCACATAGTTGTGCAGTTCTATATCAATGTTCCTTTGTCAAGGGCAGCTTCTCTGTATTTCAGTACACATACCACCCAAGAACTGGAGCACACTGCATGTTCCAAGCCAGCACTCTCACCATTACATGTGCAGAACAAATATGTGCTTTCAGGAAAACCGAAGACATTCACATGTGTTCCTGTAACATATTAAGTGATAAGACTGATAATGTAATGGTTGTTGTGTGAAGTCAGTACATTCAAACAATATGAATACCTGTGCTAGAACTGAATATCAAGCTGTGCAACTCCTCCAAATAACAAGATAGCTATTGATTATAGTGGAACTGTTATCACAGCTGTTATATTCCACCTATGTGAAGTCATTCAATCAGCTGTACTTTATAAGCCTATACATTTTATCTGCTAAAATTGATGGGCGAGACCTCTGCCACACTAGCCATACAAAGTATAAGTGGTGTGGATGGCTTTCCTGTGGAACAGTTATGGACACAAATGCTTACAGTGTTAGTTTGGAACGCTTGCCTAAACGTTGATAAAATCAACACTTGTGTGGGATCAGTGAATGTGCCATGGTATAAGTGCATTGCCAATTGTCATTTGTGGTTATGTTAAAGCATTACATCATGTGTATGAATCAAGTAATATGTGCACTGTGAATTACTTCGAAAGATTATTGCAGTATGTCAGACAACATTGCCTTTTGCCAGATATACCCAAACACACTTGTAACCCCCTGATGTTGTCTCTTTGATGGTAGAACAACAATTGTGTGCAATGTGGAAACAATACTGTATTAGAACACATGCCTTACATAGGCAAAAACATACATTACATTGTTTTGTGAACTCAGTCCTGAGATGTGTCACACTACAACTGTGATAGAAAGATAATGTATTCAAATGATACTCATCAGTCTTCAATACAGCCTTTCCAAAGAAAATGTAGAATAAATTATTGTAACAGAAAAGAGCTTCTACACATAAATATAGCACATGTGAGTGACAACACTGTAAACAACATGTACTCGGACTGTAAACAGTGACTTTGGGATTTGAACTGTATAGCTAACATCACAAGCTAATGAAGGTTTGCTGAAACAAAAGTGCAAATACAAATTTATTTGAAGACTTTGACATGGCACATTTCAAGGTATGACATCACAATTGTATATTACCTTCATATTTCTGCTAAAAAGTAGTTTCACAGCACAAGCACACTATACAGGTATACATGATATATGTATCTGCAGCATGTTCTGCACAGTAAGAGGAAGAAACACACACTCATGAATGACATCATTCATGTATTCAAACTCCTACCTGTTCTCTACAAACGAGTGTATTATACACACACACCACAAGAAAAATCTCATTGAACGCAAACCAAACTGCACCTGAGAAAGGATGACATAAGCTATGTCCTGCAAAGGAGACGTGTGTGCAAAAATGACTTATACAGCTATGAGCAATTCTAAATGTAATGACTACTAAGAGGTGTGAGATAGTCAGGAATTTATTTGCATTGACATAGGCACAATCAGGAGAGTCTCACTGCTGTATTTGAACCCTCTACCTATCGAGTGGTACAATTTATCAGTGTTATTCGATGCATGCGAGAAAGGAGAGGTTTGACTTTAGTGGTGTGAAAGGGCATTAATGAAATGATGACAGTATGTGTTTGTGGACAGACTGAAAAGGGGATGTGTGTTTGACCTAATAATATAAATGCTTCTCACGAGTTTGAGTCAGATGATCACACCTGTTGATTTAAACCTTCAGTGATGCAATTGATACACCATCACAAAGACAAGTTGATTGTTGTGAGATTAGAACTTTCTCTCCCTAGCTAGCTTTGCAATATAGAGAACACAGTACTTACCACAAGTTCCAATGCAGAAGTCTGACTTTCATAGTGTGAGAGTACATGTTATAGAGGATGACATCGGTGTGGTGTTGCAGAGAATATGATGTTGGCAGAAGGGTCTGATATTGATGTGGACTCACCCTGCAGTGTCAAACTAGCTCCAAGCTACTACTTTATTATGGACAGAAAAAGTCAAGGTCATATCTACACAACTCCAAATACATACACAAGTTGACTGCTGTGAGAATAAATCCCACTACCTGTTTAGCTCTCTAGTCTAGACAGCACAGTACGTATTGCAAGTGCCAATGCAGAAGTCTGACTTGACAGTGTGAGAGTGCACTTTATAGAGAATTACATCAGTGTAGTGTTGCAGAGAAGAACATGTTCGCAGAAGGGTCTGACATTGATGTGAACTCACCTTGCAATGTAAAATTAACTCCAAGCTACTACTGTATGGGAGGAAAGCAGTAGCTAAGGTCATATTTGCACAACTCCATACATTGAAGTTAACTGCTGTGATATTAGAACACCCTACTTATATAGCTATGCAATCTAAAGAATACAGTATTTAATGCAGACACTTCTACAGAACTCTGACTGTCATAGTGTGCGAGTGTACTTTATATAGCATGATGTCACTGTGGCTTTGCACAGAAGATAATGTTGGTGGAAGAGTCTGATATTAATGTGGATTCATCCAGCAGTGTAAAATTAACTCCAAGCTACTACTTTATTAATGAGTGGTACTGATAATAGCAATGGTTTGTGTTTATGCATGGTGAATGTGGACTTTCAATACCAAGAAATACTTAAATGTTCCAATGCTAGAGGGATAATACTGTTGCTTTCTGTGCATCAAGTCTGTATCTGGTTGTATATCATTTGTGTCACTGCTGCAGTGCAGAGCCAAGTGTCAGAATGAAGTGGTCTATTAACCATATAGTCCACTGCATTTCACATGAGTACATTACACAGTTTCAATATATTTAAACAAGATCATCCAGCAGCAATAATTATTTTTATTCCAAATGACTTCATAAAGTGCAATACTGAGAAATGTATTTGTGAGGATGTTGACAAAGTGTTAGCACATGCCTGTGCAGACTTTGATGTGTTGATCTCAGACTGTGAAGTATCAGTGTTCAGTGGTGTTCAGTGGTGCTCTCTGGTAATCTTTGCACAAATAAATATCTAGAGGAAACTTTGTGATTCTGATTACATTTACAACAGATTCCCCCGGATTCACGAATCCTCCATGTAAGACTTACTAAGTCTTCCTCGGAGGCTGCAGTTGAACAGTATGATGTCAGCGTGCCATGAATATTCATGAGGGCACGCTGACTCAACCGTAAGTCTTACACGGACCGTGTAGGAAAGGAGGGGGCGTGTCCGTCTGCTGAGCAGTCTAAATGTCCACGCCCCTGCAAGGTTTGGAAAAGTAAAATGAAATTACACAAGAGCGAGTCCGCTCAAATGTCCTTGCACCCAACACCACACTCCTTGACATTGTAAACCCCCATCACAGTTATAAAAAGTAAAACATTAATTTTATTTTTTTTAAATTCCCAAAATAGCTGCCTGTATTTGCGCGTGTGTGCATGGGTGTGCCCATTGCTTAACTGTAGTTAGCAATTCCGACATGGAAGAGCATAAGAAAGAATGTTTATGCAAATCACACGCAATAGCTTAATGGTAGAGCGTTCACATAAAGAAGAGACATTCACGGTTCAAGTCCCACCACTCCCCTTCTTATTTATGTTTTAAATCAGTATATGGAATAATACCTGACAAATATGATTAAAATATTAGTAAAAAGCAGTGAAATGGCCAATGCATCAGTGAACAAAATATATATTTTTAAAGGATCCTGATATATAATTGCTTGCAGTTAAGCAGCGCTTTACCCAGCGCAATAGAGTTGCCCATAGTTTAATAGCGCTTTACCCAGCGCAATAGAGTTGCCCAAAGTGTAAGAGAGCTTTACCCAGCAGAATAGAGGTGCCGATAGCAAAATAGCGCTTTAACCAGCGCAATGTGTTTGCACAGACGTGCGCACCGCGCCAACCAGGGCACCGTAGAGTACCGTGGAGCAATGTAGTTCAAAGTTGCTTAAATGCAGCCACACCCCCTAGCCTGTCTGGACAGTATGAAAATAAAATGAATAACAAGGTTCAAACCCAGGAATCTGTGCATCATAATCAAGTACAGAACCACTAAGCCATGACAACTTAGGAGAAATAGCCACTGTTAACATACATATACTTAGTAATGGTAGATTAACCATTACTAAGCAGGTCTGCAGTCAGCTGAGAATTTTCAAAAACAGCCAATCACAAAAAAGTGTGGGAAATGTGGCACATTTAAACCCCATAGGCAGGAATACTTGCCATAACTGATTGTAGCTCACATCTGCAGTTAGAATGGCTGGTGCTGGAGAGGGTACACACTTCCGAGCGCAATGTTGGGGCATCGAGGAGTTGAAAAACATGGTTTGGCTCCTTGTCCACCGTCATGAGTCAAGACTCCTGCAGGGCCAGTTCCAAGGAATAGAGTACAAGGCAGAGGCTTGGAACCGGTTAGCTCATGACCTCACCAGTGTCACAAGCATTCCTCGGACTGGTGAGCAGGTCCATCACCACCATGCAGACCTGAAGAGATGGAAGCAGGACCGCCTGACCCAATGGATACAGGAGGCCCGTGGGATGCAGGATGCCCCACAACTGAGTAGGTAGCCATGGAATGCAGTATGTAAGAATTGATAATTGATTCTGTATAATGGATAGGTATGTCTCAATATCCCTTTATTTATTTTACAGCTGCAGGTGACCGTGCTGCGAATCAGCAAGCCTATGCAGATAGGCTGCTAAGGCTGTGCCACCAGGCAGGTTAGTGATTATTCTGCATGTATTGTTATATAAAATAGGGGAGAGAGCATGAAATAAAGTGTTGTAGTCCAATAATACAGCCATAAAATGGCCTAAGTCCTCTGCATGTACTGTCAGATAAAAAAGTCAGAGAGCCAGAAAAAGAGTGTAGTAACCCATTAAGAAAGGTAACATATGTCCGGAATAATATCTCTGCAGGTGCTGTCATATAAAATAAGTGAATGAGCCTGAAAAAGAGTGTTCTAACCTATTAATAAAGGTATAATATGTCTTGAATATGTCTTCCATATGCACCGTTATAATAAATAAAGGAGTGAGCCTGTGGAAAAGTGTGTAATGTCATTAATAAAGGTCTAAAACCCAGAGTGTGTCTGTGTCACTTAGTTTGAAATGTTGTTGTACCCTTGCATTATACAAATAGCACTGTTTTAAAAAGTGCTGGCCTCAGTTCCACTGTTACCATCTGTGGGCTCATGGGCTTGCGATTTCCAAACATCCGACCCCTTCAATTGTGTTCACCCACTCCATGTGTCATACAACGCCCCTGTATGCGTCTTGTCTGTCTTGTCTGTTTACCTCCCCAACCTTCCTCCCCGAACATACCTACTTCCTCTACCTCACTTTCCACTCTCACCTGAAAAAAAAAAAAAAAGGGCAATCTGTACCCACAAAAAATTATGCCCCATACATAGCTGCCCATTTCGCACACATGTCCATTGGACATGTAAACTGATAATTCTAACTAGCAGTACAACATACTTTGTTGTCCTCACCCCTCTCTCAGGGGTGGGTGGTTTCAAATTTCACTCCAAATTTATTGCATATGCACAGCTGTTGCTGGTAAAGAAATGGGCAGCTATGGACCTTCCCTACACCCGTCCTGCACATCCCGAGCTTGTTTACCTACTGTCTGTCCCTCTTTGTGCCCCCTTTTTCACCACTTTCCTATCTCCCCATTTTCTTTTCTTTAAAAGAAATTAGCGCGGGGGTTAGCGGGAGTAAGCACTTTTAAGCAGTAGTAAGCGGGTTTAAGCAAGTGTGTGCATGTGTGCACTTAGCTAAGCGTCGCTAAGAGTCATGCAAACCCACTTACAACTGCTTAAAAGTGCCTTAGTCACTCTATGGAAGGGCCCTTGTTCTGCCCAGCAGCAAAAGAAAAGACCTCTGCCAGTCTCAAACCCCAGACCATTGACAAAATAGACTGCATGAATTACCACTAAGCCACAGCAGACATGCAACTACCTTGGTGCTGAAATAAATATATCATGCATTACAATGAGGGAATGTAAATGGAAATTAGGAATGGTATAACACAAATCCTGTTCTGTGGGTCTTTACCAGCAGTTGTTGTGGTATTGCATGACATGACTGTGAAAAGAGAACCAGCCATCCAAGCAGGGAATAATGTTACAGTAGCACCTTACAAACACCACACAGTATCAGACCAGGATAAATACTGGCAAAGTTGAATATGGCAGGGGCCAGACACCCCAACTGTGACTGCTTTACAGGGATGTCTCTGGTTTGTAAACAAATGTTAGCTGTGCCCCACTAAATCATTATGGAAAGTACTAACTTTAGGCAGACAAGTGTGGAATCACACGTAATGAATAATGTCAATAGGTGAGAGTAGACACTGCTTGCACGTCAGAAAAGGTGTAGGTATACATATGCTCTGATTCCCAAGAAAGTCTCAAGTGCAATATGTCTGTAATATATTGCAGGTGTAACTCACGTATATGTACCTTTCACTGAGGCCGTTCAAATATATACCTGAGAGTACCTTAGGCCTGGCCAAGGCAGAAACACACAGGCATATCAGCATTACTGCTGTTACACACTCTGCAAATAGCTTTGGAAGGAGTTCCACAAGCATGCCCTTATGTAGGAGTACAACACAGAAATATCACAGGATGTAGCCATGTACTGCTAGCAACCAACTGTGACAATGCCAATGTGCCAGTGCTGAAAAGACTGTTGTGGTGCACAGACAAAGTATAATAGGCTAACCTCCAGCTACCATCTGGATATGTCCACAGGTGGGAGCTATGCAGACAGACTACTTGCCTTGATAGACTAACAGGTACACAGCAACCCTGTATGTTCAGCAAGATAAACCTCACATGATAATAAAAAATGCTCTTTGCAGTTCTGCACCCCTACCCAAAGGTACAACACACCTGTGTATTCAGGCAAAAACCAGGGTGTAGGTAGGCATACTCAGTACTGAAATATGTCCAGTTGTGTTGAGCTGCCTGTGCTAATGTCAACACAAACAAACCACAAACTGTTCAGAAGTGAGTAACGTAATAATTACAGTATAGCAGTTCACAAACACTGCATGTGCCACAGGAATACAGTGCAATAACCACATTTGTATGGCAGTTAAATGTCTAATTCAGAAAGAAAGTACATACTCCCATGTATCCTGAGTTAGCATTTGGAGGGGTGAGTACATGTCTACACT
Organism: Protopterus annectens; assembly: GCF_019279795.1. NCBI lineage: Eukaryota > Metazoa > Chordata > Ceratodontiformes > Protopteridae > Protopterus > Protopterus annectens. The sequence continues at coordinate 1,884,825,614 of NC_056737.1, read as the reverse complement.
GAGAAGTGTGTACTGGAAGCAGCAACATTCAGGTTTGAGTACAACATGCATATCACTGGCTACAACCCTAGCTTCAGATAAGAGACATATACCAACCTTCTGACTGACACAACGGTGTCCAGAGCAAACAAGCATGGGCCCCACATTGGAAAGCTGAAAGGGCTGCACCTACCTAACCTAGCATTTTATAGCAGTGGGCTGCAATCACAGTGAGTAATGCAATCACCACACAGCAGGCTGCATGCAATTACTGAATGGTAGGCAGCAACTGGTGCAGAGGCTGTCACATGCACAAGTGCAGATACCTAGAAAAGCAGGCTGTACCTGCTGTCCACACATGCAATAATATCATTGCAGGTACAGGGAGATAGAGAGTGAGAGCGAGAGAGAGACACAGACAAAGACACAGACAACAGAGAGTGAAACAGAGACAGAAACAGAAACAGAGGGAGAAAACCCAAAACAAACAACCAAACAAAAAAACCTACAAAACTGTAACAGATGGAGCAGGGAAATACAAAGGCAAGGTATGTAACTCATATGTATGTGTTGGCATGTAGTAGATGTTCCTGAAGAGTACTCTACACACTGCAAATCATCCATGTGTGGCAGCAGTACATATCTATCTGTATCTGCACATGTGCATAGGGCAAGGGACATATTACAACTGTTAGTGAAGGGTGGACAGATATCTGTTGTTGAAGGTTGTTATGTGCATATGTCTATGTAGGTTGTAGTGTGTGGCATAGAAAACAGCATGCAGTGCCTATATATGTCATGTGCTGGTTAAACGCTGTGGGACTGATTTGTCAGATCTGCTGTGTTACAGCCAGTGAGGCCTGCTAAAGCTACATGGGCTGAAGACACCCACATGCATTCTGCACACCACTGTGCAATATAATCACATAACTGTACATCCCACAACTGTCGCATAAGTGATATCACCACCATGAAAGGTGGACTGTACATGTGCCTATATGTACATCTATGTGTACAGCAATGTATGTGTACATGTATGTGTATCGATATGTATGTATGTATGTATATATAGATATATATATATATATATATATATATATATATATATATATATATATATATATATATACATATATATATATATATATATACATATATAGAGAGAGTGAGAGACATGGGGCCATATGTACTGCAACAGGTGTGTGGTGACCAAGGCATGGACTGTAGACAAGTGTTGATACTGCAGTGCCATTCCTCCTTTCCAAAACACTGTACCCATTAACTATCACATAGGTAAAGATCTACCCAACACCGAAGGTGTGATAAGGGAACATGGGACACAGATGGAGAGTAGCCACCTCTTTGATAAAGACAGTGCCACACTAGACCTATAATCTGTCTGTGTGGTATGTGTCATGACAACAGGTATGTTATCTAGGGAAATATAGGTCAGTGTTCCCCTCTACTCATCACAATGCCCTGTGTGGTATGTACCTCACATGACAACTACAGCAGGTGGAAAGGCCACAGACATACCTTACAAAGGGTAATACTGGCCTCAAACAGATGCCCTATGCAGACTGACTCATAAAACCACATCTAGACTGTATTGCATACCGGCCACACAGAGGTATGTCACACCCATAGCTGGATGACAACCACCATGGCAACATATCACAATCCCTCCGGGATACACGCTGTAGGGCCCTAAACCTCGTTAGCTCACTAAACAGCACATGCTGGAGGGATAGGTTCCTATCTCAGAGATATGCCATACACTGGAATAGACCACCTAGCAATAGCAAACAAGTCTCCTCATTAGCAGTTGTCATAAATACCCCTGATGATTGTTTGGGAGATTGGTAATACACCCCAGGAACCCCCTCTGTGGTTCTGGTTGGCAGGGGCAAGTGAAATCAAAGTACATGTGTGTCAAAGGCCAGGGTAGCTTATGGCTAGGGTGCTGTAGGCCCTAGGGCCAATAGCATATTACCTACCTATGACACTATGCACTCACAGATGTACTCAATGCAATACCTGCTATGTGAGGTTGAATAAGTGTAACGCTGAATGTGTGCAAGGTCTGTAAAGGTGTGATAGGTTAGTGTGAAGTTGTATTTGACATGGTAGTGTCTATCCTAGCTGTGACGCCAGCAAAAGATGTGTATTGTACTGTTAGGCAGACATAGTAGTATGGCATACGATGTGACGTAGTTCCTTGTTATTGACCGTGTTGTCTCATTGTAGGCTAAAGCAATACATGTATGCTTAGTGAGTGGTACTGCTGGTGAATCCAACTCCCATATGAACTGTAGTACTACCTGAAGTTGTAGGCCTAAACAGCACAGTATGGTGTGTGTTCACATTGCTTGGAAACACTGTCTTGTGTGTTTCCTGTAGTCTGCACAGAGGACAAAACTCAGGCATAAGGGTTTGTAAGTAGTGGCACACAGTACTGTATGGTACACAGGTAATGCTCATATGTGTTGGCATACAGTGGTGCGTTGTATGTTTGTCTGATGTGTGTGTAATTATGCCTGTACCATGGCTGCAATCATATGTGTGTTACAGGGTATACGTGTGTATCCAGCAACATATTTACTCTGTTACAGCAGTATGCCACCTATAGCAACAACTGTACACATATGTTAGGCAGAGCTATGGCATCAATGACTAGGATGGTTGACTGGTACTACTATAACTGTACTTTACATTCATTGCAATGGATGACATCTCTGTTTGTGCATTGGCGTGATATATACCCCTGTGTTGAAGTTGTGCATTGTGTCACAAACAGTGTGCCGGGTACTGTTGTATAGTGGTGTGATATATAGAGTGTGCAAGGTACTGTTAGTCAGTTGTGGCCTGAGAACCAATAAGTGGTACTGAACGTGTGTAACCTCTGGCAGACAAATGGATGGTATATATGTCAGTAAAGTGATATCTGTGGTTAAAGGTGTAAAGTGTGCCACAGGACTCGCTCACACATATTGTTCATATCTTTTTCAGCCAGATGGCCCACCAACGCAACCCGTCGTACACAGCAGCGGAGGAAGATGAGATTTTGCAAAGCCTGGTGCAGCAGTACACAATGCTGTTTTCCCGAAGCAGCCAGCACCAGCAGGAGTGGACTGCACTGTGGCAGGATCTTGTTCATCGGGTAAATAACATAGGCATGCATAACCGGACATATGAGCAGGTATGCCATCACTGCAGTGAATTATTTAGACATGTCCGGCGGCATGCGTCTGATATCCAAAGATAACAGCTTGCCACAGGTGGTGGGGTGGCCATTCATCCCCCCCTCACCAGAGTGGAGGAGCTGCTCCTAAGTGTGATGGCTCCTGGACAACAGCAGTAACAACCTCTGACATGTGTTATCATGGAGGCCGGAGCCACCCAGCATGTTCACATGGAGCGAGCAGGTAACATGCCCTATCTGTAGACTACAGATAACTGTATTGTTAGATTATGTCTACATGAGATGTGTGCTGTGTGTTTAGCAGTTGTGCTGCCTAGTGTTGTGCAATACTGATATTTGGAATATTATCTCTACACCTGTGACTGTTGACTGTTGTTCTACTGTATTTTAGCATACCCACATAAGCAATGCCACAGTTGTGGCCACTGACAAACTCTCTCATATTCTCGTAGGTCCCTCTGGTGTGACAGCAGGGCAGACGATCCATGCTGGTGAGTGTGGTATAACTGCAATGTTGGTAAGAAACGTGCATGTCATAGGTGAGGTGTAGGCCATAGGCATGCATAACCGGACATATGAGCAGGTATGCCATCACTGCAGTGAATTAATTAGATATGTCTGGTGGCATGCGTCTGATATCCAAAGATAACAGCTTGCCACAGGTGGTGGGGTGGCCATTCATCCCCCCCTCACCAGAGTGGAGGAGCTGCTCCTAAGTGTGGTGGCTCCTGGACAACAGCAGTAACAACCTCTGACATGTGTTATCATGGAGGCCGGAGCCACCCAGCATGTTCACATGGAGCAAGCAGGTAACATGCCCTATCTGTAGACTACAGTTAACTGTATTGTTAGATTATGTCTACATGAGATGTGTGCTGTGTGTTTAGCAGTTGTGCTGCCTAGTGTTGTGCAATACTGATATTTGGAATATTATCTCTACACCTGTGACTGTTGACTGTTGTTCTACTGTATTTTAGCATATCCACTGTAGCAATGCCACAGTTGTGGCCACTGACAAACTCTCTCATATTCTCGTAGGTCCCTCTGGTGTGACAGCAGGGCAGACGATCCATGCTGGTGAGTGTGGTATAACTGCAATGTTGGTAAGAAACGTGCATGTCATAGGTGAGGTGTAGGCCATGTACACGTAATACACCTACGCATAATGCATGCTGTGCATGTTTGCTGTAAGACGTTGCACAGCTCAGTAATGTCAATAGCTGCCTCAATGACATGCAATACACAGAGCATCAGACACAGTTGTGGCAACACCGTACTGCACATTGGATAGGCATAGTTGCTACAGCTGTACACAACATAACACGTTTATCATACGCAGTACACAACAACATGCTACATATGGCATTACCACACACTTGCTGTAAGGTCACACTTCAGTATCCCACATGTCATCCACACACACATGATGTACCTCGGGGGTAGAGGCCTATCATGGGACTGTGCAACACTCTTCAACACATAACACAGTCATGTCAGGCAATGCTTCCTATTGGGCACCTCACACACCCATGTACAAAGTGGCTGTGTAATTGTGAATGTAGCCACGGCACTGCAGTTCAGGTACAGCATGCTGGGCGGTGGTCTGTCACACATTAGTAGCCAAGAATGACCACAAGATGCATGATGATGATGGCACATGGTACAACACTCCATCCAGTTACAGTGACCACAGTACTACACATAACAGTCATTGCTTTGCACCTCAATGTTGTGTGTGTGCAAACATATGCACCTATACACAATATGCATAGCATGTTGTGTGTGTGCTTACATATGCCAATATACACAATATGCACAGCAGTCGCCATCTGTACAAAGTGTCACATATATGTCCTGGAATGCTATTGGGTGTATAGGTCACATGACACACATTGGGTATGTGTGGTGTTTAATGTTGCAGTCGTGTAGCATGCCATGTCATGGCTGGCACCGACATATCTGCAATATGTCCCACACTCACCATAACCACTGTACAATGGCCATGTTGAGCATTGGGATTCCTTCACGTCTACATGCACCACTCATCCCATGTGTGTACATAGCATGCATGTGCAACACCTGTGCCCACTATTATCTGCTATGGACACAGACACTGTAATCACACATGGCAATCTATGTGTCACACAGATAACACATGCAGCCATGGTATGTATACCTGTGAGTGATGGTGCACAGGACATTGCAGAGCTGATAATACATGCACAGCAATGTTGTGTCCATGTACACATTGTGTTCCATGGTGTAGCCAATCACTGAACAACTACACACATGCATCAAAGCCATGTATAATGTCATTAAATAGGGCCGTCTGCACTTGCACTGCATGGTCTTGAGTAACACATATTCTGCTTGCTGACACGTGTGAGGTGACTGTTTGCCTTGTGATACTGTCACCCACCTTCACCCACTATTGAGTATGTGTTGGATTGCTGGTGTGTGTGTGTGTATGTGCTGTAGTGAGGAGTGTATTTGTGTGCATGTGTGCATGTGTTCATGTGTTCATGTGTGCATGTGTGCATGTGTCCATGTGTACTAACATCATGTACAGATTGTAAAGTGTGTTTCCTGTCTTCCTCTCACAGGTGCTGAGTTTGGGGTGGCTGAAAGCAGCAGGGAACCTGAAGTCACTGCCACTAATAGTGGAGATGATGAGACATGTATTCTGGCACAGGAAAGTTTGACAGGTCTGTCGTTGATCCGCCAATCGACAATAAACAACGTTCAACCCCATCTACGCGCACAGTCATACTGCCAATACATCCCTCATCACCAATGGCCTTAGCCTAGGGACAGCATACAGTTGGCATTGACCAGGAGAGTGTGTTACCCATGGCAATTGAATCCCCTCACAACAGCTATAGCTGGATTCCTGGAATGGTACCACATAGGCGTATGTCCAGGGGTTCTTGGGGGAGCACCACTGGTCGTATTGCCCCTGGCAGACATGCCCCCAGAGGTATTACAACCTCCAGTATGTTCTGGTCTATAATGCAGGCACAGGCACGTATGGAATGGTACACCAGACAGGGACTAAGGGCGCAGAGGGCCCATTACACTGCTATCAATGACAGCATCCGTGACCTTGCCTGTGCTATCCGGAATTACACCGAGGTCATTGATAGACATTGGGGGGAGACATTAGATGCTCTCCACAATGTGTTTTCCATTAGCCAGGACCGTGCTGGACGGTTGAGACATCGACACGGACCCATGCCAGCAACAGCAACAGCTGGCAGTCATCGTGGATGGCAGACAGATCACAGCCGCTCCCGTAGTGGTAGTACCAGCCCCAATACTGCCTGTAGCACCCCTGCCAGCCACAGGTACCGTGTCTGTGGCCAGAAACAGTGATCTGTACAGCCTAGCAGGTACAGGCTGTGGCTGTCCCACAACCTCCAGTATATGGCAGCCACATGGTGGAGCTGTGTGCATGCAGACACACATACATTAACCAAACAACTAGGGCTCACACATACACACACACATTACATCAACATTGGCCAATGCTGTACTGTTGTCCCTTACACACACACACACACACACACACACACACACACACACACACACACACACACACATACACACACAGACATGTTGATTGGATGGGTCAATGTCGGGCTCTGGCAAACCAACAACACACCCTGGGCATATGATGACACCTGTGCCACCTCCTCACATCTGTAACATTGATGCAGGAGCAGGCTAACATGGTTCTGATGCACAGGGTGACATTATAGCAGTGTAGCAATATTAGCAAGTTGTCAACAGGAAAGTGTAATGATATCCTTGTAGGTATATCTGAACAGACATTATGCATCACAGCTCTGATTGTCAATGTAGCATTGTTTGCACCAGTGTTAGGTCTGATTATGTATTGTCCACACATGTGCCACTTGTCTGAAGTGTACAGTGTTGCCAGCATGTGTTAGTGAGTGGACAGTACATGTGTGATGAGTGCATTATAGAATAGCAGGTGTACATCTGTGAACATGGTGGGTGCACACTGTCTGCATGTACGTGCATAGTGGACACATGGGACATGTGACATACCCTGTTGTACTGTCCCACATTGTTAACATCTCATAGTATCTTTCAATGACCAGTATGCATTCTACTACAGATATATACTAACATGGGTACACATGTGTGTATGACATGGGTTGACACTATGCTGTGGGTGATACTGTTAATATCTGTCAATGATTTGCAGTATGGTAGTATACACAACCTCAACAGCATGACTATAACCAATCATTAAATGATGTCCTGACAAATGACACACAGTTGTAGGGAACTCAGTAACAGTTGGATCCTTCTGGTACTATACTATAATAGTAACCAGTGGTATTGACCACCACTCATTCCTGGGACCACATCTGTTTGGCATATAGCCCTCTTAGGTACATGCAAACACACTAGGGATATGTCCATCCACATCTGGAAATGCATGCATTGGCCTACAATGCATTCTCTGGATGGAACGCATATCCTACACAAGGGTATCATACAGACAGATACCTATTGTCCAATACATGCTATATAGCAGTAAGCCGACAATGGCATAGTCATCCACATTTACTATACATACTATCCCGACAGTACCCCATAGGTAGTAGCCCTCAACATGTATGTTGGGTACCAATGTGTACATACAGCCACGTGTTATGTCATCTGTCCCTTGGTATCCACATATCCATAGGTATTGTGGAGTCCCTCTGTGTGTCACATAAGACATTAGGGGCCTGAATGCATATCCACAGGGCTGTTGTACACCTATAATGACTGTCCATTATTGCCAGTCATTGTTTTGTATGAACATGTCTGACATATACCCCAGGCATGTACCCTCACTCACAGTACTCTATAGTAAATGTCATGGGTGTGTGTGGCACAGATGACCTTGGCCACAGATCACTACAGTGGCCGGGCTTGTCACATACATACATATGTGACCTATGATCTGAGAAGCAGCAGCACAATCTGTCAAAGGAAACAAATGTATTCATGTAGTATGCAGGCTTCACACCTATGTACTGATTGAGGTCACATGTACACATATTTATTTGCCACGCAGATACCTGATGTGTGCAATGCACATACTGTTTTAATCATGATATGTCATACCATAGTAAAAGCAAAACCCACACGGCATTGACCAACTGTGTTACACACACTCAGCAATTGCAGGATTCAAACCCCTACCTAACTATGTTATGATAACAAAGAGATATGCACTAACATGGTGCACTATATGCTTCGCTGGATGGTTTTTCTTCTCCTGCTATATTTGTAGGATGCTGTCATCATCAGAATTTCCAAAGAGGAATGTACCTCTTTTAATGTGTTTTCCCAGTCTCCAAAAGGGCACTCCTCTCATAGGAAATCACCCCCCCCCACCCACACATCCAAACTATCAGCATTTGCAAGATTCAAACTCCTACCTATGTTATGATACTAGAGAAATACGCATTAACACAGCATGCTATATGCTGTATTGGGTGGTTTTTGTTCTCCTGCTATATTTGTAGGATGCTGTCATCATCAGACTTTCCAAAGAGGAATGCACCTCTTTTAATGTGTTTTCCCAGTCTCCAAAAAGGGCACTCTTTTCATAGGAAATCACACACACCCCCAAACACACACTGTCAGCAATTGCAGGATTCAAACCCCTACCTAACTATGTTATGATACTAGAGAGATATGCATTAACAAGTCGCACCATATGCTTTACTGGGTGGTTTCTCTTCTCCAGCTATATATGTAGGATGGTGACATCATCAGACTTTCCAAAGAGGAATGTACCTCTTTTAATGTGTTTTCCCAGTCTCCAAAAAGGGCACTCTTCTCAAAGGAAATCACACACATACGCACCCCGCCCGACACACACACCATCAGCATTTACAGAATTCAAACCCCTACCTAACTATGTCATAATACTAGAGAGATACACATTAACACGGTGCACTATATGCTTTACTAGGTGGTTTCTCTTCTCCTGCTATATTTGTAGGATGTTGACATCATCAGACTTTCCAAAGAGGAATGTACCTCTTTTAATGTGTTTTCCCAGTCTCCAAAAACGGCACTCTTCTCATAGGAAATCACATACGTACACCCCCCCCACCCCCAAACACACACTGTCAGCATTTGCAGGATTCAAACCCCTATCTCATTATGTTATGATACGAGAGACATACGCATTAACATGGCACACTATATGCTTTCCTGGGCGTTTTCATTTCTCCTGCTATATTTGTAGGATGCTGACATCATCAGACTGGACATGGTAATGTGTGTACACTTTGTTTTATGCAATCCCAGGAATGAGCCATGTGGGTCGGCAGGTGTCAACAGCTTGACAGGACCCCATAATTCTTACCTTGTATGATCTATCTGTGGACACATTGACATTCCTTCATATGTCAAAACATATTTATGCACAGATTGTTGGTTTTGTGGATACGACATGTGTCTGGGATGTTGATAAAGGGCTATTCAAAGTCTATGTGGGACATGTGTAGCTCTGTTCAGTGATGTATGTCCTGGGTGGCTACCTTGCAAACAGTCTAGCATGTTTGGGAACTATGATCTGCACATGAACATACCACAGTTGGTAGGGTTGTGTGTTTGTCAGCTTCCAATAGCTCTGTTTATGACTTCAACCATGATGGACTCCATGGCCTTGCAGATCAGACTTCATAGGCTTACTGGACTATACTTCCCATGGTGTGTTGTGCACCAGCACTTGTGGGGAGTGCCATATGTTGCTGTAACACATTCAATGGTTCCAGATCCTGTGGAGAGGGTGAGGCTCAACAGACTGTTCAGGTGCAGTGTCTGTTTGTTCTGTAGTTCATGCATGACACATATTGGGAAACAATGTCATCCAATTTCTGCCATGCTTTTGGCTTTGGGGGGAGCTGTTCAGACATTCTACATGTGATATCTCCTGGTATGATGACATGGACTATCGTCAGTGGGAGGTGGGTATGTGTATATGGGCCTGTCTGACAGGATGTCGGCATTGTCAGTCAGGTGCATTTGGCCCTGACTCAGGACATATATGAGTGTACATTGCTATTTATGACATAGCTGAAGGAGGTGTCCTGATTCAGTCTGGACTCCTTCTCAGCTACTCTTTACAAAACACCAACAGACCTGAGCACTAATCCCTGTTATACTCTTATACACTCTTAACACCCTGCTGATCCTTTGTGATCAGGCTACGGAGTATGTCATCATAATATCCTGGCATGTCCAGGGGTCAGTTTCGTGTGTACTCTCCTGTCCAGCTAGTGAATATTGTGGTTTTGACACAATGTCACATCTGCCTCATGTACACAGACAACCCTCTCCTCCTCCCAACAAACTCAGATATATGTGAGAGATGCAACAATATTGACATACAGGAGGCTGAGCTGTCTCGACCCATGACTGGCATAGTCTATCAGGTGGTGAAGGTAACCACACACACCACATATCAGTCTCACATAAACCTATAGCGACAGCAATCAAACCACATTATCACACATAAGCATACTCGGAGGCTCTACATAAACTCTGCCTATGCAGCAGAGACCTACAAAGCAGACACACAAACAACTGCTACCCCACTACAATACCCACATATCACATAGTTCACAATGTCAGTGTTCCACACAGTCACTGCCTTTTGGGCTAAACAACACACATAATACACTTGTAATAGGTGACACTTATTGTCAGACACACTGACGTCCCACTCACCAGGCCAAACAAGGGAATAGTCACTTTGAGCTGTCTCTCGGGTGCCAGAATCCGCAACATAACACATGCACTCAGGTCACTCCAAAGCAAGTACAGGACTGGCTCCATCATTGTCCATGCTGGTGCATACAACCTCAGACGTTCCTCCCTGGACCACATGACATGATACATAGAGGAACTCTCTGATCATGTAGCCCAGGCCAGTATGACCCTGACCTTGTCTAGCATCTTACACTCACCAAGTATGATGTCATAGTATACCAACAAACTGATCACGTTTAACAGTTGGCTAACATATTGGTGTCATTCAAAGGGGATACAGTGTCTGTCAGCCTGGGGTGACATGCTCGACATGCCACATAGCTTCCCTATGGACAGCTTGCACCTGTCACCCTTGGACTTTCGAATACTGGCTAAGGCACTTGCTACCACCATACTGCCTTTTTTAAGCGGGGCTCAAAAGACAAACCCACCTCCATAGACATTACAGAGTACATGACACTGAGGGTAATGCTGCTCAACACCAGATGTGTTACCCTCAAAATGTGCCCACTCAGGAATCTCCTCAGCATGGACAATAGCGATATCTGTGCACTAACAGATACCTGGTTCAGGGTCCCAAATGCACACCAGCACTACCAGGTTATATTTCATACCATGCTTTCTGACCACAAAACTTGGAATGGCCAACACAAATAGGGGGAGTATCCATATACATCACGGATACACATACCTCCAGGTTGGTAGCACTGCACAAAGCATCACAGACCATACATATGCACCTAACATTGTGCAAATCTGCCTTTTGGTTTGTTGCCTGCTACAGACCACTCTCCCAAACTCAGGAACCACACTCGGCTTTCCTGGGAACATTGGACAATATGAAAGTCTCCCCAAACACCATTATATTGGGTGACTTCAAATACCCACACATTGACTGAGGATAGTACTCAGGCCCCAACACCCTCACCCAACAGTTGCTACTATTTGTAAACTCATATGCTATGGCACACCCGGTCACCACACCCACAAGAGGGTACAACATATTGGACATGATCATCACCAACATGGGGACTCTATGTTCCACACCTGAGATATACCCCTCATTGGTAAGGTCAGAACATACATTTATCTCACTGGACATCCATATCCCATCCCCACACCCATCTTGGGTAATCTTGGTGAACTTTTCAAAAGCAAATGTCACACTTCTCCAAACCAAGGTGGTATCCTTCAGAGACCCTGGGACAGTGGTAAGTATGGCTCAGACTGCTGAATCCTTTACATACACATTCTATGGACACCTAGTGGACTGCATGGATCGTGCTATCCCAAATAACAACTGGACTCACTCCTCCAATGGCAGGGGACCTGTCTGGTAGACCCCGGCCATTAATAAGCTATACAACAAAAGGAGGATGCTACTACATGATAGAGCACAATCCCAGACAAGGAAGGCATCTGTGATCTGTACTAGCAGACAGCTACAATCACTCATTTATTTATGTCAGGCCCACTTCTATCGGACAATTGCACCAGACACGTAGGACACTCACAAGGCCTTCTTCAGTTAATTCAGGTACCTGGGTGGACACTCACTGATATGCTGTGAGTTACTGCATACTGACTAAACATACCCTGAACCCACAGACATTGCCAACATCCTGGCAAACAGGTTCAGTGCAGATGTCTCCCCCCATCCCCCCTAAGGAGCTACTGTCCATCCCAACAGAGTGTCACCTCCCTGACATCACAAATAAACAGGTGAGTGCTGCCCTCCCCACAGCGGACAACACAGCATCAATGGGACCAGACGGTGTCCCGGCCTGCTTCTTACACGGGCTTCATGACATACGTAACCCTCACATTATGTCACTGTTCAATATCAGAGTTACTGCAGGATATGTACCCACGGAATGGCGTACAGCGATAGTGGTCCCGCTCCACAGAGTTGCTGCCACAAAGGACCACAGACAATATCGGCCTATAAGGCTAACTAGCCTGTTCTGCACAGCTATGGAGCGTATTGTAATGGGACTCATGCACATAGACATTGGGAACCTACAGACACTGGGTCCTACACATTTCAGCATTGTTGTGGGCAGATCTTGCCTCTTGGACCTGTTCGTATTCTTTAAACAGTTACCAGATCCATCAGTGTAGGGACGGTTGTCCACACAGCCTGCCTGGACCTTGAACAACCCTTCCACACAATACCCCACTCGGCCATTATGCATAGGCTCACCGGCGTCGATATCGACACATATCTCACACGATGGATTGCTACCTGGATCAGGGATAGCACCCACTTGCTCAGTATTGCAGGTGCCATGTCTGACTATACACCTGTTACACATGGCATCCCACAAGGCTCAGTCTTGGGACCTCTCTTGTTCAGTATATATTTGTGTGACGTACAGGCTAACACAGGAGGAATATGGCTGACCATGTTTGCAGATGACTGCAAACTGGGTGCCATAATCAACTCTCCAGCTGGCACATGCATACTCAAACAGGGTCTCACAGAGATAGGATGACTGGTGCCTGAGCCATGGCCTACAGCTAAATGCCATTAGTTGCATAGTCATCCCCTTTGGGAATAACAACATGCCCACACATTACCACATAGGTAGTAATCCATTACATACGGTAGTAGTTGTTAGGGGTTTGGGGACAAGACTTGTTTGTACACTCGCCTTTGACAATCATGTTGCCAAAGTGGTTAGACAGAACTTCTATATAGCCCACCTTATCCCATATGGCTTCACATGTTGATCGTGAGGTTATTGTGCCCCTATACTCATCATGACCATGCTTGGTTACAATGCCACATTTGGGATGTACCTTACCCAGCACCTGCAGCAACTGTAATGGCCACAAATGTTCCTCAACAAGCAGATGTAGGGACTCACATGGATGCCCTGCACAGTTCAGATACAGTAACTCCAGCTCTACTCATTCGCTTACCACCTACTCGGATGTGTTGTGTGCCTGTAGTTTAAGGAAATATCCAACCCAGAATTAATGGACATGCTCCACCTCAGGATATCCAACTGCCTTGGAGCTACACACTCCAGGGACATATACCTCAGCACAGATGTTAATAGGACATGCTGGAGGGACACATTCTTATCCCAGAGGCTCCACTCACTCTGGATTGTAATCCCAGTTTCGCATGGGCAGAGCCACCCACTGACCACCTACAAGAGACATCTTGACAAGTGGATGGGTGATCGTATGTTTACCCATGGGATATCTTCTGGGTCCCTGCTAGACAGAGGCACAATATACTAAATGTAAATGGGCTATCTTGTGTGACCTACTATTCACAGGCCCAGTATTCTACTTTGACAGGGTTGCGAAAGCCAAACACACTCTGGCTAGGCTTGTACATTCCCTAGGGCAGATAGCCTAGTATCAACCTCTGAACCTACGATAATGTTCAGGATGCACAATGTTTATTGCTGATACTGTTTGCAGGTTTTATCGTCTTTGCTTTCCCACTTTCTATGAACAACTTAGGTATCTGCAGAACATATTTGATTATGACAGGGTTCCACTATATTATATATGTGTCTGTTGTCATATAACTGTGTGCACAGGGCAGATTGCTGGATAGTGAGAGGTTCCTGGGTTAACACATGCAACTGCCTGATATGTGTGGCCCACTGCTGTACTCCGACATGGCCTAAGTGTGTGAGCATGCCCAGTTCAGACTGTGAGTGTTCTGTTGCCTGACATTTGTCTCATTTATTCAAGTGTGTGAGCATGCCCAGTGTGACCTTTCAGTATGTTGCTGTCTGAGGTCCACTACATTTGTTGATGTATGTGTACATGTCCAATATTAACATTTCTACTGTGTGTGTTGAAAGCCAGGTTCTATTCTTACTGCGGGACTCACCTTTGTGTCATAACTCGACAGGGATTATGCTGTGCCTGCAGGGTTTCCATGGAATACTTTGCATAGACTTATCAACATTTCTTCATGTAGGCTGACCACTGTAATACTGTCATGGTTTAGTGGTTCAGTATTATGACTATAGTGCACAGTATCCTGGGTTTGAGTCCCATCACTGCTTTATATTTTCATACTGAGCAGACCAGACTGCTTAAGGGCCAGTAGAGCAAATATGAGCATGCTGGCTTTTGTTCAGCTATACCCTACTTAGACCCAGCTTGTCCAACATTGCTCAATATTAACCAACATTGCTGGACGTTGGCCAATATTACTCAACATTGACCACAGTTGTGCTAGTTGGTGTGTGCGATTTTCTTTACATATACTACATGGTGGTAAATGCTGTTTAGCACTGCTTTATATTGCTTAACACATAGCAATCATGCCTCAGGTGGTGCTGCAGGGCTGGCTATGTCGGATGCACATACTACACTCCCTATACACGTTTGAAAGCAGGTAGTGTCAACTTAGGCATCCATTTTACTATATGTGTGAGTCAGAGAGAGGTATCATTACCAGAGTTCCTACTGAGCCAGTGTATGTGTTATGCGTTGCCTCTTTGCCAAGGCCAAAGCATACTGGGCACGCCTCCTTCTGCCTACTGGGGCAGGCTCAGGTTGTTCCTCCTCCAAGTCACGCTCTGCCTGTGATGGCCTTGGCAATGGTGGGGCACTGTTTGGCCCAGGCCTATGCTGGTCCTGCTGCAGCTGTTTTCGCAGGATCATATTATGTAGCATAGCACATACCATGACAATTTGGGTACATGTAGTAGGTGAGTACTGCAAGGCTCCACCAGATGTGTCCAGGCACCGGAAACGTGACTTGAGCAGCCCAAACATGCTCAATTACATTTCGTGTTTCTGCGTCTGCCTCATTATGGCGTTCCTGTTCAGGTGTGTGTGCGTTTCTGATGAGTGTCATCAGCCATGGCTCCAGTGCATAGCCAGCATCCCCCACTAGGTGACCATGCGGGATGTCCCCGTTGGCAAATGTCTGGTACAGCTGCGTCAGATGCCAGATATGGGAATCATGGTAGCTTCCAGGGTAGCCAGTACATACATTCAGTATTATGCCCTGGGCATCACACATGGCCTGGAAGTTGATGGAGGGGAAGCCTTTCCGGTTGAAGTAGACCCTACCCCACTCACCGGCTGGTGCTTTGATGTGTATGTGAGTGCAGTCTATTGCACCCACTACCTCAGGGTATTCCACTATTTGCTGGAAGAGACACATATTGCTGGCCAATACCTCACGGGAATTGGGGAAATATACATGATCACCGACATGTGCTGACATGGCATCCAGGAATTGGTGCAGTACCCTGGATGCTGATACCTGTGACATCCCCATCATATCACCAGTTGGTCTCTGGAAGGTACCTGTTGCTAATATTCTTAGGCCAGCACATACCTTGGTTTCCACTGGGATGGATTCCTCTCTGTTGGTTCTGTGTGTGAGGTGTGGCCTGTACAGCTCAACAATTTGCTGCAAGAGGTCTCTGTCCACTCTATAGCGCTCCACTATCTCCAGCTCATGTAGCCCCTGGTAGGTTACTCTGGGCCTGTACACTCTTCTCCATCTCCTCACTGTGGGTTGTCCAGCAGCATTTGCATTATCACCACCCTCAGCATGTTGCATATGTCGCCTTATAACAGCAATGGCAGCCCCTAACATCTTTTGTCTCAGTAAAGCTTTTTCAGTTTTCACTTCTATTAGCTTACTGCAGTGTTGCAGTGTCTCTTGAGAGAAACATAATGGACTGTTGTTTGCAGAGTTTTAAGTGCTGGGCTGGGTTGGGCTATTGTACTGCCTGTGTAATTGCCTGATTCTGATTGTTTTCATCTGCTAGCTCTGCTAGTACTCCCTAGTAACTTCCTACTATTTGGTGTGCTTCCTTTTTCCTTTCTGTTTCCTCAGGGGGGAGCGCTGCGCACACAAGCGCAAACACGCGCACATCAGCTAACACGCACGCACACATGCTTACACACACTAAAACTTGCTTATTCTTGTTAAAACGTGCGCACACTGGTGCAAAAGTGCTTACAACTGTTTACACAGCCTTACATATGCTTACTCTGGCTTACACGTGCGCACACACGCTTACACGCATGCACACTGTCTTACTTGGGTTTACTGGCGCGCACACACGCGCATTCACGCTCAGCAAGAAACTTTGGTGTTATCCACGGCATACACCTTCAATTTCTTTACTTTACCTAGCCTACCTGTTGACACACCTCTTTCAATGATATGTAAATGTCAGCTGACACATGCCACTCTGCTCCAATGAGCTTCACTCTTTCATACATACCCCCCCCTCATGAAGTCACCTGTCTTCTACTCTGTTACTCCCCTTATCCTACTCCTACACTCCACTGACTGTGCTCATTTGCTATGTAAACTTGCAATTCACTATCCTAACCCTTATTTGCATAGGATTGCCTACTAATGCTTGGTTACATCTCTTAGACTGAACTTCCCCCCTTAGCAACCTCTACTCGGTGGCCATGTTGTCTTCAGCCTGCCATTCACTTGCATTGTAAATTCATATCAGCAATAAAATCCACATTTGTGGGTCTTAATTATTGATTTTCTGGGTTTTAGGGTGCAGCACGTTTGCGAGGCGCTGCGCTACACTTAAACCCCAGAGATCGGGATGAAAAAAAAAAGTTATTTTATTTTTATTTTGCATCACTTCACATTGCCAATGGCTGTATTTTTGGCCATTGACATGCTTCCTCCTGTAAATGCATCCTTTTTTGGAGCTGTCACAGCTCTGTTTTGCTATTTGCAGAACCGTACTCAGCTGTCAACTGAGTACATTCCTGCAAATAACACTACTCCTACTCGGACAAGTTCGGGTTTCCTGGATCGCAAATTTACCTCATTTGCAGAGCTTTCACCTGCAAATGAGGTAATTTGTATATCCAAACCCTGTCCGTGTAGGACAAGTTTTGAGATCTCTGTTGCACGGCCCTACCAGCTGTTCCTGGATCGCTCAGCGGACATGTTGGCTGCATGGAGTCTTACTCTACTCTTAGACTCCGTGCAAGCCTTCGTGAATCTGGCCCATTGTTTTTATCTTCACACATTGCATACGTATGCTTCATGTCTTTTGTTTTACCTTCCAATGTTAGCTCCAAAGCTCAAATGAGAAATGAAATGTGCTTGTTTTCCCCATTTGTGTGAAGGTACACTCTGGACAGTAATTAGTGGAGAAAATCCACCTGTCAACCTAGCTTTATCTGTGGCACAAGGTATAAACTCTTAAAGCTAAATAAAAAGGTAGAGTTGAAGAAGGTTCAACTCCAGTTTGCAGATGATTTTACAGAGCGTCAGAATGTGATTATTATATTAACTTTTCATCAGAACATTAAGAATCCCTAAGAATGACTATTATAAATATGTTGCCTGGCAAATGTGTGTAATAGCTGTTGAAATAGTCTTTTACAACTACAACATATAAGATATGCTTCAAGGGAAATCACAAGTTAACTGGGCGTACAATGATGTGTAAAGCAAACACTCACTGCATTACGCAATAATACCTGAAATGCCATTTAGCATGACATACTACAGTTGCTTGTTGCCAGATCTCAAGCAACTGCTGAGCACTGTAACTGATAAAACAGAAGGGGTTTAGAGAGATACATACGCAACTCATTAACATGAATGACAAAACTGGCAGCATGAATTTCACTTCATGCTGGATATGAACTGTTGAAAAGACGAAAAATGAAGTTTACAGACTTGATCATTATCTCTAGACCCCCACCAAGAAAATCCTACTTCTCACATATCAAAATCACATGTTTAAAGGGACAATGATACTTTATTTAGTCAATGGAAGATGTAGGTTTTATTCTTCAGTATTAATCAGTCATGCTCAGCATCAGCAAGTGATGGCTGTGGGGATGAAGAAGCTGTAGCACAAGCAGAAACTGATGATGATGTGTATATTTATTTTACATTTGTTCACAGGGAAAGTCCAACTGGACACATGTCCTTTTTCAGCAAAGACCCTGGGCTCGAGTTTAATAATTCTTCATTATGGGCATGGATGTGTTTGCAAATTTTTTTTTGTAGCAGTATTCAAAATCTGATCATGAGAGGTTCTTACTGGGTAAAAATTAAGATTTATGTCATTAAGCATATCATAGATGTATCACATCACAGTAAGAAATAATGTGACATACACCTGGACTTGAACTCTTGATGTTGTGGTCAAAAAGCTATCTTCAAACAAGTGATTTTACCAACATTGCACAGAGAAAGTTTCACTTTTTTACAGTGGTCAAAGAATTGTTAGAGTAGCTGTTGTAAAATATTGCCTTTATTATGCCTTTACTCTGTTTTCCAATAGCACAGCATGTTTAAGTACCTTTGCACAAGGAAAACTAGACTACAATCGGTGTGGGCAACAACTGACCACGTTTTGCAATAGGAGATGAATAACCATTCACTGTCACTCAGTATTGGTGCATTATGCCAATCTTTGTGCAAATGCTGAGAGAGAAAAAGTGAATGCTTTCCTATGGGCCATTTCTGGCTGTGTATGTATTATGTGAGTCTATTTTATGACCAGATTAAACATATTAAAAAAAAATATATGTCGATAGGAAAATGGTGAAATGGGGGGAAGCAAAGGTGAGGACACTTGGAAAGAACAGAGGAATTTGTAGAAAGTTAGTGGGAGAGAGCCATGGATATCCATGTCATCACAAAATATAGTAAATGTAGATGTGTAGCCAGAGTTTCCTGATTTTGGGCTGCCACCACACCAAGGGTAAGTGACAACAACAGAATAATGTTGTAAAGCCAACTGTACCAAAACAAGTGTGTCAAGAAGACACACAGGTGAAGTGGAGACCTGCATAAGGATCGTTGTTTACTTTTTTTCTTTCAAAAGGAGAAGAATGTTGGGGAAGGTGCTTAGGAATGTGGGGGTCAGATAGGAAGGTCAGGGGAGAAAGCAGGTTCAGACACACAGGACAAACAAGACAGACATGAATGGTGATAGACACAAAAGATTGGGGGACACCACAATTAGAGATATGTAGGGCATCACAGGCACACCCACATCAAGCCTGAGAATAGTGAGAATCTAGTCCTCAACCTCAGAACTGTCATCACTGACTGCTATATACTGTATAGTCAGGCACAATGATGTCCCACTCACCAGGCTGAACAAGGAGAAAATTACAGTCAGCTGCCTGTTGGGTGCCAGGTTCCACCACATAACGCATGCACTCAAGTCACTCCACAACAATTACAAATACGACTCTGTCATTGTCCATGTTGGAGTGAATGACTTGAGATGTACCCCCCTGGACTACATGAAAAAAAGCATGGAAGAGCTCTTGGATCATGTGGCCCAGGCAGGTATGACCCTAGCCCTGAGTAGCATACTGCCTTCACCCAGAATGATACCACAGTATAAGGACAAAATGATTGACTTCAACAATTAGCAAAGCTTCTGGTGTCATTCAAAGGGGATCCAGTATCTGTCTGCCTGGGATGACATGATCGACAGACCACTGTGCTTTGCCAGAGATGGTCTGCACCTGTCACCCCTGGAATTCAGGTTACTGGCCAAGGCTCTTGCCACCCCTATAGTGCCTTTTTTAGGCAAAGTTCAAAGGACAAAACCACCACTGTAACAGGTACAGGCATGCAAAATCTGAAGGTAATGCTACTCAATGCTAGAAGTCTAAACCTCAAAATGCACTCTCTCGAGGTACTCCTAAAAATGGAGAACATTGATATCTGTGCAGTAACTGAGACCTGGTCCAAGGCTACAGAGAGCACCCCTGCAATACCTGGCTACAATTCTTACCACACTTTATGGCCACCAAATCAGGACCAAAACACTAAAGGTGGAGGAGTGTCCATATTCACCAAGGATATTCACATCACCAGGCTAGTTGCCCAATGCAGTGTGTTTGAAATTCTCCAGATGCAACTAACACTAGGTAAGACTGCAATCCAAATTGTAGCTTGCTACAGATCCCCCACCATGCACCAAGATTCTCACTACACATTTCTAAACATACTGGAAAATATTACGATACAACCAAACTCACTAATACTAGGTGATTTCAACTACCCTGCCATTAACTGAGAAAACTACTCATGTACCAACACCTTTGCCCAACGGTTCTTGGAATTCATAAATTCCACTGCCCTGGATCAACTAATCCATAGTCCCACCAGCGGCTCTAATATCCTAGACTTGTTCATTACCAACATGAGAAATCGATGCTCCACACCTATGGTCAACCCCTCGTTGGTCAGGTCTGACCATAAGCTAATCACCCTTGACATCCACATCCACATCCCACCCCCCAGTAAGGAAAACTCTGAAAAAAACTTCTCCAAAGCCAACTTCATGATACTCAAGTCGGAAGTGATAAACTTCATGACACCCATGCAGATGGGAACTGAAAATTTGACTGCTGAATCCTACACTAAGGCACTGTATGAGCACATCCACTCGTGCAGAATCTTGCCATCCCAAATAGAACCAAGACGCTCTCATCTAAATAAAGGAAGCCAGTCTGGTGGTCCCCTGCCATAAACAAACTTTACAACAAAAGGAAGAAACTGTTGCAGAAAAGAGGAAAATCCCAGGATGCAAAAAAGTCCCTTACCAGCCTCAGTAAGAAGCTGAGATCCCTCATAAAATTCTCCAAAGCTACTTATGAAAATAAAATTGACAAAGATTCCAAAGACAACTACAAGACATTCTATAGCTATGTGAAGAGTCTAAATAGCAATGCTCAGAACTGCTCTGAGCTACAACAGAATGGCATTAAATATGCTGATTCCAAGGATATTGCCAGTATCCTGGCAGATCGATTCAGTGCCAACTTCACCCGCTTCTCACCCCCTAAAGGGCCCATCTCAATAGTGAGAGATTGCCAAATTCTGGTAATAACGGCCACACAGGTAAAAACTACACTCTCCAAAGCTAAGGATATAGCATGCATGGGACCAGACGACATCCTGGGCTGTGTACTATATAAACTACAAAATGAACTGGTACCTCATCTAAGAGTCATGTTTAATCATAGCCTCACCTCAGGCTTCATGCCTACTGAGTGTCGCACAGCTACAGTTATCCCACTCCACAAGGGGGGATCCATCTTGGATCCCGGGAACTACCACCCTATCAGTCGGATGAGCCTGATCTGCAAGGCCATGGAACGTATTATCATGGAACTTATAAACAAAGACATTGGCAACCTTCAAACACTGGACCCCACCCAATTTAGGTTCATGAAATCTGATCTTGTCTCCTGAACCTGATTGACTTCTTTGAATCAGTCTCCAGAGCCGTGGACGAGGGCAAGGAGGTCCACACAGCCTATCTGGACCTCGCCAAGGTCTTCGACACCTTCCCCCACTCTGGAATCATAGATAAACTTACTAAGCTGGGCATTAATCCCTACATCACTCGATGGGTTGCCAACTGGCTTACTGACAGAACCCACACTGTAAAAGTAGCCAACTCCAAATCCATCTCCAGACAAGTGACAAGTGGAGTACCTCAGGGTTCATTCCTGGGACCTCTCTTGTTTGGCATCTACTTCTCTGAAGTACAGGCCAAAACTAAGGGACTCTGACTAACAAAGTTCACAGATGACTGCAAACTGAGAGCCATTATTGAATCCCCAAATGATGTGGAAATTCTACAAAAGGGCCTTACAAAACCAGATGCTTGGTGCAAGAGCCATGGGCTCATGCTCAATGCCAAGAAATGTATAGTTATCCCCTTTGGGAAAAAAACATGTAGACATGAATTAGCACATAGGTGGCAGTACACTAAACACTGAAAGTGTGATAAGAGACTTAGGGACACAAGTGGACAGTGGTCTCACCTTTGATAACCACATCACTGCAACAGTCAGGAAATCCTTCTATGTGGCACACCTCATTACTAAGGGCTTTTCATCCAGAAAAAAGGAGGTCATTGTCCCACTGTACTCCTTCCTCATTAGACCTATTATAGAATACAACACCCTGTTTGGTATGTACCTCTTAAGACACAACTAAAAAGGCCGCAGAAATACCTCACTAAGAGAATCACAAGCCTAAAGCAGATGCCCTAGGCTGACCATCTAAAAAAAACTCCAGCTATACTATGTAACATATCGTCTACTCAGAGGCGATCTCTGCTTAACATACAATGCCATGTCAAACCCAGAGCTGTTGGACATGCTACACTTAAAGAAATCTCAATCCCTCAGCGCCACATGCTCCAGGGATCTAAACTTTGTCATCACAATGAACAAAACATGCTGGAGGGATAGGTTCCTGACCCAGAGACTCCCCAGACTCTGGAATAGACTGCCCATACATGTCAACCCTCCATCACCATACTTCAAAAGGAACCTTGCCGATTGGATGGGAGATAGGAAATTCACCACGGGGATCATGCCAGTTGCCCTGCTAGACAGGGGTCAAGGGAAGTAAATATTGTGGGAAGAAATAACCAGGGAATTGTTAAGGTTGGGCTTGTATAGGCTCTAGGGCCGATAGCTGAGTACCATCATATGAACCTATATCAGTGTCCTGTGAAGTGCTTGATGTGGCATTGTCTTGGCATCATTTTGGCAATGTGATGAAGCACCTATTTGACATGGCTGATTTGGACTCCTAGGCCCATTTCCATAATACCCTCCACCAACCCTGTCAGCTCTTTTTGGGGGTCAAAATCACCACCTCCACAAATAGTGCTCCTGGAGCATACCAGTGCACTAACTGCTGGGGCAGAGGTACCTGGATGTCGATGGGGCAGGTAGGGCAGGGGTTGTGGAGGCAGCGTTGACAACTTAGAGTGCTGAAATGCTGGATGTATGTGCTGCAACCTCTGGAGGGATAGAAGGTTGATCACAGTGGTTGCTCTACTTCTCTGTGCTGCATGTCAGGTATTGTGAGCAGAAATATATGACAACAGAACATTTGTAAGATATATTAAATGTCTCCCTTTCAAAAATAAAGAGAAAAATAAATTGAGAGAGAAGAGGTGGGATGAGACAAAAAAGAAAGAGAATTAGATCCGTGGCATATCACATGACTGTATAATTTCAGAAAATAAACAGTTATGATTATGCATTCTATACACTTTTGCCACATCCAAGTATGATGGGAAGGTCTTATTCTGTTGCCCCATTAATAAATTACACTGTTCTGATATAAGAAATAAAACTATTTATTACAGTACTGCCATATTGCATACAACTACAATAGTTATTAGGCTTACAGTAAGACCTGATGGATACATACCCCATTCCTCTCTTAGGTGAGTTAACCTCTCTTGGTGCACCTCACATTTTGCTGCAATGTCTTCAGCAGCTGTATAAAACAGAAGACAAGAACAGACATGAAAGGATATTGAATAATAGTCTTGACTGT
This sequence comes from Protopterus annectens, assembly GCF_019279795.1. Classification (NCBI taxonomy): domain Eukaryota; kingdom Metazoa; phylum Chordata; order Ceratodontiformes; family Protopteridae; genus Protopterus; species Protopterus annectens. Next base: position 1,884,801,291 of record NC_056737.1, on the reverse strand, counting down.
TTACTGTATTCTGTACCATTTAATAAAGATAGGTCAGTATACTTACACAACTGTGGGATGTCAGCAGTCCTAAACTCATCCTTCCATCAGCTAAGGAGGTCCTTCTTGCGCTGTTTCATGTCACTATAGTGGTGACGACAACTCTCTCCAGTGTGTGGGGTGTCAGTTGCACTGGAGACAGCCTTGCCTACTCTGTTCCAAGCCTCAGTCTTATCCTGAGACCCAGTATAGTCCCTCTGCAGCAACATATGGCTATAGTACTTCACGAGGAGTGCCGCAAATATCTTGGACTCCTCAGCAGCCCACCTCTGTGCTCTGCATTCAGTGCCATCATTTTCTGCACCAAACATGCCTGCAGAACTCAAACAGCAACTATAAGTCTAAATCGTACCTCTCAACCTCTTAACACAACAAATCTGAACAAAGCTAAAAATAATGGGGGAATGAAGGCTCAAAAATAGAGACTGATTTTAATTATTGATCTTCTAAACATAGAAAGTTGACAGAATAATAGGTGTTGTATGCATTTTCTGAAAGATAGGAAGACTGAAACTCAAATGTCTGTCATTATTTAGTGACTTCAGACCTCAGTTATGTGCCAGAACCCCACAAATTTTATGAGGAACAGACCATAAAATATGAGGCAAAAATCTGGACATTCTGAAAAAATCTGGACAGTTGAAAGGTATGGTCAAAATTGGTGCTAAATTCCAATCTTTCTAACAACTAGTGCACAGACACGTACAATCATATTGACTGCATTTTCAAGATGGTAAGTCCAAACAGGCATTTATAAGCAAAGTGGAAAAAATTCTATCAAACAACAATGAAGGTGTGAAACATGGCAGTGAGATTTGCCATGTGTAATTCTGCACATATTCACACTTTTTCAGATGGTCAACACTGACAGCTTCAGTGGCTTGGCTTGTTATTCTTGGTGTTTTGGAGGTTAAATAGGATGACTAGGTGCATAGCTATCTGGAATTACACACTGTAAAAGTTAGTTGACCACTGTGCAAATGAAACCTAAGAAAGAAATAATACATAAAATTCATGCAAGGTGCTGATTTGTCAGTGCTACAGGATAACACCTTTTCAGTCATGTTCATTACAGACAAACTACATTCAGTATGAATGGAGTTATACTTCAGATAGAACTGTATGTATGTGAGTTTAAGAAGTCATGTGAAATGCATTCCCATGAAAGAGGCATTATTACTGTCTGTGTCTGTCAGATGAATAAACTTTCATTAGCTGATTAATACAGGTTTGGGTATAATACATGTATACTTTACTACACATACTGCCCTAAACACATAGTTGGTCTATCTGAGGAGAGAAGATCATTTTCACTTATGTGCTCTGCACATTTTATATATATCTATATATATATATATATATATATATATATATATATATATATATATATATATATATATATATATATACTGTATATATAGTGCATTTTTAATTCATTATCATAATTTTCCTGCTTTAGCAATTACACATACCTTCAACTGTGTTTCATAAGTACATTAATGAGATATACTAGAAAGACATGCGTAGAATGGCCGTGCCTTCGTTGAAGGTTGGGTGTCGAGCTGACACCTCGGCACCCGTAAAAAAATCTACTGCCAATCATTAGCGGACCGGAGTTCCACTGTGGCGACTCCTAACCGGGAAAAGCTGAAAGAAGAACTAGTTTAAAAAATGTACTTATGAAAGCATTGAGACATTTCTTGAGATAAACATAATTATGATAGCCATTTCTATATAGTGTTACCTTCCTGTTATTAAAAACTGCATTGTGACACCCTTTTTAAAAATGTGTTATTTGAATTTTAACCCTGATCACCTGTGTGATATTTCTAAAGTCAGTGGACTTATACTTTGTGCCACAGAGATGCTAGTTGAATGGGTGGATTTTTTTTTCACTAAGTACTGTCCAGAGGGCTGAGGGCTGCACATCGCCACTAAGCCTGTTTGCGCTACAGAAGACTACCCAAATAACTTTTTTCACTTTTTTCTTTAAGCAGGTAAGTTTGATTGTGTGCTGCTCAAATGTACAAAGCAGGAAATAGAATTAAAAACATATAAAGTTATGATGAAACTGATATCTACTTCTGGAATAATCATTTCTGCAGTCCCTTCACAGTGTATTGATTTAAACCCAAAGAAACTGTACTAAGGAGCTAAGGTCATTGCATTTACAGCTTCTGCCAGAGACACAGGTATACAACATGTACACATCACTCACTCATTAGAAATACCTTGCATCTGTGCCAAACATGTTTGCTTTAATGAAGATTACAGAAATGACATTGTTCAGTTTCCTTCAATTGTGTGCCCTATTTGTATTCAGCTAAGCAGTGCTGACATTATACAAGCAAAAGAACATATGTAACAATGTATACTCCATGGAACAAATCAGAAGATGCATTTTCATATCTGCTGCAAACATTCCAAGCAGCATGTGGCTTCAAACCCTGCATACTCTTTCCTGTTTCTTTAACATCATTTAATTTAACCTGTGTGCTACAATGATACTTGGATACACTGTAGAATTTTTTCTCTTACTACTGCTCAGAGAGGTGTAGCAAAGTGTGCATTTGCAAATGTGAAATGCGCTACTGATAGCAAGACCAGTTAATTGTTTTAGTCTGTACCTTGGCCAGTGGACTCTCGTTCACTTCTTCATAACACTGCCACTCAAGAGTGTGCTTTCCCAAAATGCACACAAATAAGGAACACAATAAAAAAATCATAGACAGCTGTCAGTAGTAAAAAATATAGGGTAATAATTATGAAAAGGCAGGATTGTGTAGTTTCCTAGATCTGTGTGTGGTATAACCTGATCATAAGCTTAGGAAAGGTGCATTAACTCTGTCAAACAGCACACTATCTGGAATTGAACCATCAGCTCAGTGTACTAACAATATATACTCAGTTGTGTTTCTTATCCCTCTTTGCCAAAAATAAAGGACTAGAAAATGTTACTTTCTCATTTGCTTGAACATGTATAGATCAATGTCATATTGACCAATTCTTTACACTAATAATAGTCCACATCATTGTAATGTCAGGATAACAACACTGCCAGCTACTTCTTCACTCTATTTTCTGAACTTCTTTTCCTCCTCTTAGCTTAACTACAGAAATGCAATGTCATGGCCATTTAGTTGTATCTTTGTTTTAATGTGTAACATAGCTGATCAGTATTTCAGATATATTTTAAGCAGAGGATGTACAGTGTGCTTTTAGCACAAGGATGCCAGTGTTGTTAAGGTTGCTCTCATAGCTCTCTCAAGGTGCTTGCACATTTTATTCTAAGTCTACTGTACATGATACAAATACTTCAGAGAGAACAGTCACTTCAGTATTGCTTGTTGCTGTAGTCAGAGCAATCAGACATAGTTGCAAGCCATTAGCAGCTAACAATTATTGTTGCTCCTCCCTAAAGTCCTAAGGCATATGCATGCAATCATGTAACTACCTACAACATGTTTGCATCCCCTACACCAAGTATTTTTTTTTGGTAGTCAGGAATTCTAATAATTTCACACCTTATTTCTATCTTCACTGTGCTCAAAGGTATGAATCTGCACTATAGAAAGGTAATGGTGTAGCTATGGAAGTGGAAGGAGGGGAGACTAATTGGATACTGACAGAGCATTACTACTAGTTACATGGAGGAGATTCTTGTACAAATGACTGCACTATTTCTTAAGTTATATTTGTCCTTTACACAGACTGATTACATGTTCATATTTTGAATGTACTTTAATATGCGATGGAAAAAAGGTTTATGTGATGTATGCAGTTTTAAAATTTCACTGCTGCTATACTACACATATGACAGTTCTTGCTGTGCTGTCCATATTACTATGGTTACTTCACAGTATTGTACTTTCATTTGCTATTACATGACTGTCTCAACTGTGTGGGTGACTTGTTGGATAGGATAATTGACACAATAGATCAGGCAGTATTTGTGATGGTACATCTGCTGTGGGAAGGCCGGCATTCACGTGTCTTTGGTGTCACCCTTGGCCTAATGCATTCCCCACCACCCTGTATGAATGTTGATGACTGTGCCGTGGACTTTTTTAATTTTTGTTTCACTTAGGGTTGTCTATATGCACAGAGTGGATAGGTATGATAGTATGCATGTTATCTTCTTACTCATTTGTTTGTATACCAAAGGTCCCACATTTAGCTTGACTTTACTGCAGTTATGAGACTTGTGATTTGGGGCTGCCACTTTCTGCACACAGACATTACATGGGTAAATAATATTTGCAGACATTGGATGGCACCACGTTTAATATTTGTATGTGCTTAAGATTTTGTGTGCATTCTTTCACTGCTGAATGTGTGTGTGCGTGTGTGTGTGTGTGTGTGTGTGTGTGTGTGTGTGTGTGTGTGTGTGTGTGTGTGTGTGTGTGTGCTGTGCCACTTAGTTGCTGGGTGTGTTCCCTGACCTTTGAGTCTTAGTTGATGAGTGTGCATGCTATCCTTTGCCTCTAAGCCAGGGCAAGGGCACCGGGCATATTCTGATCACTACCTCTCCAGCTGAATATTCTCCATCAGAATCCTTGTTTGTATGTGAGGGAGGTGCAGCCTCTTTCTGTGGTGTGTGGTCCTGCCTCTTGCTTGCCCTCTCTCTAGATGATATTGTGCAACATGTGAAAATTTCTGCACCGGTGCCTGGGTTGTACTGCAGGGCACCTCAGATGTGTCCACATAGCAGAACAATGACTTCAGTATGCCAAACACATGGTCTATGATGTTTCTAGTTTGATTGCAGGCATTGTTGTATCTTTTTCCTGTGGTTGTGTGTACATTTCTAATGGGTGTGATGGTCCATGGTTCCACTGTATAACCTGCATCACCCAGAAGATGGTCTTGTGGAACATCATCCCTAGCAAACCTTGGGTACAGGTGAAAGGTATGCCAAATGTGTGAGTCATGGTAATCGCCTTGGCTGTCTGCTCACGCATTCATTGAGGGTGATCCCTTGGGCATTACAGACATCCTGGTAGTTGGCTGAGTGGAACCCATTCCTGTTGATGTATGTCCTTCCCTGTTCACCAGGTGAGGCTTTTATTTATATGTGAGTGCAGTCTATGGCCCCCTACAACTTCAAGGAAGTATGCTACAGCATAAAATTCATCCACTGTTCTTGATCTCTCCTGTGGTATGTGTGAAAATAAATGTACTCCCTTGCATGTTATAGCATAGCATTTAAATATTGGGGAAGTATTCTGGAAGATGATGCTTGTGGCAACCGTAATATATTTGCTGTGGGTCTCTGCAATGTACCAGTAGCTAATATCCTTAAAGCTACGCATACCTTCATTTCCACTGGTATAGTTTCTTCTCAATTTCCCCTGAGTTTGAGGTTGAGGAGGCAGAAGTTGCAGAGTTCCTGTAGTGTTTCCCTGTCCACCCTGTATTGCTCTACTATTGCAATATTATGCAATCCATGATATGTTAAATGGGATCAGAAAACCCTTCTCCTTAGATAAGGTCTATCAGCAGCAGCATAGATTTGAGCCTATTGTACTCACCCATGCAAGAGAGCTACAGCAGCCCCTAACATTTCCTTTATTTCTATGTGTGATGGTGGCTGTATTCCAATAGGTTTTGGTGTTCATGGAAAAAGGGCTGCATCATCTATACACAGTTGCTTTATACTTTCCTGAATGGCTCTGCCATCTTAGACTAGTTCATTATCATGCAATTCAGTGAATTATCCTTTCATTTCCATACTCTGCTGTTTACCTTGGTTTGGTGGCTCTACAGAATGTGTTGAGCTGTTTGATGAATACAAAATGGCATGCTATCAGCACAATGAGCAAATGATAGAGCACAAAAATTAGATGACCATAAATCCAGTCCTTTAAGTTTCTAGGCTGTATAGCTAATATAAAGACAAGAAAGTAAGACTATCTACAGAGATTTGTGCAGGTTGTTAGATACATAGGTTGTTTCTAACTATTATCAGATGATATAATGTCTCAGACTTTCATAGGCAGTATGAGGTACTTCAGGAAATATACACTGATGAAGTAATATCATAAATGTTGGTGAGATAGAGAAAGGTAAGATTCCAGTAAACATCCATATAAAGACATATTGTACCAGAGGAAAGCAGAGGTGATAATCTGTCAGGGTGACAGGGGCAGTATCACATTTTCACTGGCAATGTCAAGGGGACAGTGATCGTGTGACACATGCTGAGTGTTGACATGTAGTTACACAGGGTGCTCCATGCAGTGTTTGGTATGTGTACAATATCACAGTGCTAGCTTCCTCACTCATTGACCCTAGACTTTGTACTGCTGTACTTTCTGTGCACATGGGAATAGTTGATGCATTGCCATCAGTCTCACATAGTGCTGTACCATTCATTACAATGGATCACTTCTCAGCTCCAACATCAATTTCAGATGCTTCAATGTTCATTGCTGTTATATGTGACAGATGCATGCAATACACAGCTGTGTGTAGGGAATCCACTCATAATAGTGTATTGTTTGCATCTCTATGGCTGATACCTATGTCAGCCAGGGATGCTCTGGTCAAGTGTATAGCATTTGACAAAGTGAGCTCCCACACATCTTTGGATGCATACCCATTAGGATTTGAAAGTGCAGACTTCCCTTCAAGGTGTTCTATCAAATGCTTGTGTGCTATGTCTTTCTGTGTTGCACCCAGTAAGTACACAGCTCAGTGACAACACTGATGGCATGGGTTTGATTATTGGAGGTGTGGATTGCAGCGTATGTGTTATGCAAACCTCTCAACTGGCCAGGATTGCCCCTAATTTCAACTCCTGGTTTAATACTGTCCTCTTAACCCTTCCAAAAAGTGGAAATTTTTGGGTAAAGGGTGGTGAACTACCCTTATAGCATACTGACAATCATTACAGTTGTACAGTTCTTTTCCTGCATGTATAATAAGTTACATTCACATATTCTTTCAATTCCATTAATTGCCATAACATTTTGAGTGTTACTGATTATGCAGTTTCCGTCCACATTTGTCCAGGAGTCTGTTGCTATGTGTCCATGATTGGTTGAGAGGTATGCTGACATGTCAGTCATATTCAAGCAAGTAATTTTTCAGATCTTCACACTATGCACATACCCTGTTAGATATTTTGTCTTTGCTAAATGTCCTGTCCAGTGAGCATGTCAGTGATGTTTATATCACAACCGTTCATCTCCATTGACATGTAACCTTGTGTGGCTGTCACATATATACTATCATGTGTGATGATATAATATACTCACACAGGAGGTGTAGACAGCAATATATACCATGCTATCTACATATGTGCTTATTGTAAAGCTACTGACTTGTCTTGGAAGTGTACGTACATTGACGTTTGCTATCTTGGAGACATTGTCACATTTACCACGCCTTCCTCCTCTTTATTGCTATCATTCATGTCTGTGTCCATTTTCATCAGCACACTTTCCATGCCTAGTGTATATTTCATTGTATTTGCATTGCTGCCCCGCCTCCATTATTTCATTCTGTAAATAATTGTTGTAGTGTACTGTTTTACTACTGCTATTATTGCAATATTTTCACCCCCGGTAGTCATTGTGGCTGTCCATGCAATCTCACTGAGTAGGTTTACTCATAAACAAACTTGAGTGCTTCTTGTTTCTGTGCCTGTGCTGCTCTGCATGGTGTCCTAGTGGCTGCACTGTTGCTGGCCATGAAACTGTCAATGTATAAGAATGACTACTAGCAGCACTACTATCATTCACTAACATAGTTAACCACCACAGAAACAAGGGTCTATTTGTTTCTTCCATATTCTTAGACCTATCAAAAGCCTTTGACATGATAAACCACAGTATGCTTCTTGATACCCTATCCATCCTAAATATAAGTCCCGCCTGTATATCATGGTTCAACAGCTATATATCAGCCCGTTAGCAAGCAGTCCTATGGCGGGACCAATTGTCCCCCCATTACCAGTAACCATAGGAGTCCCTCAAGGATCCATCCTTGGCCCATTGCTGTTCTCTCTATTTACTAATCAGATCTCTTCATCCTCTCCCACTGCCTCAATAGTACAATATGCAGATGACACCACCCTCATGTGTGCTGCCCCTACCCTTAGTGAATTGTAAACCCTTACCCAAAATAAATTCACCCTAGCCAAAACTTGGTTCACTAACATCAAACTACTTCTTAATCCCCCCCCCCCCCCCAAAACAAAGAGTTATTTTTAGCCCTGGCAGAGCTCCTCCCCTAAATAATGATTTCACCATTAACGCCAAAGAAAACATTCAAATCAGTCCAACCACACGCACTAAACTGCTAGGCATAGAAATAGACAATAACCTGAGGTTCAACTTCCACGTAGCACAAACCATTAAGAAAGTTAATAAAAAACTTGGTCTCCTCTACAGGAACAAACAGTTTATGACAAAACGCACCAAAGTAACCATCGCAACCAACTCATCTTCTATCCACCCTCCTCTATGCCTCTACCATCTTCACCAATCTCCACCAAACTGATCTAAATAAAATGGAATCTTGCTGCAACAAGATTGCCAAGTTTGCTACTGAAGTGTCATATAGGTCTCACCGCTGTCTATCCCTTAAGCAACTCAACTGGCTTGAGTTGCCTCATATACTTCTACTCAATCAACTCTCTATAGCACACAAACTCTACTACCTTACTGAGATAACCCCAGCACTTCAGCACCTAATTCAGCCCCACATTCCCTTTAGAGCCTTAAGATCTAGTAACCAGAACCTCATAGCTGTCATCAAACATAAAAACGAAGCTGGTAAGTCCCTCTTTGCCAACACCATTGCCAAAACCTGGAACACACTGTCAAGCCAAATAACTTATACCACCTCCTTTAGTCAATTAAAAAAACTCATGAAAACCCACTATCTAACTAACTGGCTATGCTCATGCCACTCACCAGGCTAATCTATACCAAGAGAATTTGTCAGGGTACAGCTATGCATAAACAGTTTCTCCCCTGAAAGCTTCCAAACCAGTGTACATTTACCTTACAAAACTTATAACTGCAAAAAAAAAAATGTACTGCTGATTGTGTACTGTAAGAAATGTTAATCACTAGCATGATGTCCTGTTATGTATATATATGCTATATGTATGTCTGTTAATCACTAGCATGTTGTCCTGATGTGTATATATGCCATATGTATGTATGTTCTACTTCTTTTTACTCTCATGTAATGTATTGTAATGTGGAGCTTTTCTTCTTGGGCCTCCACTGAAAATTGACCTGTGTCCAGTCAGACTTTCCTGGTAAATAAATGCAAAAGAAACCTTCTTCTTTCAGCTCTTCCCAGTTAGGGGTCACCACAGCAGATTACCTGTCTGCTCATAATTGGCAGTGGAGTTTTTACAGTGTCGAGTTGCCAGCCTGGCACCCAACCTTCCACAGAAGGCACACACTCATGTCTAGGGCCAATTTGGAGTGTCCAATCCACCTACAGCATATCTTTGGAAGGAAACCGGAGTACCCAGAGGAAAGCCATGCAACCACAGGGAGGACATGCAGACTCTGCACAGAAGGTGCCCTAGTCGAGGATTTAACCAGAGAACCTCATGCTGTGAGGTGGCAACGCTAACTGCTGCACCACCGTGGCCACCCAAACAAATGTAAAATAAATAAAATAAAAATAAATAAATATGCGACTAACGCTGCTGCTCATCACAGTAACATGTAAACTTCATGTATGCTTCTCACAAATCCTGCACAGAGTTTATTGAATTCCCAGGTATGTTACAGGCAATGCAGTTTAGTAGTGAAATTATTAAACTCACTTCAAAAAAGTTAAAATTCTAATTGTGATGCAATATGAAAATGTTCCTATTACTTAAATATTAAAAGACAAAATGGGGAAAGATGTAATGTGAATGACCCACAATACTAGATAAACCATTCAGAATCATACTTTTCTAATCAAAATGTACCCATGTTAATATAAAACATTGCAAAAATATATAGAAGGTACATTGACTCAATAACTTCCAATTTAGATGACTGCATTGAACATTTTTAATTCAGTGTTGCTATATATTGACAAAGTAGATCATTTTTAGGTCACAGATAAATTATTGTAGTAGATGTGGATTAAAATTACTCTTAATTCATCTAATTAACCAAACCCTCTGATCACTGAAGGACATGAACATCCACTCATGGATATGTTCAACTACTAGAAGACTATTCTTCTTTTTCCATTATAGGTAATACAGAAATAAATGTATGGCACGATAGGCTCAACAATATACTCCCAAATCCAAGAAAGGGCAAATTAATGAATAAGCAGCATATCTCTGCTACAGATCACGACTGATCACATTCCTTTCATAAGCAAGGGGTCATTTGGAGAACTGCTGACTTTAGCACTCATCATTACACCAGTTTATCACTAATGGAATGCATGTCTTGCAAAAGACCACATGTCATTGATTTTCAAAAATATATATTCATAGGTTATAGATTCAAAAGTAAGTACTAGGTAAGCTGCTCTTGCAGGTTATTTTAAGTCCAGACAGTTTCCGTTTTGATGTTCAAATCAGCCTATCCCTAGTCCTTAAGTAACATTAATTTGCAATTTATATGGAAAGGAAGTGTTTTCTGGGACTACCACAGTGCCACACTCAGGGCCTTCTTTTATTGATCTACTAATTTTCAAATTTCCTTCTTACTTTTTGTATTTTTTTCTGGTTAATTTTTTCTGGTTAATTATTTCTAAATTTTATAGCTTTTTAAGGTGCATACTGTTTACCTCTTTTCACCACCAATTTGAAGATCATGGCTGGTTATTTTAGACCAATAATACCTCCATTAACACAGTAGGATTACAGGCAGCCTGACAGGTACCCATGATCATAGCCATCAGCCATCTCTATCTCCCCAGTGGATTGGCTAATACAAGATTTGCCTCCTCCCCAGTCTTGACCATCCCCACTTCTAATCAACTTGGCTTAACTCATGCCCACCAAAATGGAGTGGAGCACAAATTAGCTGGCATTTTTGGCAGGCTTGGGCTATCAGTTTGCCACTCCTCTTCCATTCCAGCCACACCTCCATTTATTTCTACTCCCAATGTACTTTCTTCTACCAGTTTTCATAATACTTTTGTGGCTTTTTGCCACACTGATGTCACTGATCAGCCTCATTGGTTAAGGGACCCACTCCCCCTCAATCTAATTGGCCAAGCACAACCACAGCTTTTTAGTCCTACTCATTTCTTCCTCCTACCACCCCACAGGCTAACACACAATATGTACAGCCGTTGATTGACTTATTGTCCATATCCAATTAAACTCCTCATTTCAACACATTGGACCAATGAGATTATTTTGTTATCCCCTCTAATGATTGAAGCCTCAAATCCAGTCCCATCAAATCTCATGGTTGCAGACCTCCAAACTATTATGGTCCAATTAAATAACCAAGAACTTTGAATTAACCAATAACACCTTATACTTGTATAAAGTTCTATTTTATGACATCTATTGTGACTTTTTGACAATGAATACTGTAATAAATGAAGTATAAAAGCACTGTATACCATTATAGAAACAGAAAGCATAACAAAGCACTCATCTGCCTTGCTGAATTTTAATTAATTAAAAAACATATTTTACTTGAAGATAATCTCATAAGGGCTCTATTTTAATTTAATTCTTTCTTTTATCTACTCATTATAGTACAACTCTTCAACAAGAAAATGGTTTATATTTTAACTTTTAAATTCTATGGTTTTGATTGAGGGCATATAGACTGGATCCCTCTGATTGGCAAGCTTGCCACCGGTCTTCTCCGTTATCACACTTTTTATCATTTCAACAGGTCTCTAGTAGGCACATATTCACAGAGAAACTGCACCTGGGTGTAGTTATTTAGTGCACTTTGTTAAATTGGAAGAATAATTCTGGGAATTACTCTTCTTACTTTTGGTCAAAATTTTCTTCCTTTTAATGTAAAGCTTGTTGATATTATCATTCCTTCATGTGCATTTTTTTTTCTGGGTTATGTCCGGCACTTTTTTCTACAGGGTATAGCTACATCCATGTACCTGTTCATATGCTAATATAGTGTGGTGGTGTTCATTTTTACATATTCAATGGAGTTAACAGGGTTTGCTGAAAATTTGAAGCTTGACAATCTATCAATTATGAGTAGCTAGTTTGTCTTAGAGAAACTTCTAAAGGTAACTTTGGTGAATGAGATCTATGGTTTCAGTTTTATTTCAAAGGAGACAGCTTTATGGTCATTCATAATAAGTGATGAAGACATGCAAGGCATGGTGAAAGATGCCTACATACTAGTAAGGATAAGATCCAAGATGTTACTCTCCCCAAGTGGGGACCGTGACTAATTGTTCCATGGCATTTGTATTAACAAAGTCCAAGGCATTGTGGCTTTCTTAGTCTTAGAATGAGTTCTATCACACTCTAATATATGGTACTGGAGATTTCTGATGGTTATTTGGACAAGAAGAAGCTCTAGTGTATCATGCTACTTTACCAGCCTTGATGAGAGTCTCTTCTGAATGAAGACTGAGACACTTCAACCTTTTTTCTGCTCCTGCACAGTATCTCATCTAAACATGTGGAAGGCATTACAGCACTGCACAGCTGAACTGCTCTTGGCTGTTTTAAAGCATGTCACTACACAGACGTCAATGTCCTCCAGGGTGAGAATGGCTTGTAGGGGGTAGAGTTTCTTGTTTAGGCTCCTAGCACTGATCAGTTGCACCTTCATATTTTTCTTTGCTTGTTTCATTATGTTCTTAAAAGATGAACTGAATGCCCAGGCTTTTACCAGTTACATGACTTCCAAGATGTGGAAATCTGCTTTAGGTTGATGATCATTGTGGTTATAGTATTCATTAAGTCAAATGTTGTTGTGTTTGCAGTATAAGCTAATATGTTAATGTTCTTTCAAAATGATGTCTTACAATGACTATGTCGGTAATTTTCTAAACAAAATTTAAAAAAGATTCTAAAGCAACAATTTTATGCATAGACCAGTGAATTTTACTGACAGAATACAAACTCATGCCTTATACTGCTTTTGTGTTTATGAGAATGTAATGTAATAGTTCCTTAAAATCTTCTTGAATTGCCATATTTAAATTAAACCTGCTTAGTGCCATCTTTTTTCATTCAAAAATGATACATGTGGTGGATTTAAAATGTAAGCTATTTTTATTTATGCCCATATTTATCCACTTTTGTTTGCTTCACAACTGCTCTTCATTTTGGATATTCTTTTCAAACAGCCTGTCAAGCAATAGTGCTAAAACAGTTTTTTATGTTCTCAGGTATAGAGAATATGGCAAATTTTGTGGTGCATTGTTAATGTTTGCAGAACAGTGACCGATTAAGCTTGCATCATCATTGCAAAGTATGATTTGTGGCAATAATTTACACTGTTTTCTCTGCTGACTGAAATTCAGCAGCAACTGGGATCATTTATTTTTGGTTATTTTGTGTCAATTTTGCTGGCCTACAAGTCCATATAGCTGATTTCATGATTTGGGAATGAAAAGCATGCATGAGAAAGATGAAAAAAGATGCTTGTTTGCCATCATTTGGTGTCTGGCAGCATGTTTATTGTAGCATTCCTTTATTAATGATGGTTCTTTTGTTTTTCAAGCTTCATATTGCTGAAGACAATGGTGCACTGTCTTGTGAGTTTTATGCACTTTGGTAACACTGTCGATTGCACCACACTAATAGTTGTGGTTTACACTGTGATAAAGTAGGTCAAACATCATAATAGAAAAATTTGGAAAGTACAACAACGTCCATTCTGTTAGCTTTTTTTAAGATGTCTCAGAATCAGTTTTAGCAAAGTCCAAACCGCCATGCTGATTTGTAACAGCTAAAGAACCCATTAATGTTCATGAGAACCTGACAATCACAACCATCAAATGAAGCAAAATCTATAAACCAGCAAATTTAGAAATTTTGGAGTCTGTCTTACCACGTGCATTTATCTAACTAGTCATGTCAATAGAATGTCAGCTGTTCTGAGTAAACCAGTTACTATAGGCCTTTTAACTTTCTAAGAAAGATCACTTTCTTCATTGAATGGGAGTACAAGTTCCAGCAAATGAATACAAACTTCCATTAACTGCTATTAATTATGTTATCAATACAGAAAGCTTCAAAGCTCCATTGAAAATTTCCCATAAGACAGTGTAAAATTGTGGAAAAAAAAAAGTATCTGTTATCCTAAGCAACAATGAGCAGCACTCATAGGATATACATTCACTATCAAAATGGTCACCAATAGACATTGTCCATCCCTGGCTATGACCTTAACTTAGAGAACATACCATAGGTCTCCACACACAGATTCTACCATTCAGCACTCACTCAGCATTGCCAATATACATTCAGAAGAAAGATTAAAATATTTCCATATTTGATTCCAAGCAATGAAAAACTTTCCCAATACATCAGAACCCTTACTGCCCTTTACAATTCTAGCCTTTACAAACATATACAAAAAGAAGCAAGATACCTATGCAAAATATGGATTATAGAAGCTACCACATCAAGTCAAATACCCCTCTTTTTAATCTTTTTTTGTCTGAGAAGATAGTTATGCATCTCAGGATCATTTTGTATGACATTTGCTACTTTAAATTAGCTCATTCTGCTTTATGTGACTTTTACTGGAAATTACCACTACATGATAGGTTATAGTGCTTCATTAATGTGTACTAATCTTTATTTACAGGTGACCTCTAAAGGTACAATGAAATTATTTATTACTGCTGAGTACTAATGATAAATTATTTATTGCTCCTTATTTGCTATTGCTATTGTCTTTTCTGTAGTTCCACTGCTTTATTACTGCTTTCCTTGTTTCCTACTTGTTTATAACTAGGTCATGACTGTAAAAGGACACCTGTGGTCTATTTGCCAAATAACCTTAATATATAAACATAAAAATCAAAATGTATGTGAGCACAAGCATAATTAGTGCATTATAACTGAGTGATGACAATGACATAAATGGATGCCATACAGCTGACATGCTTCAGTTAAACTTAATGTAGCATCATAGAACTGCCCAGCCACATTTACATTTGATTAAGTTTTTGTATTGCTTGCATCATATCTGAATGACTGGAGTACTTGCCCAAATTGCCAAAATTTGCCATTTTAAACATATTAAGGATTTGTAAAAGTGCACTTTTTTTCAAAAAAATGTGCACACTTCCTGTTACTTGATACAGTTTACTGTTGTGTGTGCTAATGTTAGTTAAGAAATTACTGTTTTTAAAATAAATCAAGAATATTGAGTAATCTTGGTAGAGAAGTGTAAACTATACACAGATGTGGTACCAGTCATCAAAAGGGATGTATTTTCTTCCAAACAAGGAAGGGCACTGTTTCTAAATATCCACAAAAGAATTAATGAAAGAAGTAAGATATCTATACTTAAATGTAAGAAGCTGGGCATATGCAACAGTTTCAAGTAAAGCACATGTGAATATGTCCCCTGAACATTTCTTAGTATTAAATATCCAATAATGGAAAAAAAAATTGTAGTAATCAATGTGCTGGCTATGAAGAAAAACATCCACGAGTCTAACATGAAATTCATACAAAATCAGTGACAGAAAAATCCAGATGACCAAATTATCAAGTAAAATTATATGCTTAAAAGAATAATTATATGCACACAATAAAGACACAAAGGTGTGTAGCCCATATTGTTTTATTTAGTTTTATTTGTGAGAAATTGAATACAGGAAACTGAAACGCATTTAAATATTAAGTAATAATATAATAAAGATAAAAGAAAAGTCAGTAGCAGCATCCCTTTGTTATACCTTGGGAGAACATTAATATTGTAAGACATTTTTCCTCCAGTTGAATTATCATACCTTTTCCACAAGAACCTAGTAATCACATCAACATGTGAAGATATGGATGGTCACAGTGGGTCGCTGATGAAAATGTGACTGTCACTAAAACTGATTAGTTCATTATGATGCGTGTTGTTTCATCTTCTTATTGTTACATTTTCATAGCCTTATTCCTTCTAGCCCATTTTGTGTTGTTGCTCTGGAGATGAACTGTCATGTATCATCTAAAAGAAAAAAAAAATGCATTTATTGAATGTTCCCTTTATTGGTTGAAGGAACATTTAAAATGATATAAAGTTCCAAGCAATCACTGTATTATACAGCAATGAAAAAAAAATCTCTACTAATCAACTGGTAGAGACACTGAAAAACTAAACAAAAGCAAGGAAACATTTTATTTATTTCCCAAAAAGGGGCATCAGATTTGTAAATATAGATCTGAAATGCAATTAACAGCTGGGTGGTTAATTAATAATTAATGCTAACATGTAAGTCTGGAATCATAAAGTTACAAATGAAAGACACGACTACTTATGGTACAACTCTTACTTCCCCGAGCACTGTAAGTAACTATCTGACAAAAAGGATGTCACTACTCTTAAAGCAATATCTTCCATACTCTTGTCTTTTAAATAATATCTGTATTAACACTAAAAAAATTGACAGATGTTTTCTTCTGGCATTAGAAATACACATGTAATAGTTTGTATACATGTATGAAAGCTCAGTGAAAATGAAACATAGAAACACAACATTACATGACAATTTGGTTTAGGGCCTACAAAGACAAATCAGTCCATGTTATAATGTTTTTAAAAAGTCAGTCTTATCAATAGATCACCGCTTTGTTGTGACATATTTATATTATACAAGCACACACTTAATCAGTGATTAGAACATTTGTAAGCAAGTTAAAAATGGAAAGAATAAGGAAAAATATGAAATTAACTTGATAAGCCCTTACAGATTTTAATATATGGACGTTGCGCTGAAATCAACTAACAAATACTTACCACATAGCAGTTCTTAAACCTGTAGACCGAATATGTTGTACAAGTCTCAAGGTAAGAAGACACATTTCCAAGGCTGAACATAGAAAGTCATCATATGCTTGGAATAGTGTCATGCATCCAACAGTACTTCCAGTTCTAATATAGGAATGCTGGGTAGTTCCATAACATTGGTAAGACTATTTTTCCACACAAATAGAGCCAAAGAAATTAGGTCACAGAATTCCAGTTATACAGATTTCTTGTTTCTTCTAAAATTTATTTCTCCTTCTCTAATGTTTTAATTATCTCTTTATTAATTTTCTGTTCCTTCAGTGGATAATGTCCTAATTATCAAATGAGAAGTTTGTATGTGGATGGTAGTAATCTTTAAATGGAATGAATAAACTGATGTGCATGTGTATTTAAATATTTACAGATAGTACAGTTTAACAATCAGCTTAACGATACCATGCAAGATGAATGTTAGATGGCATATGCTTACTTCTTAACTGGAAAAAGTATAAGAGATAAAAATACTTTTCCAGTAAAGTATGTATTCATAGGTCAGTATGCACAAACGTCTGAAGGAAAAGCATGCTTTGTATAATTTCTTCATCAGCAGCTACACTTTTGTGTGGCTAAAAGATTTATAATTATAAAGCTAGCTAAGACATTTGTAAATAATATTTTTGAGGTGGTGATATGCAAATTATTAGTTATTCATTTACAGAAGCTAACTACTGTAGAACATAAACAAAAACAAACTCCACACAAACTCAAAAAAATGTACTAAACTTAGTAAAACCACAGAAAACACCACGCTGGACACAAAGTTGAGATAAGATGAGCGCTCTGGATGTGTATTTAACCATTTATTTCCTCTGTATTTTATCTGAAGAAGTTTATCCATTTTGTATAAATGAAAGCGCTCATCTTATCTCAACTTTGTGTCCAGCGTGGTGTTTTCTGTGGTTTTACTGCGTTATAAACAAAACAAAGGTAGTAATGCTGAATAAGGGACATAAGCCGGAGAATAGAATAAAGAAAAGCCCATAGCGAAAACACTTGAAGTACAAGAAACAGTACATCATCTCTGCCTGTCTCGCTCTCTCTCAATATGTGTGTGTGTGTTTATGTTTGTGTATGTTTGCGTGCGTATGAGTGTGTGTGTGTGTGTGTGTGTGTGTGTGTGTGTGTGTGTGTGTGTGTGTGTGTGTGTGTGTGTGTGTGTGTGTGTGTGTGTGCAGTTTTAGTAGAGAAATCTTTGGAAAATGATAAGTCAAATTATGTAAAATGATAAGAGAACAGAAGGTCAGGAGGTTCTATGAGTAAAAACTGTGGTTGGAGGGGATTCTAAGGAGATGTATAGACATTTAAAGACTAGAGTAGGTTCTGTTATATACTGGTGCAATGACAACTGTCTTGCCCTACTGATGGCATATAGTTATATAAATATTAGGTGACACACCGTGAGGGACTGTGATCCTACATGACAATCTTCAGTCTTTAAACCCAGCACAACTTATTCAAAGGTCAAAGTGTTGGCTTAATTGGAAAAATGGATTCTATTCTTCCTGTGTGGAGCTTTGACATATTACCTCAAAAAACATTAATTTTTGAACTATAAGCTTTATTGTAATATTCAACCATTCCTCAATGCCACCTCCCTCTTAGCAACACTTCAAGTGTACAATACAAAGACTGATGCATAAAAAAGAAAACAATTCTCATAAAAGTGCAGTTATACTATGTTTATATCATCACTCTCCCTTACATAGTAGTTCTATTTTAACGGTGGCAACTTTTTATATGGAATACCAATTTGCCTGTTCCATGACACTGGTGGATATCTAGCCTGCTTTTGTACTGAAATGAGGAAAAGCTGTTTTGATTACAATTATTTATAAAAGAATGTTAATTAAAGGGTGAGTTATATCTGTTATTCTGTTTGCAAGTATTTTGAAAACCTAATTTTTATACATTGGTAATAATGAAATGGTCTATGTTAAAACAGATATTCTCAGATTTATTAGGATGGAGTAGGACAATTATAATTAAGTGAGTGGCTCAAGGAGGTACTAAACAATTTTAACACAGTGTGAAAGCAGGCTTTGTTGGCACAGTCCTACAGCAGTTAGCATTGTTACATCAAAACACTTCATTATTCTGTTTGGTTTTCAGTTCATTTCTCAGTTGTGGAGCCTTCTACGTACTACCTCCAGAGCTTCCCTGAATCTGCATGCATATTCACTTAGTGTACGAGTTTCCTAAATTCCAGCTGATACAGGTAAGCACAGTGAGTGTATGTATGCATGCATGTGTGTGTGTGTGTGTGTGTGTGTGTGTGTGTGTGTGTGTGTGTGTGCATATGTATATAAGTGAGTGTGTGTGTGTGTGTGTGTGTGTGTGTGTGTGTGTGTGTGTGTGTGTGTGTGTGTGTGTGTGTGTGTGTGTGTGTGTGTGTGTGTGTGTGTGTGTGTGTGTGTGTGTGTGTAAGTGTATGTATGTGCATATGTATATAAGTGAGTGTGTGTGTGTGTGTGTGTGTGTGTGTGTGTGTGTGTGTGTGTGTGTGTGCATGTGTGTGCATGTGCGTATGTTTGTGTATGTATGTGCATGTGTGTGCATATGTGAATGCATATAAGTGAATGTATGTGTGTGTGTTTGTGTGTGTGTGTGTGTGTGTGTGTGTGTGTGTGTGTGTGTGTGTGTGTGTGTGTGTGTGTGTGTGTGTGTGTGTGTGTGTGTGTCTGTGTGCGCATGTGCATTTGTTTGCATGGGCATATGTGTGTGTGTGTGTGTGTGTGTGTGTGTGTGTGTGTGTGTGTGTGTGTGTGTGTGTGTGTGTGTGTGTGTTTGTTTGTGTGATCCACAAACAGATGGCATCCAACATAGGATTCCTTCATAGATGTATGTCTATTGAGTACTTAGAAAGGCCCCTGCTCTGCCACAACCAAAAATTGAAATAAGAGGGTTATCAATGAATGAATTACTGAATAAAAGGTTTTCAGCAAAAAATGCAGCTGATCTTTGAGTGCAACACACAGATCAATAGATAATTCATCAGGGCTGGAAATGTTCCCCATGGGACTTTGACTTCTTGCCAGCTTAGCATCCTCCGTTTGAATGTATTTGCCAGATTTATCTGTTTGGCGATCCTAAAAAGTCAGAACAACATAATTATTTAAATTCTCTTCAGTTATATTTACACTAGATATATGATGTCTGCAGATAAATTTTGATAACTGATAACTTTAGATCTTTACATTGAACCATTGGAAGCATTTAATCACTGAATACGCCTCTATCCTGCATGTGCTTAGATCGCTTGCAATGACTTTACCAGGCATTTCAACTTGTGTCCCTGCAGTAGCAACATGTTTTTGAATGAGGAATTAGCGGGCATGAAATACTGATTACTCTTTTGTTACTAGCTAGTTTGTACATCTCTAGGCTTTCTTTCTCTACTTCTTCCAACTCCTTACTATACTTAATTTTCTTCATCTTTTTTAACATTACACAACTTTTGTACTCTGACTAGATTTGTGGCTTATTAGCCTTTTTAGGTAACTGGACTGACCTATCATCAAACTGATGACCACACAGTCTGGATCTTTAAGGGTAGTAGGATCTAATCCCTAAATGGGAATCAGTCTGGCTATATGATTTTCCTATATACTGTGGTCAGATAGGGAAGAAGTAGTTCTAGTTAAACATCTATCCTACTATATTGTCTAAATGTATAATAAATTAAGCAATCTCTATTAAAATGTAATGCTTTCAAAGTATCTAACAAGAATATCTATGACATTTATTAATAAAAAGCTTAAGGCTGTTTGTATGCATTTTATAGTTCATAGGTAAGTACTAGACTAGCTTCTCCTGTGAGCCAATTTAAGCCTACCCAACTTCCCTTTTGATGCTTGTATCAACCTATCCTGTTTAGTGTTTGACTGGACTTACTCATGCCAAGATCACTAATTATATATTATCCCTAATCAGAGAATAGCTGGGATTATACCTCAGATAATTTGAGGGGACCCATGCATGGGATAAATCATTTGGGAGCTACCTCTGTCTATTAGTAGCACAGGGGACAGACCTGGGTTTACTTTTCTGTTTCCCATCCATAGATTTAAGTTGCACTTGAATATGGATAGGGAAGAGTTTTATTTTATGTGGATGGGGAATTTGTTCCTAAACAGAGGTATCCTCCACAAGGTATACCTGTCCCTCAAAGTCATTCCATTAATGCTGCAGTAAAGTATACCTTCCTGGACAGAGTATTTCTGATTACATTTGCTGATGCATATTAAATCTATCAGTAATGGGCCAGAGGATGTCTTGTATGCCAGACACAGGTCACCTGTTATCAGTGAGTAGGATACAGAGTTTAGTAACAGGGCATTGACTCAGTTGATATAGGACATATTATTTACACATTGTATCCTTTAGTAAGTTATCTCTGTGGGCATTCCAATTGTCCCTATAAAGCAGAATGGAATGGCAATTGTCACTGTCTCTAAATATATGCATACTTGTTCTGCACAGTTAATTTTAATAGGGTTTCACAATGTACAGTGATAAAATCATTTACATTCACTGTAAGTCAGCCTCCAAAATGTCACTTGCAAAGGGAAAAATAGCCTATCTCAGACAGCCTGTGTTACACCTTTGTCTTTTTTGAGCTATTTAATGTTAACTGAACACCAGTTTTGTTTCAGAACATCACACCTGTTTGAATTCTGTTAGTCATACTTTGAGGTGAGTAATAAACATATTTCACTGGTGCTCAGTGTATCCTACTCCATGCTATGAACACTTTACTTAAGTAACTTTGTGTAAGTAACCCACCATATTCTTCAGTGCTGCAATACCCCTATCCTAAATCATATAGACATGTACACAACTAAGTGACACACACTTAATGAAAGAGTACCATGAAATAGGAAGCACTTATCACATCTCTACATTGTGATGGTTCCTTGTCTAATGGGAACCAAATGCATGGTCTACTGTTAGGTCATGATCTCAAGTAGGTTTGGCAACAAACACACAGGAAAACCACCACCTGGCAAATAATGTGGAACACAACAACAATGTACTTAAAAGAAGTCGGACAAAGTGTATCCCTTTCCATAAAACATTCTTGCAATCACTAGGGACTAACAAAGCACCTCAACGTAGGCTAATGAACTAGTAACCATGCCAGCAAACACTGTAAACTAACAGCCACCCACCAAGTGTAATGCATCATACAAACACAAATTCTACAGCCCCAACACACACACACACACACACACACACACACACACACACACACACACACACACACACACACACACACACACACACACAAGGTCTGCCAACACTCACAAACACAGATTCAAACATCCATACCTCTCAATCATCCTGAATTCATTGGAAGAACCTATTTTTAGAACTAAATAGAGAAGCAGCCTGGCCTCCTAATTTGTGTGATTGTGGATCCGAGATTTTCAGTAAAGCAATATCTGTTCTGACTATATACATCTCAACCAAATTACCATTGCTTTACTACAGCTAATTTGTATACTACTAGCTGGCCATATCCTCCTTTTCTAGTTTCATGCCTGCTTAACATGTGACAGTGGACCTGAGATGCATGCTCTCTCTTAAGTCCATGTAATCTGCATATTAAGCACAGAAGAAATAAAGAAAGAGCTTTTCACCTTTAAGAGTGGAGAGAGGACTGACTTGCTGCAGGTAAAGGACATTTTGATGACTAGAATGCCAAAGCCTGGGGAAGGAAGAGTCATAGAGAGCAGCCATGGTGAATTCTTGCTGGTGGGAGCTGCAGTTACTGATTGCTGCAATGGTGTCTTCTGGAGGAGACAGCATACCCTAAGCTTTGCAGCAACTAAATAATAAGAGATAATTGAATTTCAAACTTCATATCTTTCAGAAAGTGTACTAGCACCATTCTAAGTATATAAGTAGAACATTATCAGTTAAATCATTAGAACTGTCCAGATCAGGTTTGAAGACTACATTCAGATCATCAACAATAGACATTTAAAGTTTGTTAATACTTTGTAAAGATATATGCTTAAACAGCTTTTGAAACAAAAACTAGGTCTATATTTAGAATACAATCATAGACATATATTTGTCTAAGTACACCATGCCCCTTCCCCAGACACAATGACTACATCAAATCTGACTTAGCTATCTTCTTCATTGTAATAAGAACAATAAAACATCAATATATAATTGTGATATTAATAAATGGTAACAATGAGCATATCCATAAAACCAGTAATCAAGAACTGATAGAATGAACATAACTTAGCTCACCAACTACTTTACAACTATGCGACTTACTAGGGGTTTATCGACAACACTCACTCAGAACCGCCAAAAAGCAGCACACCACAAACACTACTTAAAATTCCACAGAGCAGTGTTACCACATTCCACTCACTCACTCATTCACATCTCAAAAGCCACTCCCCCCCCCAGAAGGTGAATGGAGATAAAGGTAGATTCAACTTGTGAGAACAATGTCCTCCCCCTGCTGCCTTCAAGTTAAATAAGGACAGGAGAAAGGGATTAATGTAAAGCCTGTGCCAGAAGAACTTACTACACCCCCACCCCAGCCTTAAATATCCCTTGCAAACCCCATCCCCCAACCTACCACACATCCTATTCCAGTAACCAATCCCAATTATCCCATCTTATCATTCCAACCTCCACACCATACATCTTACTCACTACATCTAGGCTAACTTAAAGGGACAACTCTTACCAGGTGTCACTAGACAAAAATGTCTGCCATAGAAAAATCAACTTTTTCTACGAACACCCTGCCTTTTTCTCCAGATACATGACCACACCAAAATTGCCCTCTCGATCAATTTTATTGTAATAATACTAAAACATCAACAATTAACCAAAATATTGAAAATAAATAACCATGAGCATAACCATAAAACCAATAATCAGGAAATAGTAACCAGCGTATACCATCAGTGGCTACATTACAACTACAGACCATACTAGGTGCATGCCGCAACTCATCTACTGAGAACCACCAATACACAAAGTATCTCAAACACTGAGAAATTCCATAGAATAGCTTTAGCACCTTTGCTCGCTCACATATGTCTCAAATGCTCACCCCTCCAGGAAAGGGAATGGGGATATTGGCAGATTTAACTTTCAAAGACACCATTCTAACCAGCCCTCCAGGCTGCTTCACTGCAGCATGTTCCTCATTATCTTTTCTGCCCATAAAACTAGATCTGAAAGTTTGCAGCAATGGCTTTAAGTAGTAATGACATATGGATGCCAAAACTTTCCTACTCTGTGTTGCTAGGATGCACATCACGTTCCAACCCTACATTGCTAGGATGCACATCATCATTCTTGTACCACACTGGTTCTTATTCCTAAATCCCAGTACTACAGAACCAATAGCTGCTGCCTCTGCAGGTATCTTATAATTTATGAAATGCCTCACAGTCTCAATTTCCAAGATCTTCACCACCCCTTTGTAAATTAATCATGATTGCCGCACAATGTTTACAACCAGAAAATGTTTTAACAACTTTAACAAAAACAAATCCTCATGATCCAAGCTAACAGCATCTTTCTGGGCATGATTCCAAAGTCATAAATCATTCCCACCCAGATGAACAACAATAACCTGATGAGTACCTCCAAACAAACATTATCTCTTAACAACTTGCATCATCTGCAGCCACTGCATTCCCCTCAAAATTTTTCAAGTAACCCTACATTTTATATCACCCAAGCCTACAAAATGACTAGCAGTCCTCACTGCTGCATGCGTCTCAGTCCAATAAGTGAACATGTGTCTCATGATCATCGGCCACCGTTACCTGCACCAGTAACCAATAGCAAGTTAAAATACAATTACCTTATGTATATTCTAAAAGTATTAGATATGCACAACCCTTCATTTTAATAAAATCAGTGGACCTAACTTTCATTAACCCAGAATGAAGCTTTCCAAATTCTAAGGGAATGGGAATACTTTCTTTCCACAATCCCGTGAGTCTTAATCCCTTTCTGTAAAATTTAAATGAAAATGACCACTTATAATCTTCAATCCTGATCTGTGACAAAAGTCTATTGCTCCATTAAACTCCCCCATGGTAACCGCAGCCACATTTTGTCCAAGCGAAACAGTCATAATATCCTATCCTCATCATGCATAAGCCTGATTTGATGACCTTTTCCAGCCTGGTCTGTCTTTGAACACCATTACTAAATCAATATCACATCATCCACAACCTTCATCCCATTCCATGTCAAAGCACCCATCAATTCACTCAACCAAAATTCCCCAAAATACAGGAACACTACCAAGGTAGCCCACATCATATAGTCCCTCACTGAATTAGAAGCCATATGCAAATCCCTTCAAAACAAATTTCAACATCTGTCTACAAATAGCTAAACACCTAGCCACTGCTAGTCCTCTGACATGCTCCCATACTTTAATTATCCTTCCTACAATCCGATGCTTTGAACAATCCAACTTTTCCGAAAACCTGGATACCACCCACAAAGCAACTAAGCGCAATACCAGTGACCTGACTGTATCATCAAGGTTCTATTTGCACAGTGAATACTTCAAAAGCAAACACAATGACTGACATCTTTCCGTCTCTCTCCAGTGATTGATTCAAAAATAATAAAAACTCTTTGCAGACCACACTATACACTCCTCACATTGATCTAGCCCATGACTGTTGCACCATCCAACCAACTATAGCCTGCCAATTGCCCAAACCTCCACTGGCAGTATTGCTGGCATGTCTTGTGATTTTGATGCTACCACTTGCAACCTGTGGAAATGATGGGGAGAAATTTTGTCAACTATCATATTCAGCTTATCCAGTAAAACTTTAGCACTTAAAAGCCAAATTTATACACAAGCAATGCAGTAATAATAACTTTCAAAATAACAACTGAACTGGACCAGACCTAGATGATTTTGTAACCAAGGCATGTACCACTGAAACATTGAATGAACCCACCACCCTAATCTTAACCACTTCCTCACTCCAAACTAGGACTGCTGCCTAAATCAATATAAGTTCCAAAAACATGTTGCTCTTCTTCAAATCCCCTCGAACAGTCCTCGGGCCATCTGAGTGAAAACCCTCTACCTTGGAAAGACTTTCCCATGTCCAAACTCATGACTCCATTAAAATTCTTCAAGAAGACTTGCCAAACTCCTAAATTTTTCTTAACCCACTTGTTAACTCTCACATAGGTTATTAGGTATAGTCTAGGCTAATGACCACTAGGACCCTTAAAAGCCTAACCATGCAACCCAAATGTGACCCACATATTTGATTTATATTTGATTTATAGGGAGTGACTTACTGACTGCTTCCATCCATCAGAGAAATAGGAGCCAGACCAGGGGTGAATTTATGTCCACGTTGTACTTAAATAGGGATAGGGAGAAATTCTGCTTAACATTGATAGGGAGCCTGTTCCAGAGAATGGAAATTCTCTGAGAAACATATCTCTCTCTTCAACATGTCCAGTTAATGTTGCAAGCAACATCTACACCTCTTAAGCTAGTAGTTCTGATGTTGTTTTTTTTGTGCAAAAGATTCATCAAAACAATGTTCAGGGATGCCTTGTATGCCTGGCAAAGATCACCTCTCAGAAGTGTGTATGACACTGAGTAAAGAGTTTGGACTTTGAGGCAATCAGCATAGGACATTGTATATACTCCCTGCTTTCTTTTTGTAAGGAGCATTTGTGGACATTAAAGTTGCTGCATGTGTCTGATCAGGTACATGCCAATGGGGGCATGATACTCTATGATGGGCCTGATGACTGCTGAGTAGAATGGTATGATGACATCCCTGAAACTAGATCCCATGCCATTGGTTATAAGTTGAACAAAATAGAAGGATTTTCTTACTAGTTAGGACACATGTTGGTCAATGGCTAGGTTACTGTCTATATGAGTTCCCGGATCCCTGACCAATGAATCAACTTTTAAGAGTGTTTTATTAATGACATAGTTACCCAGGGTGGAAGACTTCCCAAAAGGTACTATAATGCATTTCTTGGCATTGTGTTTTAAGCCATGGATTTGACACCAAGTGTTTGTCTCTTTTAGACCTTCATTATGGAAGTTCTCATCATGGGAGGATTCAGTGACTGCTCCCACTATACAATCATCTGCAAACTTGGTTTTCCACAGGCCATGGAAGTTGGCTTAGACATCCGAGAAGTAGATGTCAAAGAGGAGTGGGCCTAGCAGAGAGCCCTTGGGGACTCCACTGGTGACTGGCTTCTATATGGAAGTGGTCTCATTGATTCTAACCTCCTGTGTCTTATCAGTGAGCCAGCTAGCTATCCAGCATGTTATAAAGGCGTTTATACCTAGTTCTATCAGTTTGTTGACAATGCTTGTGTGGGGTTTCGCCCTATGATGATTGTAACTTTGCCTGTCAGCAAATTTGATATGACTCTGTAAAAAGCTCTACCAGGTTCCACCACACTGCAAGCAAAAATTAACAATTCCAAATGATCCATCACTTCTCTTAACCGAGCTTTCTTAACACATGGCCATGCTTGAATCTTAGCCTTCAGGCTATCTATCTTGTTGTGTGGAAGCATAAATAACCTTTTCTCCACACCCACTTCATCAACCCTTCTTGCCTATCCTTAGCTAAAGGAATATCCAGCTCTTCACAAATTTTCATAAAACTTCACAAAGCTGCCTCTACACCTTCTTTATCCCAATCATTAACAAAAAGTTATCCAAATAATAAAAAGCCTTATGCCCTGGATTATCATGCTCTCAAATCCATTGCAGTGCTGAGGTGAACTTTTCAAAATTAGCACAAGCCACTGCACAATCCATCATCATAGTCATGTCAAAATAAAATTTCCTTTTCAGGGTCATGCCCAATTTGGGGACAATGAAGGACCTAATAATCCCAACCACATCATTTAAGCATGCGTATTAAACCTTGACAAAGCCCCAACCAGTATAATCATTCACTGACTCTCTTGCAGGAAAGGAAAAGTGATGGATTAAATGAAATTTCATTGGTTTCTTTATGGATACCAAACTTAAAAGTGACACCCTAAATAAACTAAAAGGAGAGTCATTAAACGGGCCCATGACCCTAACCATAGCAATCCATTTTTAACAACGAGCTCTGCATCACCCCTTCTCTACCTTTTACTGATTTCAGCTTCCACCTTATGCAATTATTACTCTCTGCCATTGACTGAGTAGAACCCAAT